>NC_090934.1:473600447-473903478 GCF_040938575.1 Ambystoma mexicanum
TATGTAGGTCCTTTAAAAAGGTCGAGCAGGGGACACCGTTATATTTTGAGTGTGGTATGTTTGATGTCAAAGTGGATTGAATGCATTCCTGCACCAGATTGTAGTGCGCAAACAGCAGCCACATTGTTGGTGAACCATGTGTTCTCAAGGTTTGGGTTGCCACAAAGAATTGAGTCAGACAGAGGAAGTCATTTCACAAGTACTCTAATGAGTAAGGTATGGCAAATACTAGGTGTGAAAAGGAAACTACATATCGCATATCGGGCGGCGTCCTCAGGTACAGTTGAAAGAAGCAATAGGTCTGTTGTGGATATTTTAAAGAAATTTGTGGCAGAAGCAGGTTCCAGCTGGGATTTGCGTTTACCATTGGTTTTGATGGCAATCAGGTCGACTCCTGCCAAAGCAACAGGTGTTAGCCCCCATGAGGTCTTGACAGGTAGGAAAATGGTGTTACCACAACACCTACTATACAGAACACATGAGCAAACTCTAGTGAGTGCATCCACAGTTCATGAATATATTGATGAACTGAGGAGGCATTTGCAACATGCATTTGCTTTTGTGCAGAGAAATCTGGAAAGAGCTGCTGACAGTGCAAAGTCATATTATGATAAAAAGACATCAGTAAAGGAATACAGTGTAGGGGATCAGGTGTACAAGTTTCATTTTGGAAAAAGTAAACAGAAAAATTCTAAATTTCTAGCGGCCTGGCAGGGGCCATTTCGAATTATAGATAAGGTCTCTCCTGTAGTGTATAAAATTTTGAAAAATGAAGGTGAAACAGCAATAGAGCAGTTTGTCCATGTAAATCAAATCAAACCATGCCATCCCAGACATGAGATCAGGCAGCTTGAGCATGTAGAGACAGATAAAGTCCCTTGAACAAAAAAGGAGAAAATAAGTGGGTGTAGTCAGGAGGCAGTGACATAGAAGTTAAAAAAAAAAAAAAGTTGATTGTTATGAAGGCACATAAACACTGTAGTATATGTAAAATATAATATAAAATAAATATAAATAAATAAATAAATGCACATATAATGGAAGCTCATGGTTGGTGTGCAGAGAGAAAGTGTGTTAAATATTGAATATCTGTTTGTTTTCTTTTAACTTGTGTTTAATTTCAGAAAAAAAAAAAAAAATGAAATATTTTTACCAAGCATGTTTTATTTTTGGCAAAAGGATGAAGTTAGTATTGTGCTATGTACTTAATCTGTTTATTTTCTATTTTGATTTAGACAATTAACATTATTTGGTCAGAGGTTCCGGGATCAGAGGCCACGGGAGACGATGGAGTCCTGGAGTCCCCTGGATGAAGACCAAAAGATGCCTGCCTCCAGGTGGAGGTGAAGACAAAATAACCGGAATGCCAAAAGAGATGACTGCTGTGGATTCAAGATTGCCAAGATGAAAGAATACTCGAATGAACCGAATAACATCGCTGGTCGGGACATACCAAAAGAGACAAAACAGAAGTTCCGGCATATGAAGTTCCACGTATTTATTATTTTAATTATTTATTTTAATTTGTTATATTAATTATTTGTTTTAGTTAGTTGTTTTATTTCGTTGTTTTTAATTGACTTGGAAAATTTAAACTTAAAGTAATGCCACTTCCACTGAGAAGGCAAATGTGAAACATTTTATGAACTGATGGACTCAGATGAAGTGTTGATTGCAAATTTTTTCATTGATGCACATGAATATTCATTTTGTTGGATTGCTATATTATAAAAAAAAAAAAAAGAACAAGTTGTTTTTAGGAATTGGCTTGGATTATAGCCAAGTTCTAAAAACAAAAGGAGGGTATATGTAAGGATATTTAGCGTGTTACAGCACAGAGTACAACACTACTACACAGGTAGCAAACAGCACAGAGTACAGCACTACTACACAGGTAGCAAACAGCACAGAGTACAGCACTACTGCACAAGTAGCACATTTTTTTTTTGCATTACCACCACAAGGGTGCGGTACATTGCTATATGGGTTACCAGATTAACAAGGAAAGACAGGCTATTCAGTCAAAAACGATTTTAACATATAAGATGCAAATCTATTTTTACCGTTAAAAGCACACGTGCTCATTTAAAAATGCACACTATTTTTCACCTGAAATGCCTATGGTGCGAGAGACACATTTGAAAATTAACAGCTAACCTATTAACCATTAACCTGACTAATAAAACCTTATTTAACATAACCCACTAATAAAATGTGTTCTCCACTGCAGAATTAGGCATACTCTGAAAACCATTTAAATGTGTGTGCAGATTTTTTTTTTTCTTCTCTTCTCTGCCTGATTCTCCGTGTTTTTGTGCACAGTAACTGCAGGAAGAAGGAAGTCAGATTTGCAACAATTGCAAATGTATAAGCGAAGCTATTGTTGAAGAGTAGGAGGATGAGAGATGATGGATTTCATTGGGACACGTCATACAGAGGGCTGAGAGGAAAGTTTTAGTGGGCAGTAACGGGGAAAAAGAGAGGAGACATTTTTCTGCACTACTGGGGAGAAGACCTGGCTGTGGGGCTCCTGACTGAATGCAGATTCCTGTGTCCTGCTGCAGTCGAGATTGGGGAGAGCTGAAAGAAGGACCTTTCCACTGGCTGAGGCATTCCTATCTGCAAAAGCTGAGAATTCCAGGCAATGACCCCGGTTTGAGAAGGCAAGCGTTCCTTTTTGCTGGAGTCAATCTTCAAGGGAGTCACATTCACAAAGAGAACAGCCAAAGAGAACAACTAAAAAGATAAGGTAATGAGAAGTGTGGGAGCTGAGTGTGTACGGTAATATGCAGTCAGTGTAGGATTCCTGTGCATGTCTTAATCAAATACCAATGTTGCAATTTGGGTTCTGTTCTCCGCCACGCTCTTTGCAGTGTGTCATAGACAATGCTTTTACTGTACCATTTTATTTATTTCTGTAAAGAATGAGATCGTGTTTAAATGCAACTTTTATAATACAGAAAAATATTTGAAAACAGACGGGTGATGTTTATTGTTTACCATTACAATGCTGATGATGTGGGGAGATTTTTAAACAGTGCAATGGTCATTTTAAGACAGATGTGTGCATGTCAGAATCAGTATGAATAATTGTGAGTGACTGTAGCATAGCTCGTTGGAGGTACATGAGCCAACGGGAAGAGAGACTCTCTGAACATAGCTCCCTACCGTATATAAGGTAGTGGAAATTACCACAAGACTACCATATATAGCTCTCTGTCGTAAATAAGTCAGTGAGTTCGCCCATGGTGGCACACCAACACTATCACTGGAAAATGTGGTATTCCTAGAATGCAGGTCTGAGGTCTCTCTAGTGATCACACGAAAAATCTAAGCAAAGATAAGGGATTCTGGACATTGGGGCCACAAATAAAACAAGGGAATTATGCTCACCAAAATACCACCAACCACGTATACCAAATATGCAGGTCTGGGTGCTGAAATAATGCATGTCCATTGTATTATTGTTGCACATGGCCAAATCTGAATACAAAGAGTGATTATTGCTAAGTTATTTTTCGGCGGTAATAAAATACCGTCAGGCCCAAATCTCCACAAAATACCCTACAACTTCCAGGATCTCTCTTGGTTTAAAGTGAACCTGGACAAAAGCAAGACACTTAATATTAACTGCAGCCATAGCATTGTAGCACGCATGCAGGGGTCGACTCAGTTTCGGTGGGCTAATGATTCACTCAAATACCGATGAGTTGTACCATGTCAACTACCCAAAGATGTTATCGGCCATTAGGGTGGACTTGCAGTCAAGCGGGTCCCAGGCAGTATTGTGGAGGATGGCCTTGATTAAGATGAACATCTTACCCAGGCTCCTATATGCTATTCAAGCACTGCCAGTAGCAATTCCCCCTGGGCCCTGCAGAGAATGAAATGGAACGTTGAGTTCTTTGTTTGGAGGATTGGGAGGGCTACCATAGCTAGGGCGACCCATTACAGGCGAAGGGATGGGTGCAGACCTGCTATCCTAAGCCTAAAACGCTATTGGGCAGCACAATTGAAAGTGTTGTATGACTGGGTCAAACCAAACACCACCCAAGGGTGCTACTGCTTGGAGGAGAAGAGGGCAGTTTAAACCACTCCAGTACATCGCCAGGCTTCCCATGACTAGTAGGCCCAGGCCAGGCGGTAGGCGTGTACAGCATGTGCAGCAGCACTTGGCTCCCTTCATGTTAGGGCCCGGCACTGTGGGTGGAGGGTGCCGTTGACTGCCTCTTTTTGCAGGCTATAGCGTGGGCTGTGTACTCAAGAGTAGCTAAACCTGCTGCAGTGCACTATGAGCACTTGTGCGGCCCACGCATCAGCATGCATGATGGGGAAGCTTGCTGGTGTTGTGGAATATCTTTTTCAAATGCAGCTTTTCTACCTTGAGGCCGAGTTCCCTTTTTGTTTGTCCTGTGAGGCAATGTGTCGCATCTCAACCTCCTGCTGCGACTCTGGAGAGGCAAATGCCCCCCTTCCAGCGCTCAATAGGCGCCCCTGGCCTTCTAAGTACTGCTGATCACTTTTTCTTAAAGCAGTGCATAGAAAGCGGGTGATGGCCTGTTTAAGAGACCATTGTTTTGGACAACTCGTTCTTAATGTGTTAAGAAGTGCAAAGGGGCATTTTTATTTTGAACGCGCATACAAAGGACCAGTTAGCTGCCTAAAATCTGTGCCTTCCCTGTTCCTTTCAGAGTTTTTTTTTAAATCAGAGTGCAGACTCCCAAAAGCACAGAATGCTTTAAGAACACCAAATGTCTACAAAATAAGGACAGTAATGTATTTTTCATTGTTGGCACCCGCATTCATATGCGTACATTTTTAGGCAATTGTACTCATGATCTGGGGTGAGTACTTGCATGTCAGGGGAGTGATTGGAAAGGTAATTGGGAGAGGAGGCAGCCCATTCTTACAGCAGTCCTTAAGTGTGTGGTTTCAGATGTGAAGAATAGTTAACTGTTTGTAGCATTGAAGCTTCACCAGAATATAATATCAATAGACAGACAGCATCCCAACTAGTCCCACATGTTGTGGTGATCTTTGGCTTCAACCAACAGTTCAGGCCTGCCCCCCTCCAACCCTTCAGGATAACACGCTGCTGGAAAAGTGGGCAACCCAGGTAGGCATTTACCCACAATCCCGTAATCCCCCACTGGGAAAAACGAATAGAAGTTACTAGCAGCACCGTTTACATTGTTGAAACTTGACAATAGGTGATATTTATATATGGGATACATTACTCACCGTAATCGTATTTCTGATGCTTGCATCTGCTTAGATTCACATGCTGTGCATAGGCCGACATCTAGTGGAAGCTGCGGAGTATTACAGTTTGTTTTTCGAAACTCGAAAATGGGCGTCGACACAGGGCGTGCCAGTAATACTATCCCTAGTGTGACGTCCCCTGTACCCATGATCCCTCACGCATCTAGGACCCTCAGATTGTGTTTTTTTCTGACATGAGGTAGCATGAGGAGTAGCGTGAGTACAGATAGTCCAAGCAGATAGAAGGTAGAAGGGCAAGACTACAAGCATCCATGCACCTTCTCCCAGAGGGGAGGAAGGGAGGGTCGCATGTGAATCTAAGCAGATACAAGCATCAGAAATACGATTACGGTGAGTAATGTATCCCCTTCTGAGGCTTGTGGAATCTGCTTAGATCACATGCTGTGCATAGATTAGCGAGTAGTACCTGAAGAAGGAGGTGGGATGTGAGAAGGCTCATGAGCAAATAAATGTCTTAGAACCACTTGTCCCACTTGTGTATCTGTCTTGGAATGAGTGTCAATGCAGTAGTTTTGAGTAAAAGTGTGAATAGAGCTCCAAGTAGCTGCTTTGCAAATTGAGTCAAGGTGTACATTTGCAATAAAAGCCAGGGTGGCCCCAATGCCTCTTGTGGAGTGGGCCCTAGGCGTGAAAGGCAGAGTCTTTTCCGAAAGTGAGTAACACAGTTGGATACAGTTAACAATCTACTTAGAGATGGCACCTTTAGAGACGCGATCCCCCTCTCTGCCTGTGGCTATGGAGACAAACAGCTGATCTGTTTTCCTTAGCGGTCTGGTCTTGTTTACATAGTAGAGGACCGCCCTACGCACATCTAGTGTGTGTAGTTTCACCTCAGCCGAGCTTTTGGGGACCTGGAAGAAAGCCGGAAGCTCGATGGACTGGTTTACATGGAATTTAGAAATAAACTTAGGTGAGAACCTAGGGTGTGTACGTAAAACCAGTTTATCTTTATGGACAGTAAAGAAGGGATCTTGCACTGACAGAGCCTGAATTTCACTGACCCTTCTTATAGAGGTAATAGCTACTAAGAAGGCAGTTTTATAAGTCAGGTGTTTGAGACTGCTCTTATGCATGGGCTCGAATGGGGGGCCCATGAGCTTAGATAGCACCACAGTAAGGTCCCATCCTGGAGGTGGGTTAGAAATAGGAGGGTGAAGTCTCTTTACTCCTTCCATGAAGGCCTTAACTACTGGTACTTTCCACCACGACACCTTGTTATGGGAAGTGGTGTATGCTGACAGGGCTGCCAGGTGTACCTTCAGTGAGTTAAAAACCAGTCCCGCATCCAGCAGGTGGAGCATGTAAGTAACAATAGTGGAAGGAGTGCAATCAACTGGGTTGACTTGCTTACTCTGGCACCAGATTACGAATCTCTTCCATTTGTCAAAGTAGCAGTGCCTCGTGTTGGGCTTCCTTGCCTCTTTTAGGATGTCCATACACCTCTGTGGTAATTTGAGATGTCCAAACTCTATGACCTCAGGAGCCATGCTGCCAGGTTCATTGAGTTGGGTTGACCTTGTGTAACTCTCACCTGATTCCCGTAGAGGCGCCGGTCTTGACTGGGCGTATACCGTATCTTCAAAGGTGATGTGTAACACACGGCTGGCTCTTTGGGCTGGACCTCTGTGCACTGTATGTCTGGCTCGAAGGGTAAGATGTCTGCAGATAGAAAATGTGGGATTAATGAACTGGGTTATTGAATGTCTCTCTCTTCTTCCCTTTCTCTTCTCCTGTAGAACCCCAAAGGTTAACGCTCTCACCTTAGGTAAGTGAACGCCGTGCTCTCCATCTGCCTCGAGGCAGGGTGCTGTAACCAGTTTCTTCACTGGATAAGGGGAGCAGGCCTCTTGACTTCAGAGGACTGCTGTCCGTCGTTTACTGCACGAACGGTAAGTTTCGAGTAATTCTAATGTCTTTAAAGTCTTTAGTAATGATGTCTCTTGTTTTGCAGGGTTCCGGCGATGGTGGATGGCGGGCTGAAGTGAGTTGAAGATGGAGCCCGTGTGATGAATAGAAGCGCCTAGAAGCACGTAAGTAAGCGCTTGTTGCCTGCTTCGCGATGCACTCTAACTGTCTTTTTATTTTGCAGGTACAAGTTCGGGGCGGCTGCAGGGTGCCGGAATACCCACTGGGTTAGATGTGGAAAGGAGTAATGGCACGTGAGTATTAAAGTTCCCCAATGTCTTTAAACGCCGGAGCGTGCGAAGAGTTGGTAAGCTTTTGTCTTTCAGATGCCGGAATGCAGTGTGAAGACCTCCGGAGCGCACGAAGAGTAGGTAAGCCTTTGTCTTTCAGATGCCGGAATGCAGCGCGAGGCGTTGGTGACAGCCGATGGACCAGGTAAGTGAAGAGCTGTCACTGAAGACCGTAATGCTAACCTGTTCTTTCTTGTCTTTATAGGTGTTGCTGAAGACTGGATTCAGAATGGTAAGCCTTTTTCCTTAGGCCCAGGATCAGATGCAGAAGACACGATGAGCGTTCTGCTGCTGAGGATGCAGAATAACGCAAAGCAAGATTCATCCATCGGGTGTGGTTTAAATAGCCTCCTGTAGTGCTTAGGTGTCTCCTTCCACAGCCACGCCTAAGAAAAGAGTTCCTGCTTTCCAGAAGAGTTCCAGTGTTCTGAATCTAGGGAGTGGCTCCTGCCCCACCCAACAGGAAAAGTAGTTCCAAACAGAAGAGGATCAGAGGCTCAACTGGCAGGCAAGTAAGCAGCATGGTCTGCTGCAGGTAAGTCCACCCAAGCATTATGAGCCCGGCGCTTCCAGCGCTGGGACTGGGCATATTTATGAGCCTGGTGCCACTGGCGCCAGGACTGGGTCCAAAAGGTCCCAATTGGGACTGGTTGGCACTCGGAACCTGGGTTATGGATCTGCTTCCAAGGGAGTTGGGAAAACCCTGACCTTTTGGAAGCAGAGATCATGACACCTTGGTGCTGGGACAATAGGTTGTACCAGCTCGGAAATCTGATGGGTTCGCACACCGCCAGTCTGCTTATGTGTGGGAACCACGGTTGTCTCGCCCACATGGGAGCAACCAGGATGAGCGTCATCGATTCTCTGTTCATCTTGCTGACCACCTTCCTGATTAGAGGAGTTGGTGGAAAAGCGTACGCAAACATCCCTGACCAGTTCATCCACAGGGCGTACCCCTGGGAGTCTGGTTGGGGGAACCTGGATGTGAATCCTGGGCATTGTCTGTTTTCGCTTGTGGCGAATAGGTCTATAGTGGGGAAACCCCACTGAGAGAAGATATCTTCTACGACTTCTCTGTGTAGACACCACTCGTGTTCCTCTGGGAAGGGGTCTCTGCTCAGAGCATCCGCTAGGGAATTGAGATCCCCTGGAACATGTTGCGATGACAGGAAGATGTTCCGTCTGAGTGCCCATATCCAGATTTTCTGGGCATGCTTGGACAGATTTGGCGAGTGAGTCCCTCCTTGTTTGTTCAGGTAGAACATGGCTGTAGTGCTGTCCGTCCGGATTTGCACTGACAGGTTTAAAAGGTAGGGTTCGAAAGCTTGAAGCGCTCTGAATACTGCCAGAAGCTCTAGCAGGTTGATGTGATTCTTGGCCACTGCGTGAGACCAGAGACCCTGAGCTGTGTGGTGGAGATGGTGAGCTCCCCACCCCGTCAGGCATGCATCGGTTGTGACTACCGCCTGTATCTCGGGATCGTAAAAGGGGTTCCCCTTGGACAGATTCTCTCTTGTCCACCAGAGAAGGCTTTGTACCAGTGTTGGCGAAACGACCACTAGATCGTCCCACTGACCACTTGCCTGAGACCACTGTTTCGCCAACCATTCCTGCATGGGACGCATGCGCAGGCGCGCATGGGGGACCAGGTAAATACATGACGCCATCATGCCCAGCAAACGCATTGCTTTGCGTACCGTTATCTGGCGACCGGACTGGTATTGCGGAATTTGCAGCAGTATATTCCGAATTCTTTCCTCTGAAGGAAAGGTCAACCCCTCTTGAGTGTCTAGGATAGCTCCTAAGAATTGTTTGGATGTGCTTGGCACTAGACTTGACTTTTTCTCGTTTATTGAGAAGCCCAATTCGAACAGGTCGATAGTCCTTTGAATGTTTGTTCTGCAAATTACTGGGGTTTCCCCCGTGATGAGCCAGTCGTCCAGGTAAGGGTACACCGGGATTTCCTCCCTGCGTAGGTGTGCTGCCGCCACCGCCAGTACCTTGGTGAATACCCTTGGGGCCGAAGCTATCCCGAAGGGCAGTACCTTGAACTGGTAGTGCCGACTGTCCACCTTGAAGCGCAAGTATTTTCTGTGCGCTGGGAACATGGAAATATGAAAATAGGCATCTTTCATGCCCAATGTTGCCATGTAATCCCCCTTTTTTACGAGGGGGATTACCTCTTGGAGAGTTGTCATGCGAAACTTTTGGGGCTTGACATACTTGTTGGCAGGCCACAAGTCCAATACTGGGCGCATTGTCAAATCTTTTTTTTGGCACAAGGAAGTAAGTTGAATAAATACCCTTGTTTACCTGGTGTCCCGGGACGAGTTCTATCGCGTCCTTTGCTAGCAGATTGACAATCTCTTCTAAGAGGATCTTCTGGTGTTCCAAAGAATGTATTTTTTGTCGTGGAGGATGGTCTCGGGGACACTCTAGTAGTTCTATACAGTACCCTGCGGATACTGTTGACAGCACCCATCTGTCAGATGTGATCCCTTCCCAAGCTTGGGTGAAGTTGGAAATGCGTCCCCCGACTGGGGTTGCGTGAGAAGGGACCCTGAACGGAGCGTCACTGTTTCGGTGGAGGCGTGCCGCCTCCTTTATTGGGGCTGCCTCTACCTCTACCACGTCCTCTCTTATTACCCCTGCCGTAACCCTGGGTAGACTGCTGGTTATTATTGTTCCACTGTGTACCCTGCCCCTGGGAATAGTTAGAACCTCTCTGGGAATTTTGGCTGCGTGGGCGACGAAAATTGCCATTCCCTCTCTGATTCGGGGGTTTAGTGGTTAGCTGGCCTAGGGATTTGAGTGTTTCATACTCGTCCTTAGCATTCTTTAGTGCGTCCTCGACCACCTTACCAAACAACAGATCCGGCTCCACCGGTTTGTCCAATAATGACGCTTGTGTTTCAGCCTTGAAACCAGACTGGCGTAGCCAAGCGTGTCTCTTAATAATAGTTCCTTCTGCTATTAATCTGCTGGCGTTATCCGCGGCATCAAAGGTTGCCTTTAAAATGCAACCGGACACGGCTCTTCCCTCCGCTGAAACTCGTGCCAATTGGCTCTTTAAGGGTTCTGGTGTGGAGTCTATGAGTGCTGCAACGTCTTCCCACTGATGGCAGTTGTAGCTGGCCAACAGGGTGGTGGAGTTGGCAATCCTTGCCTGGTAGGCGGAAGTGGAGGCCACTTTCCTGCCTAACCGGTCAGTTTTTTGCTCTCCTTGTCGGGAGGAGTCTCGGACGATGATAAGGGTGTTCCAGCCCTGTTACGGGTGTTAGTAACAACCAGGGAGTCCGGCTTCAGATGCCCCCTTATATATAGTGGGTCTGATTGGGCCACCTTGAAAAGTTTTTCAATCCTAGGGTTCACTGCTCTGATGAGGTTAGGATTGAGGAGTGACGGGTCTATTCTTCTTTGAATAGATTTTAGGATAGGGATGGCCTGAGCAACAGGCCTCCTCTCCCCCACTAATTCTTCTGCGAAGTCTCTTTCCTCCTGGGCACCCTGGGTGTCAATGTGGAAATGTTCGGCTGCTCGAGACAGCATTTCATTCAGGAGCGGCTGGTTGTCGACAGGGGAGTCAGTAACCGGGGCCTCTCTTTCTACTGGGGAGTCTACCCTGTAGGGGTCTTCCTCCTCCTCATCTTGATCCTCATCATCCCCATAGTAGCCTGTCCCAGTTTGTTCCTCCACCATGCCCAAATCTGGATCCTCAACAAAGGATGTCTCTCCCTGGTAATGAGAGTAGGGCTGGACGTAGAAGGGGTCTGAAGACCCTGTTGGTGTCTCAAAGTGGGACCTTGTACTTGGAGGTATAGGATCCTTAGAGCCAGAGGGTGCTGACCCGTCGGGAGTATAAGCAAGAAAGTGCTCTGGCTTTTGTGCATAAAAATCTGCCAAAGATGACATTCTTGACATTACCCTATCTATGTCAACACTGGTCCATTCTCTGGAACTGGGAATGACCCTTTCTGGGAGTTTTTCAAATTTATCCTGACTAGACTTGGTAGCCTGTGCAGGGGTTTTGGTGTTATCAGAAGACCTGGACTTTTCTTTCTGTTTTTGAGGAGTGGAGTGTTCTACGGGCTTGGAAGTAGGTAGAGACTGCTTCCTTTGTTGTTTCCCTCCCTCCCCGTGACTGGAGGAGTGTTTCCCGTGTGTTTTAGGGCCCTCTGAGCTTTTCGATGCCTGGCGTCGAGGTTCGGGGGTCTTGACCCTATCCTTCGAGCGTGGAGATAGGGGTTCGGGATCTGTAGTAATTCGGTCTGCGGGCGCCAACTCTTGGAGTGCGGCCTGAGGGTGGAAGTCTGCTTCATCTTCCGACGATCGAACTTCCGTGACCTTAGGGAGCGAGGCACTCTTGGCAATAGTGGATGTTTGCCTGGCGTCGTGCGGCGATCTAGATCGAGAGCGCCCAGAGGACGCCGATTCGGACCGTTCTCTACGTGCCTCTTTCCGAGAACTCGACGTGCGCGTCGAGTCTCGGTTGGACTTTATGTGCTTTGTGGAAGTGTCATGGGAAGCGCTCGTGTCGCCGTGGGTGTTCCCCATAGCCGGCCTGCCGGTCGACCTTCCGAGGTCAGGGACTTGCACTCGGCTGTCTTTCGATGCCATAAAGCCCTCGCCGTCCGAAAGTACGGCGTCGCTGCCATCGCTTAAGGCGCCCTCCGCTGCCATGGCCTCTTGACGCCTGGCGTGGTGGGCCCAACGCTTGATTGAACGGTCCTTAAGTGTTTTAGGCTTAAACCTACTACAGGCTCTGCAATTTGCCTCGGGGTGGTCCCTCGGCAAGCAGAGGTTGCACGTGGCGTGCCTGTCGACCAAAGGGTATATGCGATTGCACTTGGGGCAGAATTGGAAAGGGGTACCCTCCATACGCACCTTGTGGCAGCGGGCTGGTAAATGTAGGAATACATAAGTGTATCTATATATTACAAGAGTGTAGAGTATGACCACCCCCCACTCTCCCTACTTGCAGGGCCGAGACGGAAGTCTCGAGGCCCAAATCCGTCTTGCAGTCGACGGTCGAAATCCTCTCCGATCCGGCGTCGAGTGTAGAAATTCGGTATCTCGACGTTGGGGTGGAGAAAGGGGTAAAATTATCAATATTTTGCAAAATTATGGCTTAGGCCAGGGAACTCCGCGAAATGCTTCTGAGCAGTATGGCGGAAAAAAACAATCTGAGGGTCCTAGACGCGTGAGGGATCATGGGCTCAGGGGACGCCACACTAGGGATAGTATTACTGGCACGCCCTGTGTCGACGCCCATTTTCGAGTTTCGAAAAACAAACTGCAATACTCCGCAGCTTCCACTAGATGTCGGCCTATGCACAGCATGTGATCTAAGCAGATTCCACAAGCCTCAGAAATATATTTATACACACACACACACACACACACACACACACACACACACACACACACACACACACACACACACACACACACACACACACACACACACACACATGATTTCTTTCTCTGCTGCCTACATACGTAATGGTCATTATCCTGTGATTTAATTTCCTGTGATGTTACTTCATGCAAATTAAGGCTCCCCACACTTAATGTGCCGCACTTGGCCTCACAAGGCTGTGAAGACGACCATCCTGGTGTGGGATGGGACTATCTCTATGCAGGATTTGTCATTTTTCCTGTCCCCGGTCACTCCCATACATTTTAATCCTGACTTCCAGCCAGCCTGTGATGACATGCCTTTCTCTAACTGGAAGGCGGGTGGATGTGAATTTCTGGTACACCGGTTTGAAAAGGGGCAAATTTGGACATTCGAGTCGTGCAAGGTCACTGTTAGGGTTGGTGAGAGGGAACTGTACTAATATTGGCAGCTGCAGCATTGGGCAATGCAGCCTTCTAACAAAGGTGCAGCAACTGGTGCTCTCATGGAGTTTGAGGTGACTTTCCTCCGCGAGTGACTTGAAGGGGCTAATATCCCACTTATATGAGGTTCTAGAAGTTAAGCAGTGCGCTAAGATGCAGACCTCTGTTCATGCTTGGCATAGGGAGTTGAGAGCAGAGATTCCCTGGAACGGACCCAAAATGTGCAACATGCGGGAAGGGGTTTCAAGTTTATTAATAGGACGAAGCGTATGGGGCTCCATCTCAGCGATAGCAAATGCTGGCGGGGCTGTGAGAGCATAACTGGTGGCACTGTCCCAAACTGGTTCACTACAGGTCGTAGGTATTAACCACGATTTACCTGCACTACAGGGGAATCCCTCCAGATTGATCCCATAGTCTGTCTCCTGGGTATCTTTCGAGGCAGAGGCGTGCAGGGGCGCCATTATAATTTGCCTATCCTTCAGACAATGCTCCTTGCAGCCAAAGCTTCAATTAGCCCCGGCTGGATACGGGTGGTTCCCCCCCTCATTGGCGGTCTCAATTACTGATTGAGAAAATTTATCTCATTGTTCAGGGCAGGAGTTTTTTGTAAAGTGGGGCAGTTTTCTGTCGTATGCAAAAATTCAAAGCAAGGACTTCACATGTCTTGGGAGGTTGAGGACTCTGGGCCTCCTCGACTGTTCCTAACACCGCCCTTGGTGCCCCCTCACATCTCACCTTATCTTCCATGGTTCATTTTCTTATGAAACTTGGACTCAGCTCTGTGAAGCTTAATGTTCCTCTGTTGGTTTGTTCTATGTTGAATATTATTTGACATATACGCTCTACCCACCGATCACTGCGAAACATTGCGCAGTCACAGTGCTTTGTTTTTGTTAAAATGTCAATAAACAAATTTAGTTACAGACAGTTGAGGTTGGAATGGGTTATTAGCAACATCCCCATTCTTTACAGCAACGCCCCACTCTGCCATTGGAATCTTCTACTACCCTCCACGTATCAAGGCCCTGTTCTGTGTAATAAAAAAAACTTTCAGCCTGTAGCCCCTATGCAAAGCCAAGTAATCCTCTGCGAAAATAGTACTTTGTTTTTTTCATAGAGATCTGTAGTCTTTCCGTAGGTGTGTCCATGCAGGCGAGCTGTGATGTCGATTGTAGTGATTCACTGAATTATTACATGGGAGATGCTGCACCTAGGTGCTTTCATATTGTTTACCAGAGTGATAAAACGCACACTTGTGTCCTGCAGAGTAGTGCAGCTAATTACCCAAGTCTTGATCAAGTGCTGTAGTAAGCCTAAAATACGTGTTGGCAAATGGCTCTCCAACAATACAAGTTGTGTTGCACAAGGGCAAGTGGAGTGCTCAATCTACTAATCTTTTACGCTGAGAGTCTACTATTCTCTAAGGCCATTATCTAAAGCCTGGAACTGTAGCCCTTACCCTGCCTTGTGTTTTGAGGGTCTGCACAGAACACCCTTGCCTCTATCTCTGTCACCTGCTCTTTCTCAGGAGCACCATGCCCCCCCCCTACTCTCTGTATCCAGCGGGTGACTCTAGCAATGTGTCTTGCACTTTTCTCCTAAAAGCCACTCTACTCACCCCTCTATGTGATCTGTAGTCCTCTTCCTGATAATTCCTACACTTAATAGCACACACTGATGTGAGGAGCTTTGTGAACTGGGATTCGAACCTTTGACCTTCTCGGTGTCACACAGATCTCTGCAGAGGATCGATTAATCCACAGAGCTTTCGTACTGACTAGGTGTCAGGGCCTCTTTGCAGTACGTTGGGGCCCTCTTGCCCGCTCTACTGTACCCGTCGACCCTACTTGAGTCCCACACTACACTTTTGTGAGCCCACTACTCAGGGCCAGTTCAAGGGATTTTGCCACATTAGGTGAAAGGTCATTTTGCTGCCCCCACTGCTCTCCCCATGGATTTTGACTATACAATCCCCTCGTGTCTTGCCCACCACGTTCACAAGCTGCATTTTTCCCACCATGTTTTAGACCATTTCATAACAAGGTAAAATTAAATCCTTCTCTCTAACACACACACATTATATGATATTTGTAGAAATGAAAATAATGGCCCTCGACATCCCCTTCCCATGCTCCTCACCCCTCCCCCACACACACTTCTTCCTCTGAGAGGAGTTTTTTCGGAGCGATTGTCAGCCACTTTGTTTAAATACAGTAGGTGTATATTTAAAGGTTTTTGGAAGGACGCTGTAACTTCCTTCTCTCAACTCCACAGGCTTTCTGCGAGCACCCCCAATTTGGAGGTGGAATTACTACTGGCTTTGTTTTCCGTGTCCCTGCCCTACCTACACCTGCATTCCTTAAGCCTCCTCTAAAGAGAAACTTTAAAGAAGGTACTCTTGGTACTAAGTTTGCTGTGTAACGTAATTGTGTTTCAAGAATGTGTGCCACAGCGCTTCCTTAACTCACTAAATGGGTACCAGACTTAAGTGTGGCGGAGTGGAAGGGCCAGGTTAAGAAGATAGGGTGGTAAGCGCAGCTGTTGCAGACAGACAGGCACACACACCTCTACACCTCCCCAAATTTGCTCCCAGGTATGCTCACTAGCCAATCTCAGGCTGTTCAAGAAAGTGTGAGGGGACTGCTGGATTGCAAACCCTAAGACTGCAGGGCATTGCAGCTTGTTTGGGGCATATGTGGCCCTTTTGTGGGCAAGTGCACTGCGGGCAAAGTACCGTCGGTGTCTCTGTCTACATGGCATCCCCTGTGGCTTATTAGGCGGCTCTGGCCCTGTACATTTTTTAACATCAATTTGGAAAGTCAGACTTTTTTCCCACCATCAACCTGCTGGTATGACCTTCCAAAATGTTAAATTTGTTTAATGCTTTTCATTGTAAGTTTAATGTTTGACCAGCATTCGCACACCAGACCCACATGAACCTTTGACAGGTTGAATGCAGTACATTTATCCTCAACACGCACATATACATATTATCTCAGCCAGCATGATTATCTTGGATTATAATCGGTACTGTATATAAATATGCTAGCAAAAATACCCAAGCTTAACCAGTATAATTCAGTATTACTTTGAAAGTTTGCACAGAAAACTGCAAATTAATTTGGCATCTTTTTCAATGCTAGATAATGCTTGCAGCTGTGAATTCCACCAGATACAAATAATTTTAACTTTCAAATAGCATGTGAACCCAAAATAGTCTATTTGTTAACGAAGAAATGGGTTGGTAGTTCCACAAATACACGCTGTACAACAAAAATATGTTTTTAAAAGATATCTCAAAAGTCACCCACCATTTTTAAATGTGCCCTCATCAACGCTCGATCCTTTGGAGCTCATGCCATCGTAATCCATGACTTAATTATTCAATAAAATCTTAACATACCAGTAATAGGGGTGTCACGGTATTAGTTTTATGACGGTACGATAACCTTCTTGCCAAATGGCGGTATATCATGGTTATCGCGGTATAGCAGGTGGAGGTAACTAATCTTAACAAATATTTTCTAAAAGGTCATAAATTCAGATTCATCATCACAAACAAAACCAGGCACCCAGGGCCAGAATTGGGCTTTTCAACATACTTTCCACTGAAATGCCCCCATTGCTTCCACCAAACGCACATGTGGAGAGGAGAGGAGAGGAGTGGGGGGTGGGGGGAGAAGCCCTGCTGCGACTGGCAAAACAAACTGAATAGCTTTTCTTAAGTGGTCATTTAGGCTTTTAGCTCCCCCACTTGCTACTGGTGAAGATGAACATGTTGCCATCTTGATAATTTGCATGCCACAGATCAATGGAGGCTGATGGTAGTATACGCTTGTGCGCATACACACACACACACGCACACACACACTCTTTATGTTACAGCCTTTAGTTTACCTATGGGCCAAAAGGTGTTCAGCAATCACGGACATGTTACCCTTTGGTATGGTAGCAGGGAATACCCACAGAGATGAGTGAATTTCGCAGTGTGACCTTATTATATGTAAAATCAATGATGGAACCAGGGAAATCCCCCATTGTCATATGTTTAGCAAAACTTATCCATTATAAATATATAAACCCCAAAGCCGCCATCCCAAAGTAAACCCTTTTCCTTCTTGGCACTGTATTTATTCTTCCTATTGCTAACATATTGATTTTATGTCAGGCACGTGTGGTTTATGGAATGGCATTAAAAACTGCTCCAACTGAAACTACTTGGCAGACGGCACATCCAACAGTGCAAGACCAAGACTGCGCAGCACTTGCTTACTGCAGCCTTTCCAAATCAGATTGAAAAGCACACTTAACGGTATAAACGGTATACCGGTATAAACAATGTGACGGTTATTATTGTTCAATTAAGTGGTTCACGGTATCTTTAACGGTATACCGTTATACCGTTACATCCCTAACCAGTAATTACTGAATCTTGGCTTCACATTGCCTTGGGACCTCTGCTATCTTTGGCTATCCCACCCGACTACACCATCCTCAGAAATGACAGAACCGATACCATAGGAGGTGGTGTAGCCATCATAGTTAAAAGTAATTTGCAACTCATATCGAGTGCCATCGAAAAATTGCAGGTTATGAACTACTGCTAGGTGAATTCGCTATGAATGAGAAAACCACGATCAATATTCTGGTGATTTATAGAACTCCTAGTTCAAATAGTCACCCCGAAATAGACATCCCACTACTCCTTGCTCCTTTCATTAAATCCAACACGAAATCCTTGGAGACCTAAACCTAGGCTTCAATGACGACCAAGACCACAAAGCTGCAGCTCTACACTCAGCACTTAAAGACCTGAATTTCGCCCAACTAGTGAATGCTCCCACTCATATAAAGGGCAGAACCCTTGATTGGATCCTCTTACTCAATACCAGACTAACCATAGATACCATTACCCCATGTGCTGGTCGGACCATTTCTGCATAAAATTCCACCTCATGAGTGACAAACCAGGCCTTCCCAAGACAAAAGTAATGGACTCCTTCGAAGCTAGAAACCCCCGAAAACTCACGGTAGAAAACTTCACCCCAATCCTCAGCAAAACACTAGAAACGAACTTAGTCATCAGCAACGACCCGAGTACCATTGCCGACTACTACCACAAATGCCTCACCATTACCATTGACGCAGTAGCACCTATCACAACCAGAACGCGACGTGCCGACAAAAGGAGGCACTTCTGGCTTGTCAAAGAATTAGCTTACATAAGAAGGACCAAACGATATCTTATACATGCCCATAACAAGCATCCTACCCCTGACTCTGCCAAAGTGTTCAAGGAAGCAAATAAAAGCTACAAAACAGCCATTATCTCCACCTACAACACGCGTATTAGCAATGCATCATCAGACTCCAAAGAACTTTTCCCTATCCTTAGAGAATTAGAAAATCCTACTCCAATCACGACCCCTGCCAACTCCAGTAAAGAATGGTGCACAACTATACAAAATGCACTTGCCTCCAAAATTGCTCTGTTCCAAAATAAAATAAGTACCAAAAGACTATTATTAGCAGATAAAAATGCTCCCACCACTAACCCCAGCCCCACCCCTAACAGAAATACCAACTCCCTATCCCACTTTGCCCCGGTCTCTCAAGAACTAGTGTTTGATACTATCTCTAAGTTAAAACCCTCTAATTGTAAATGGGAAAACGTCCCAGCCAAAATAGTCAAAGCGTGTGCATCTACCCTCACCCCTACCACCATCACCAATTTTGTCAATACTTCCTTTAACACTAACACAGTTCCAGCCAGTATCAAAGAAGCCTGGGTCACCCCACTTCTAAACAAAAAACAACACTGGACCCTACAGTACCCACCAATTATCGTCCAATAACAACAGTCCCATTTTTACTCACTCAGAGAAATTAGCATACACAAAAATCCAAGCATATCTGGAACAGAACCAACTCCTCGGAAACAGACAATCTGGCTTTAGGCCTAATCACAGTACGGAAACTGCCCTTCTGGATCTCAAAATCCAGATGGACACCATTAAAGATTCAGGGAAACTCTGCATACTCCTGTTAGACCTGTCCGCCGCATTTGAACTTGTGGACCATGACAAACTATGTACTTCTTTAGTCAATGATTTCAACTTCTCTAACGATGCCACTATGTGGGTGAAATCCTTTCTTGCTGAACACACCTCTAGAGTTGCCATAGGCAAAGAAGCTGCTGATCCCATCCTAGTCCCCATGAGTACCACAAGGCTCATGCCTCTCCCACATTATATAATGCCTACACGAAGCTCCTCTTCTCAGCTTTAGATGATATGGGTGTCATCTACACCAATTCTGCAGATGACACCCAGATCCTCATACCTATCTCAGGAAATTATGACCAGGATACCCTTACCATTAACAAAATGTACACTATCATATAAAATTGGATGGCGCTAAATAGTCTCTGCCTCAACAATGAGACGACAGAAGTTCTCATTGTGGGATCCCCATCGAAAATAGCAGCCCTACATTCAGACTACTCCTCCATCAATATTGACGGTACTTTGATCCCAGTACTTAAGCAAGTAAAAATGCTAGGTGTATACCTAGATGCCCACCTCACCATGACCAAACATGTTAGGATGCTCTCTTCATCCATGGCTTATACATCATGACCCCTACCAGTTGCCTCACTCTGGCCAGGGCCTTAGTACTATCCAAGCTGGATTACTGCAATGTACTATTGCTAGGGACTTCCAATACTAACGTTAGTAAATTGCAATTGATTCAAAACAAAGCCGTAAGGGCAGCATTAGGGATAAAAAATAATTGAACACATCACTAAGATAAGGAAGGATGCCCACTGGCTAACCATCAAAGCTAGAATTATCTTTAAAACACTATGTATCACACATAAATGTCTGGCCAAAAACCTAGCTACCTCAGCAATGCCATACAGAAAAAAAGAACCCACCAGACCTCTGAGGTCTAATGACAATCTACATTTAGTGTCTCCCCATTACAAAAATACCAGAGCTGGGGGCAGAAGTTTCCATGTAGTAGCACCTAAACACTCAAACTCTCTCCCCATCAATATCTAAAAAGAGATTTCTCTCACTGGCTTTAAGAAACAGCTAAAAACACGGTTATTCAACCAATATTAGCAGAACGTCTTTTTACCAATACCTGTATAACTGTCACCCACCGAAAATGTAAATAAGGTTTATGATTGTATTTTAAGATTTCTAATTGATTATGCACGCTGTGTAAAAAAAAAAAAAAAGGTATGACCAATGACAAAGTTGTCTGTACCCCAGGGTCTGGGCGTGTAACAAATGAAAAAATAAAATAAAAAAATAAAATAAAATCTCAAATTAGGACAGTTTTATTCTATCCAATTTCAAATAAACCTAATTAATTCAATAATGCATGCAATGCTGGGCATTAATCCAAACAAACCACAAACAGATTATGCAAATGTTAAAAGCCAAACAAAGGAATGCGAACCTCTGTATAAGCTGTCGAACAAAGTTACTGGTGCCAACACTTGTTTCGACCTAGGCGGTCTTCCTCAGGGCACACAATTAAATTCCTAATTCGTTCACAACATAATCATTACAAATGTATATCACTGGTTGAAAAACCACTGCTTGTATGTAGCAATGGTTGGAGCTTGTCTTGTTTATTTGGATTGGCGCAAGACCATGGAATTCCGTGCAGTTAACGCAGTTATTGTTATTTTCCCATTTTATTAGTAACGAATTGAGTGTGCGAGTTCCAATTAATTTAAATGTTTTAAGATCCCTAGGTAATGAATACTGGGTCAGTAGATGGCATATAGCATTTCCAGTTATCGATTCAGTATTGAACTGCAAGCATGATCATCATTTGCTGTTGGGAGGATTTATTATGTTTAAATTTCAGTCTGTGTCACGTCCTCTTGTATCTTTTAGTAAGAAATGCTTACAAGCAAATGTTAAGGCGGCAAACTTCTCATTCTGAGAAGAACAAGTTACTTTCTTACCTGGTAACGTTCTTTCGATGGGATGGTCCGACGACGTATTCCATATCTATGACATGTAATCACCACAGCTGCGCTGCTTCGGAAACTTTTTTCGGCGTCTGCGTCCTGCGTCGATGACGTCGATGCGCCGTCGTCGAGGGCCTCCTCCGACGTCCGACGTCATCCGATGTGATAAGTAGGACGCATGACGCCCGTAGCCTCAGTTGTAGTTTTTTCCCCCAGAACGTGTGACACTAGTCAACTGCCAGTCAGACACAAAGCCTTACGGAACGTAAGCTGCAATCGCAAAAGAAATTCTGCAGCGGGGAAGGCAGGGCGGGAGCGATATGGAATACGTCGTCGGACCATCCCATCGAAAGAACGTTGCCAGGTAAAAAAGTAACTTGTTCTTCGAGGGGATTGGGTCCTCCGACGTATTCCATATCTATGACAGACTCCCAAAGAAATACCAGAGCAAGGAGGAGGGAAAGAATTTAGAATCAAAATTTAGAATAGCCAATCAAATAGCAGAGCAAAGGACCGCCTTGCCAAAGGCCAGATCCTGTGCTCGGATGGAATCGAGGGAATAGTGATGTACAAATGTATGTACTGAAGCCCAGGTGGCTGCATCACAGATGTTGCGAATAGGAACACCCCTCTGCCGGGCAGTAGACACAGCCATACACCTGGTAGAATGGGCCCGCAAGCCAGCCGGTGGGTCCTTACCCGCCAAGCGGTAGCACTCCGAGATGGCCAAAATAATCCAGCGAGACAAAGTCTGTTTCGTCAGAGCTTGCCCCAAACGCTTTCCAGCGTAACCAATAAAGAGTTGATCGTCCACTCTGACCCGGGACATGCGTGAAACATAAAAGCTTAAAGCTCTCCTAGGATCAAGCCTATGGAGCCTCTCCTCTTCCTTACCAGGATGCGGAGGAGGATAGAATGCCGGAAGAACAACCTTCTGGGCCAAATGAAATTCCGTCACTACCTTCGGAAGAAAAGAAGGACGAACTCTAATGATAACCCTGTCCTTGTGAAATACAGTGAAGGGTGGCTTAACTGAAAGTGCCTGTAACTCACTCACTCTGCGAGCGGAAGTAACCGCAACTAAAAACACAGTTTTCAGAGTTAACAGCCTCAAAGGGCAAGAATGTAAAGGCTCAAACGGAGCACCCATAAGAAACTTAAGAACAAGGTTTAAATCCCAACCGGGCACCAGGAAAGGTGACGGAGGGAACACATTAGTGAGCCCTTTCAGAAACTGTGAAATTAAAGGGATTTTAAAGTAAGAACACTCTTCAGACGAGCGCTTAAAGATGGACAGCGCCGCCAGGTTACCTTTAATGGTACCCACTTGCAAGCCCCTGTGGGCCAAAGAAAGTAAAAAGGACAGAACCATGGGGATGTCACATGCAAAAGGATCCACATTCTGAACTCTGCACCAGTCGCAGAATTTACGGCAACGGTACAGAGACTTTGTTGCTGGCCTTCAGGCCGAAAGCAACACCTCCATCACATCTTCAGGGAGGTCCCAATCCCTATACCTCAACCTTTCAGAAGCCAAGCGTGAAGGTTGAGGGATCTGACCTCTGGATGGAGAACCTGACCCCCCTCCCGTGAGAGCAGATTGTCTCGGTAGGGAAGACTACGCGGAGGGCAGATGGACAAGTCGAGAAGGTCCGGGTACCACGTCCTCCGAGCCCACGCCGGAGCAATGAGGATCACCCGGGAACTGAACTTCCGTAACCTCCGCAGCACTTGCGGGATGACGGGGACTGGAGGAAACGCGTACAGCAGCGGGAATGACCACTCCACCACGAACGCGTCTCCTAAGGCTCCTTTTGGAGGAAATTCCCGCGAGCAAAACCTTTCGCACTTCCGGTTGACACTGGAGGCGAAGAGATCCACTTGAGGGGTCCCCCAAAGGGCGAAGATCTCCAGGAGAATCTCCTGAGCCAACTCCCACTCGTGAGAGATCGTGCTCTGCCTGCTCAGAGCGTCCGCCGTCACATTTTCGTCTCCGGCCAGATGAACTGCCGAGATCGAAACTTCCTGCTGGATGGCCCAGAACTCGAGCTGCATCGCCTCCCTGCACAGAGGAAGTGACCCTGCCCCCCACTTTTTGTTGAGGTAGTGCATGGCCACCGTGTTGTCCGTCAGGATCAGGACACTCTTTCCTCGCACAGTCGGCAGAAAAGCCTTCAGGGCTAGCCTGACGGCCCTCAGCTTCAACAGATTGATATGGAGTCTGGACTCCGACGGAGACCAACGACCGCTGACTGTCAGCCCGTTGGCATGAGCTCCCCAACCCGTGAGGGATGCATCCGTCACGATCGTCACCTCCGGCCAGGGAAGCCAAAATGGAGCCCCCTTCATCAAGTTGCCTTCGACGGCCCACCACCGAAGGTCCCGGGCGACCGAGGGCGGCACCTGAACCGGGTCCGACATCCTGCCGGAGGACTGCGACCATTGCGTCTTGAGCGCCCACTGCAAAGATCTCATCCGCAGGCGAGCCTCTGGCACCAGAAGAATGCAGGATGCCATGAGGCCGAGCAACCTCAAGAACTCGAACGCTGGGAGCGTCTGGGCATGCTGAAACTTGTGCACCATCTGCTGAATGTGAAGAGCCCTCACCTGGGGAGGAAAACACTGCCCCAGGGAAGTGTCGAGCACTGCTCCGATGTACTGGAGCCGCTGTGTTGGCGTCAAATGGGACTTCTTTAAATTGAGGGAGAAGCCCAGCCTGTGAAGGGAGTGACAGGTGACGGACAGATGATCCAGGACTTGCTCGGGAGAGCTCCCCCTGATCAACCAATCGTCCAGGTAGGGGTAGACGTGAATCCCCCCCTTGCCTGAGATGCGCTGCCACCACCACCATGAGCTTGGTGAAAACCCTCAGGGCGGAGGTCAATCCGAACGGCAGGACCCGAAACTGAAAGTGCAAGTCGCCAACCGCGAACCTCAGGTACTTCTTGTGCTTGGGATGGATCGGCACATGGAAGTAAGCATCCTTGAGGTCAAGTGACACCAACCAGTCCTGAAGCTGAAGGGCCTGGAGGACTTGAGAGAGAGTAACCATCTTGAACCTGTCCTTCCTGAGGAGTTTGCTCAAACCGCGCAAGTCCATGATGGGTCTCAACCCCCCGTCTTTCTTCGAAATCAAAAAATAAGGGGAATACCATCCCTTGTTCCTCTCCGCTACAGGCATCAGTTCTATGGCGCCTTTCTCCAGCAGGGCTTGAATATCCTGCGCAAGGAGCGGATCCGGACTCTGCAAAGAGAGGTTCCCCGGTGGATTGTCGCGAGGCCTGTGCCGAATGGGAAGACAGTAGCCGTGGGTTATGATCTCCAGAACCCACACATCTGAAGTAATGGCTTGCAACTCTACAAGATGCTGCGCCAGCCTTCCCCCAACCGGCGAACCATGGGACATGGCCTCATGACTGAGTGGGAGCGGCCGCGGCGTTACCTGAGGGCAAAGAGGCAACTGCCCGAGCGGCCTTGGCACCACGGGTACCCTGTCGTCCATCTCTGGTACCCTGCGTTGGCCTCTTTGACTGCCAGCTACTCTCGCTTTACTGAAGGACGAGTAATAGCGAAAGGAACCACCCCTCCACTGCTGTCCCCTAGGACGAAAAGGCGGAGGTTGGCGAACTGCAGCGCCCAACGACTTTGCTGCAGCTTTCGAGGTCTGCAACCTCTCAAGGCTCTCGTCAGCCTTGCTGCCAAAAAGGTGTTCACCGTCAAAGGGCATGTTGAGGTGCCGAGACTGCACATCAGGAGCAAACCCCGACTTCCGCAACCACGCAAACCTGCGTATCACGGTGCTCGCCGCCATGGACCTACTGACGCATTCAGCTAAATCCAAACCCGACTGAACGGACTCACACATGGCATCCTTACCATCCTGGACCATAGCAAGGAAACCATCCCGTTCGTCCCCTTCGGGAATATGTTCAGCCGCTAACGCAACACAGTTCCACAGTGTGTGTGTGAAACGAGACAAGGCACAAATGGAGTTGGCCGCCTGAAGCGCCATACCACCAGAAGACCATCCCAGGTACTCAGAAACCCTAGCCATAAGGCGCCGATACGAGGAATCGGCATGAGAGCCAGGCTCAGGCCTATAAAACTCCACCTCTGGAGAGGTGTCCGGTCCACTGGCATCATGCAGTGACTGTCTCAAATCGTCAAACTGACTATGGCCCGAGACAATTTCATCTGGAACCTGACTAGGAACCAGGCCATCAGAATCCTCATCCGCCTCTGAAATATAGTCCAGGTGGCGAAAAGGAGGCACCCAAGAGTGCTTGCTCTTAACCAGAGCCTTCCTAGGGGGTTCACCCGTGCCACGGGGTACCTCCGACACCCCGGCCTCGAAAGGTGTCGAGCGAATCGGCACCAGCGTCGAGAGAACCGGCATCGGCGCCGATGTCCTCGACGTCAGATGCAGCGCCTCCAGCATCAGCGGCGTCGACACAGCCCTCGAGGCCGGAGCCCCGAGCGTGTCCCTCGATGACCTGAGTGTCGACGGCTTCGACGACTTCCTCGGAGCCGGAGCCTCGAGAAAGCCTGTCGACGCCCTCGACGCCTCAGACGTCGATGTCTTCCTCGAAGACCTCACAGGTGCACACGGTCTCGAACGCGTCGAGGACTGGGACCTGGAACGGGTACGTCGAGAACGAGTCTCCTTGTCCGAACGGGACCTCTCCCGTGACTCGTGCCGACCACTCTTGCGAGCGGTGTCTCTCGACCTCTCACGACCGACCCCACTCAGGGGCGCGGACGGCTTAGTACCGCCAGCATTTTCTTCCCGAAGGAAGCCCATTCCTCCGGCGTCGCATGGCTGGTGGTGTAAGCGACGTGCCGTGAGGGTCCTCCGAAGAGGACCTGGAAGACGACCGGTGTCGGCGCTTCCGAGAATGCCTCGAAGAGGCTGAGGAGTGGCGAGACCGACTCCTAGAAGGAGACCCACGAGACTTCCGACGATGACGCGGAGAGTCACCCCTCGAATCATCCGTCGAAAGCCCTGCAGATTTCGACTTCCGGGGCTTGGACACCCGACCTACCGACAACTTCTTCTTACGTTCGCGTAAGGCTTTGGACGTGAGCGACTGGCAGTCGATACAGTCATCCGTGTCGTGGGCCTCCCCGAGGCACCAGAGGCAGGCGTCGTGCGAGTCCGTCACCGACATCTTGGACCCACACTCCCCGCACTTCTTGAAACCCGGACGCGGGGTCGAAGACGAAGTAGAAGACATCTTCACACGAAGGAATGTCACAAAACGAACAGGTTCGAAGAACCGAGAAGAACAGAACTCTAAAGAGTCGAGGCGTGAACCGAGAATCACGAAGCAACACGTTCGCAGAAAAAACGGAACTGAGGCTATGTTTCCGAAGCAGCACAGCTGTGGTGATTACATGTCATAGATATGGAATACGTTGGAGGACCCAATCCCCTCGAAATTAAGGTATTCGGATTAGTCTGAAATGCAAACCATGAATATATTATGTCTCAGATTGTTTGGTTTACCGTGCTGACTCTCTTTAATAATAAGCCCTAGCATTCCTCACGCGTGCTCCTTACCCGTGTGACCTCATCACCCTCAATGGCTGCCACACAGAGGACTCCATCATCATTAATAAGACCTATTGCACTATCCAAAACTGGATGGTCACTCTCAACCTCTGTCTGAATGATGATAAAACAGAGTTACTCATTGTGGGGCCCCCTTATCTTAATAAGCTAGATGTGGCCTACTCCTCCTTTACCATCGATGGCTCCATCATCCCAGTTCTCAAACAAGTCAAAACACATCAATGCTTTGGCTTCCTCCAGAGCCTATACTGCGAAACTCCTCTCCATAGGTAGAAGATTCCTTTCTACGACCAACTGCCTCACACTTGCAAAACCATCATCATCAGCACACTTGACTATTGTAACATGCTCCTCGTGGGCACTTCAGCCACCAATTAAGTCAAGCTTCAACTACTCCAAAATAAAGCCCTCGGTGCTGTGCTGAGCAAGCACTGCCCTGACCACGTTTCTGCTGTCAGATGTGAAGTCCACTGGCTACCCATTAAAGCCTGCATCGACTTCAAAACCTTGACCCTGGCACATCAATGTAACTACAAGGCTTACTCGCTCTACCTTAACAAGAGTATTTCACAAAAACTTTATTCGCACCCTCTGCGATCTGCCAATGTATCTCGCTCACCACACTTCAAAAAGTCCAGAGCTGGTGGTGTTAGCTTTGCTGTCAATGCCTCCACACTCTGGAACACTCTACCCCCACAACTCAAAGCGTTCCTATGCTACGTTCAATAAGTTGGTCAAAACCTGGCTCTGTGTTAGGCAGAATTATATGCAGTACCCTTTTGGAACACCACACACAATTAGGACAAGTGACAGTACAAATTCACCTTTGGTACAAGCCTGTACTACACAGTAAAGTGGTAGTGATGGCTGAGCAGCCTGACTTATCTCTAGAGTAAAGTGAGCAGTATCAATAGTTACACAAAGGACAGCAATTACTATGATTCAAACAAACACTGACTAAAGGTTTCGGAGTAAAACAATATACATTTATTTACACATCAGTTATAAAACATTTCACTATTATCAAGCAGTTGAAAACTCACAATCTCAATACACTACACCACACCCAATAGATTCTGGACAAGTTAAGCTCAAAATGAAGTGTGAGCAAAATGACACTACAGCAATTTAAAAGGGAGAGAAAGACAAAGTTAGACAGAAATTGAGCAGCACCAACAAGTAAGTAAGCAGGGCAATCTAGAAAAAGGAACTACAGTGAGGAAAGCAAATCAGGGGACCTGCCCCAAAGTCAATGGACCAAAATCTTTGCACAGGATCACACAGTTCAGGGTAGTTTGCGGTTAAGGTTTTGCCAAGAGTTCAGAATGAAGTTGGTCGGACGAAAAGTTACTTTAAAGAATAAAGAAGGACAAGCCCTCGGATTGGCGAAAGATTTCACAAACTTTCACCGCGGCTGGACGAAACGAACAACTGGGTTAGCACAGTACCTTTAAAGCAGAAGGATCGTGTAGCTGAGGCAGACGTTTCTGGCAGGTCCTGCAGGCTCACGGTTCCTGAAGCGACTGTCGGACTGACAAGAAGGAACAAGTTACTTACCTGTAACTGTTGTTCTCCAGCATGGGTCTGGCATGGATTCACATGCTCATGAATATACCCCGTCGTCAGGCCGGGAATCCTCGGTAAAGAAAAAATCATTATCAGTTTCGTTTCTGATCTGTCTTTCTCAGTAGTAACCAATCACTGGTCTCTGGGTCATACTGCCCCCAGCCAATGACTGCCCTCTCCCTAAGCCCCGTCTCTGGCAGCCATCTTCAGATTTGGTAGCACGCAAAGTGGCAGTATGACTAAGTGAAGAGCCGTAGAGGGGTAGGAGGGAGGGTTTCCATGTGAATCCATGCCAGACCCATGCTGGAGAACAACAGTTACAGGTAGGTAACGTGTTCCTTCTCCAGCATGGGGTCTGGCATGGATTCACATGCTCATGAATATAAGAATACATAGCAGTACTCACATGCACAACCAACGGGAGGTGGCAAAGGCTCAACATTAAGCATTACATCAAACTCAACATTAAGCAATTCTTACCTCCTCACCAGGCTCACCTTAGGCGAACAGGTTGCGCAGCACTGCTTGGCCTCCCTGCAATCCTGGTCGACGCAGTAGAATCTCGTGAAGGTGTGCGTCGACCTCCATGTAGCAGCCCTGCAGATGTCCAGCAGGGGCACACCAGACAAGAGCGCCGTGGTAGCAGCGATAGCTCTGGTCGAATGGGCTCTCGGATGGCCAGGCAATGGTCAGTTTGCCAACCGATGACAGTGCATGATGCAGCCGGAGAGCCATCTGGAAATGGAAGCCTTCGAGAGAGCCTTCCCCTGGTTCACAGGTCCAAAGTTCACAAATAGCTGTGATGTCTTCCGAAAACTCTTTGTGCGGTCCACGGAGAACTTCAGTGCTCTAGCCACATCCAGCGAGTGCAAAGTCCTCTCGGCAGGTGACGAAGGCGACGGGAAGAAAACAGGTAACACCAAGGGCTCGTTGAGGTGGAAGCCCGACGGCACCTTGGGCATAAAAGAGGTGTGCGTCCTCAGCACCACCCTCGTGTCATGAAAAGTCAAGTCTGGAGGCTTGCAGGATAGGGCCTGGATCTCTCCGACTCGTCGTGCAGAGGTGATGGCCACAAGAAACGCAGTCTTCCACGACAGGGACTTCAACGGTGCCGAATGCAGGGGCTTGAATGGCGCCCCCAGGAGCCTGGTCAGCACCACGTTGAGTTCCCACGCCGGGGCAGGGGCCTTCACTGGCGGGAACGATGGGAACAGTCCCTTCATAAATTCCTTCACCAGGCGATGGGACCACAAGGACGCCCGTCCTGTCGTTCTGGTATAACGGGAGATCGCAGCCAGATGTATCTTGATGGAGGCATGAGACAGTCCAGCCTTGGCCAGCGACAGCAAGTACGGCAGCACTTGAGGGGCCGTAATCCGTAGAGGGTTAATCTTCTGTGCATGGCACCAGACAGAGAACCTCTTCCACTTATGTCCGTAGCACTTGAGAGTTGAGGACGCCCTGGCCTTTGCAAGGACCTCTCTGCAGTCAGCCGGGATATTGTACCCTCCAAACTCTAGTGCTGCAGGAGCCAGGCATGCAGTTCAGCGACCCCGGGTCGTGATGAAGTATGGCGCCTCCTTCTCTGGAGAGAAGATCCGCGTCCGTTGGCAGCTTGACTGGTGGGGACACTGACAAGTCCAGAAAGTCCGGGAACCAGATCTGCCTCGGCCACGCCGGTGCGACGAGGATCATCCTGCACCAGGACCTCTTGAGCTGGTTGACGAGTCGGAGCAGCAACGGCAACAGAGGGAACGCATATAGGAACAGGCCATCCCTGGGGAACGAGAAAGCATCGCACATGTTCCTCGGCTGGGGAAACCTGCTGGCGAACCTCTGGCACTTGGAGTTCGACGCCGTCGCGAACAGGTCGATCAGCGGTTTCCCCCATCGTCGATCCACTTGATCCTGACGTAGTTCCCACTCGTGGCACGAGCACAGTTCCCTGCTGAGTGAGTCGGCGATGGTGTTCTTTATCCCTGCCAGATGAAAGGGTACCAGAAACATCCCTTGGGCGACGGCCCAATGCCACAGATCCGGGGTTTCCTTGGAGAGAGCTGGGGATCTGGTTCCTCCCTGCTTCCGGATGTAGAACATTGTGGTGGTGTTGTCGGTGAAGATTCTCACCACCTTTCCCTTGAGGGACGGGAGAAAGGACCTGAGGGCCCAGAACACTACATGGAGCTCCAGGATGTTGATGTGGAGCGTCTTCTCCTCAGGGAGCCAAAGGCCTCTCGCGTGAAGTTCTCCGGTGTGCGCTCCCCACCCTTCCAGGGAGGCATCTGTCGTCACCGTTATCTGGTGGGACGGGGTCTGAAAGTCTGTGGCCGCCGTCAGATGAGCGCGGGTGCCCTACCACCGGATCGCTCGTCGGAAGGTCTCGTTGAGCAGGATCCTGTCCTCGAAGCTGCCTGTTACTTGGATCCAGCGCGCGTCGAGGAACTCTTGCAGAGGGCGCATCCGAAGCCTGCACAGGCGCACGAGATATATGCAGGAGGACATCATCCCGAGGAGGGACTTGATGGACCTCACCCTGGCCGCTTCCGTGGCCAGTAGACGCTGCACCTTGCCCAGGATGGCCTTCGTCCTTTCCTCCGACGGCGATGCCAGACGCTCCACTGTGTCGAGCTTGGCTCCCAGAAACAGTGCGACTTGCGACGGGACCAGGTGGGATTTGGGAAAGTTGATCGAGAATCCCAGGTCCGTGAGCAGCTGGACGGTCTTCACTGTGTGATCTACGGCGAGCTCCCTTGTCCTTGCTCGGATGAGCCAGTCGTCCAGGTAGGGGTAGACGTGGACCCCCTGCAGGCGCAGCAGCGCCGCCACCGGTGCGAGGCACTTGGTGAACACCCTGGGTGTTGACTTCAATCCGAACGGGAGGGCCTTGAACTGGTAGTGCCGTCCTTGGACCACGAACCTGAGGAACTTTCGGTGTCCTTTTAGAAGGGGGATGTGGAAGTACGCATCCTCCAAATCCAGCGACGACAGGAAATCGCTCTCCTCCAGCTGTCCCAGCACGTGCTGGAGGGTGACCATCCAGAACTTCTGTGCCTTGATGTACTTGTTCAGTTGTCGCAGGTCCAGGATGGGTCGCCATCCTCCTGTCTTCTTTTTCACGAGGAAGTACCTTGAGTATACTCCGGAGCCCCGGAGCCTCTTCGGGACGAGCTCGATGCCACCTTTTTTGAGCATCGCCCTTATCTCCAATAGCAGTCGAGGGACGCGATTTTCCTTCCTGGCCACGGGTGGAATACAGGGGCACTTTTTTAGAAATTCGAGGGCGTGCCCCTAGGCTAGGGCATCCAGCACCCAACGGTCGGTGGAGATGGACTCCCACACGCTGATGAACCTCGCCAGACTGCCTCCCACCGGGGTGCTTCGGTGGGGGCCCGACACTGCTGTCGGTTCAATCTTGCTTGGAGGATGCCTTGCCGCCTTGGCCTCCCTGGTGACGACGGCGGGGCCCACGCGACTTGTCTCGTCCTCTATAGGCTTCCTGCGACGAGGAGCGGGGCGCTTGGCGGTTCGTAGTGGAGCCACCGCCGAATCCCTTGGAGGCACCCTGCTTGCCTCCGGTGCTCCGAAAGGACAGCCTTCGTTGCCGGAGAACGCCTAGGGCCTTAGCTGTCTCCGTGTCCGCCTTGATGGCTTGGAGGGACTCATCCACTGTTTTCCCAAACAGATTGTTCCCATCGAACGGCATATCCAAAACCTTGGCTTGTACTTCCTGGCAGAAATCCGTCGCCTTGAGCCACCCTCGTCGTCTAAGGCAAACGCTGTTGCCTAGCTGGCGGAAACCGGTGTCGGCAATGTCCGTTGCCACCGTAATGGCGTGGTCCGACGCCTCTTCGCCTCCTTGCAAGATCTCCAGGGCCTCAGCCCTCTTGTCATCCGGTAGGAAGTCCAACAGGGGGGCGATCTTGTACCATAACTCCCTGTCGTAGCGGGACACGATCGCGAGGGTGTTGGCCACCTTAATCGTTGTTGCCGCCGACGAGATAACTCGTCGTCCCATTGCGTCCAACTTCTTTCCTTCGCCGTCTGGCGGGGAAGTTAACGTTGAGGCCGATGCACCCCCCCCCCTGCTTTCTTCTTGGCTGCTGCTGAGACGACCGAGTCTGGGGTCGGTTGTGCCCTAAGGCACAAAGGGGCCGCGTCTGGGACCCGGTACTACTTCTCACACCGATCCCTCTTGGGAGGCGTCGTAGACGGGTTCTTGAGAAGGGTGAGACCCTCGTCCCAGATGTCATCCAGCAGAGGCACGGCGAGGACTGTATTCCTCTTGGCCTCGCGCCGTTGGTAAAGGAAACCTTCTTTCTTCTTCTCTTCGGGGCAGAGCTGAAAAAGCTTGGATGCCCTGGCGATCATTGCATGGAAAGATCCGATCTCGTTGGGCGGGGAGGCCCGGGCTGGGAGCGATGGGAGCTCTGTCCCGTCGTCATCCGCCGTCGTCGTCGGTACCCGTCATGGCCATGTCCGTTCCCGTGTCATCCCCAGGGACGGGGGACGTGGGTAAAGGCTGAGCAGGCCGCAAGTGCTGAAAAGGCAGGGCTGGAAGGATCAGTCTTCTCTTGTTCGGGGGGTTTACCACCGGGCCTGGCTCCGGCTCTGGCTCCTCCGTCGAGCCTGGTTCCGGCTCCTCCATCGGTGGTAAGGGCAATCTCGTCCTTATCACCGAACATAAGGATTGTATTGCCAACAAAATGGCCGTCGAGTTATCCTGCGGCTCCGGAAGCGACAGGTGACTAGGACCCTCGCCGGTGCCAACGTCACTCTCGTCATCACCTTCGTCGGGATCCCTCCCGTGGGGACGGGCCTCTTCGACGCCCTCGTCGAGGCCCTCTAAGACTTCTACCAGCTCCTCCTCAGATGCTGTGTCCGTGTCCACAATGGCCACCGCCCCCCCCCTCTTTTTCTGCCGGGGTCTTCACGGGGGTCTTTTCGATGGGTCTGAAAGAGGCTTCCCTCCGCGGAGGCAGGGAGACTCTGGGCCCCGAGGTCGCCTCCACTAGTGTAGCCTCCACAGGCTGCGCCAGGGCCGCCGCGACTTCCTCGATAGAGGCCTTGGCCAGGTGAATCAAGGCCTTCACCACCTTGGGCGTGCTTGAGGCCTTCACCTTGGGGGGAGGGTCACCGCCTCGCTCCCCCTCGGCTGAATCCTTCGAGATCGACCGGGGACTCTCCAGAAGCTCACCCGGGTTCTCGGCTTTCCTCTTCCCCGAACAAGCGTTGGCTTGTGGTTGATGGTGCCGGGGAAGGCGCGCCCTGCCTGGCAGCCGAAGAGCCCGACCGTTCGGTGCTCCCGGTGCCCGCGGACTAGCGGTGCTTTGCCTTCTGTTGGGCCCCCATCGCCGGGGCGCCCTCACAGGACTTAGAAGACCGCTCGGACTTCTTCTTCTTCTTCTCACCTGACGGGCTCTTTCCTTCCAGCCAGTTGGTGAGACAAAGGTGTCCGTCCCTGATGGTCCGTTCCAACATGTTCCTGCAAAACGCACAGTCCTTCTCCACGTGCGTTTTGTCCTCATGAAGGCAGTAGAGACATTTCGAGTGCTCGTCCTCTTTGAACACATTCTGCAGCTGGCATCCAGGGCAAACCCTGAACAGCTTTCCGGGCGTCGAGCTTCCTTTCTCCTTGGCCATGTTCGGGTAGGCCGTAGAAAGTGTAACTCGACTAAATCTTCACCCTTGAGGGATGTAGAAATATCCAACATGGAACCCCGTTAATCTGTAGAGACGGTGGAGCTTGAGGCTCTATTTGACCGAAAAATGAGAAATTCTCTTTGAAAAAGCACAAAAACGCAGCAAAAGCTTGAGAGCTAAACACGAGGACTCCCAACACTTGAGCGTGCGGTAAAAATCTGAAGATGGCTGCCAGAGGCGGGGCTTAGGGAGAGGGCAGTCATTGGCTGGGGGCAGTATGACCCAGAGACCAGTGATTGGTTACTACTGAGAAAGACAGAAATGAAACTGATACTGATTTTTTCTTTACCGAGGATTCCCGGCCTGACGACGGGGAATATTCATGAGCATGTGAATCCATGCCAGACCCCATGCTGGAGAAGGAGGAAGACTGCAGGGCCCTGCACTGCCCAGGGAAGAAACCAGCAGCGGAGCAAAGCAACGAATAAAAGATGCGCCCCTTAAAGCCCAAGCAGGGTCTGATCCTCCTGGCTATCCGGTTCATTACAGCTGTGCACAGCAAATTCGACCAGAGGGAGGGAGGCCTGGCTTGCAGTTTGGCGAACTGGTTGTTCCCACCAGCTCAAGGGGAGAAGATTCCTTGCAGATCTTACCTGCCGTAGAAGTTTGGAGATTCGGACCCGCAACAGGGCTTCACCGGGAGGTTCAGTCGTAGTAGAGGTCCTCTTCTGTCAGCTTCTCTTCGGTTCTCTAGATCCAGTGGCGACTCTGCCTGCTCAGTCCCAGAGACCTGCTTTTTATGCAGTTTTCTCCCATACACACAGCCTGGCTGTCAATCACACAGCAGGGTGGCTGTCCTGGCGGGACAGTCACCTAGCCAATCAAACAGGAGTGCGACTTGGGTTACCAAGGCAACCCATGGCAGAGGTCCTAAAACCCCTCCCTCACATCCTGCCTAACCATTCTTTCAGGAGCCTAAGGAGGGCTTCTGTGCAGAAGCCCGCCAAAGGTTGGCGAACAAAGGGACCAAACCTGGTTTGGCGCGCAGAGTAAAACACGAGAAAGACCTTTACAAAAAGAAATGGCGAATAAACCTAGCCGGAACAAAATAAAAACATATATGGTCCAGCGGGTTTAAGTTCAAGGCTACTAAGATAGCTTAAAACAATACCAAGGCTATATTAAATAACAGCGGTACAAAAAATAGGGTAGTTACCACTGCCACCAGCCAAGTCTTAATGAAAAGGGAACAAAACAATGTTCCATGAGAGACAGACAAAAAGGGATAACTATTAACCCTTTCCAGTACTCTATGTAAGATAGTTTGTACTGGGTGTGTAGTTTTAAAAAGACTAATAAAGTCAATGGCAACATTACATGTTCTGGGAGACAGTAGTCAGTCCCAGAAAACGGAGCCTGAGTTGGGAAGTCTAAAAAGACAACCCTGTGTTACTGCACTGAAGGTGCTGTGTAACACACAGTAAACAGATTATGGCCATGGAGTAGGTGAGGCTCCACAGTCTATGAAACCAAAAATGTTAAACACACAGCAAAACACATGTAAGAGTGGGGAAAAAAGGCTCACACTCTTACCAGGTGGAAAAAATAAATCCTAGAAATCCAGCAAAGCTGCTGAGGGACTCACTAGGTAAGGGAAATTAGCCATTTTGGAGAATTCTCCCTAGCACTCTGCAATAAATACGAATAATGACACTCTTTACTACCAACTACTACCACCAAGTTACCATTAAATTGTTACCTTATGCACTTGCTGTTCTCAATGTGTAACCACATTGTTTCTGTACAAATGCTGTGATACAGTTGGGTTTGGGTGTTATAAATAAATAAAACTATTGACCAGGCCACTCCTAGCTCAAGCCTGGCAGTTCTTTTGGGAATTTACTGTCCTAGATCTGGCTAAAGGCTGTAAATTAACAAACCGAGTCAAAGTCCTATACCAATGCTACTAGGTAGTTCAATCACTTCTTGAGCCAATCAAGCATCCAAACACTGCACGAAAATTATAATATTATACCTTGAAACCACCTCACACAGATAATGGAGTTCAAACTAAACCCACGCATTCACACTATATCTTATTCACAATGGAAACATGGCCTTCCCAAAGGTACCATATGCATCCACTCTCATACAGTCACACTCTTACCCTCGCTGCCCCCTACCGATTGTTAGTCATTCTTCACCATCTTTGCCATCTTCTTATCTTAACTATTTTTCCTTTTCGTCGCAACAGAGTACGGACTGGATACTGTGGGCAGATAACCTGGCGCGAGGAAACAATATGCCACCTTTCACTGGACAGGCCAGGTACTTTGATACTGCTACGGAGGTTATTTGGTGTAGCATAGAGGCTTTATCACATAAAAGACTCACAAATATATCTTTAATAAAAAAGAAAACGGCTGGTTCACCCGGGAACTCAATTTTCCTGGTTGCACAGAAGTCATGCAGATTGTGGAATTTGGGGAAGATGGCGTGCTGTAGTTCTCCAAAGACAACCCTCTTGGTCTGCTAGGCCAGCAAAGCTACTCTTACTTGTCCTCACCAGCATAAATGTGCATGCCCGGACTTACCCCATTAATGTGAGTCCCAAAATGAACACCCCCTAGTCACCTTGCAAACATTTATATTATTTTTTAGGTGGGGGCGTGGCTACAGAGCCACGCAGTAGGACATGTCTTGTGGACCTCCTGTGATCCGTCCACAAGTTTATACCCGATATGAGGTTTGAAACAAGCCTAGGACTTCAATACTGCACTGCTGGACATAGTTTGGGAACCCGAGGCGCCTTATTGAAGGAACGGTAGCTGAAGGAAGATTGCGACGCTACTCTTAAACAAGAATCCCAAGATAGCGGTGGGGAACAAAGGGTACGCTGCAGAGAGCTGAGTGTTCGGAGCGGGATGAGACTCCAACAGACGCAGATGCCAGTAGCTTAATAGCTTGGACACAGAAGACGAGTCGCCACTATCTGAGCGAATATTGGAAGCCCGGTGTTGCAAGGCGGAAAAATGAAGAGCAACGCAAGAGAAGCAGGGACACACTGGCGATGTTTCCTGAGGAGCGGGACCATGGATTGCAGACTGGAGGGACTGAAGAGCGGAGTGAGGCAGTGTGGAGGGGCGCACACCAGGGGTGACTACAAGCCAGTAGTACCTAAGCAAAAGGACAACAGCACTCACATAGCAAAGGACAGTTGGCCAGCCGAGTGAGGTCACCGAAGACCACTACATGGCATAAGGCACAGCCGGGAACAAAGACTTGTGTAAAAAGAACTTGAGAACGCAAGCGATTGAGCAGAGCCTCGCGGATGCCACTGGGTCGGTGTGAGAGACGGCAGTGGGTGAGCGGAGGACCCTGAAGCCCAACAAGGCGGCGGCAGCTTAGCAGGGTCCACAATTACAAATAAGGCAGAATCCGAACTGCAGATGCAGACTGAGCAGAGTGAGGGCAGTTGCGCGGTGACATCCCGGTCGGGCTATGAAATTTTATAGTGCGTATCAGCTGAAGCACTCAGGAGTTCGGAAGCGGAGTGCGTCTGTTGGTGCCAACAAAACCCCTGCAGCTACGAGGGATGAGGACCTAACCCGAGGCCAACAGCTTTGTTGGGTACAGTGATTAGCTGTACCACCAGCCCTTCTTAAAGAGCCACTATGCAGCAAATAAGATAGGAGGGCACCCGTAGCGGCAGAGCAGGACCACAGGAAGAAGAACGGCAGCACGAACGAGAAGCGAAAGAAACAGGCAGAGATCCGGGATGAGAGCGGAGTGTGTAACATGGGAGCAGGAGGTCTGGTCGTAAAATCCTTAAGAGGTACCTGTGAACGAAGCGCCAGAGGACCTGACACACATGGAGGCTAAGTTACTAGAACTACACAGTGGGATCAATAAGTACTCTGCTGTGGGCTGATTAAAGGAGCTGCACAGAGGGTTCAGTCTGGAAGCTGCGGTGTACTGAATGCAGACGGTGAGGCGAGTGTTTGCCGCACATTGAACATTGTGCGCCCGTCCGTGGTCAAGGTAAGAGCACCCGAGCGTGACTACAGGGCTGCGAGCAAGAAGAGTGCATCTGAGGGTGCTGCGCCTGGGGGGGTCAAGCTTTCTCCCCCACAAGGATCACCATCAGCGTCGCATGCACGTGACACTCAAGTAGCATGTGGGTCTTCTTTAGAGCAAGCAGAGTGCGCACAGTGCTGTGGCCGAGACTGGATGAGCCAGAGGGAGAGCGTACTCAGGAGAGCGAGCGAAGGTGGGCTCTAGGAGCGGTGAGGTGGCTGGGCAGACCAGCGGGGCTGTGCTTCCATCAAGGTGTGCTGCAAGAGCAGGACACTATTGTGGCTTGGCTGTGAAGAACACGGCAGGCTACAACATAAATGGTGACACCTGAACAGCCTGAGGCTAGGACGGCCCGGACACTCTGGGTACCCAGGGATGCATAGAATGTCAAGGTGGCCCACAGCGGAGAACCAGCAGCGAACCGTATCTCTGAACTAACACAGCTATCGCAGATCGAAGTAAAATCTTGCGCAGTGTAGCCCCACGCTGTGGGATGTTTTTACCCATGCATCCAAGCCCTACAATAAAACTGTGCAGTACTGGCATGGAAAACATCATGATGGCCAGAACTCCCCAGAGAGTGCACAGGGAAAACATGAAAATAGGCTGCCACCCATTTTTGCCTATGTTGTGAACACAGGAGGGCACTGCCTAACCACCATTGGGCTACACACACAGTAGCCTGAAACCATTGGGAATGGCGATGCTGATTGCCAAAAGCAACCCAGAACTGTGGGGAATTCATTTTCTTAATCCAAAACATGGTTGCATTACCAGCAGTCACCACTATCAGAAAGCCAGCGTTTTAAAACCACCAGACTTTTGTGTAAAACTGAACAAATGAAACAAAACCAGACCAAGGAAAGACTTGCTAAGAGGTGGATACAATGTAAAACTATATTCTCAAATGACTTGAAGGAAGTAATTATTTAATGTATAGGTAAAAATTGTCAGTTTGATTTGAATGTAGAAAACTGGGAACAAAAAGTGACATTTAGCTGAAACCTGGCTTAATGAAACTGAATTCTGCCTGACAACTACCCCCGACAGGAGTTGAAACTGGATGCTCAGCCACTCTGCCCCTGGCCAAAAGGAGTTAACACCTCTCTGATTAGATTAGGGGTGGAGCAGCTGGGGACTACAGGGAGTTGAACAAAGGCCTGTCCTGGACTCAGGCAAATGTTATATTGGGGGCGTCGTAAAATAGCTTCCTCTTGGGAGAAACTGGGGGGCAGCTGTGCCTCTGTGAACAAGCTGGCTTGGGGGAAGTGGATAAACCAGTTATTCCACCCTGTGATGTGGGAAGCCACACCCCTTTTTGACCAGAGCATAATTTCAAAAAGATAGATAACTCATAGTGCGGACTTGTCAGAATTATATAAGTAATATCATTATTTTTGTGATTTTTCTGTGAACATTTTAAGAGGCGTTAGGACCCTGTGGTGTACTCTGGGGGTTGCTAGCAGAAAATAGGGTCTCACTCCAAATGTATGCATGTTAAAAATCTGACACTTTATCATCTGTAACCCATATCCCTGGTGCACATTTGTGTAAAATCTGGAAAGGTTTAGAGGTCGTTATCTGGATGAAAAGGGGAGAATTCTGTCATCAGTGGACACAACATCGTACAAAGTCAGGGATCGGATGGTTTGGTGCTACAGAAAATATGTTAACTGGACCTATAATATTAGAAAAATGGTACATAAATATGTATTTGGGTCAGAAATAGATTTGTGTGCAATCTGACAAGGGGAGGTTCCTCTGACCATAAAACCTACAGCATCACTCTGACTCACATTTCCTTCCCCCAATCATGGGAGAGGGGAGAATTGGGCCAATGACAAGTAGAGAGGGGCAGGCTTAGCTATGTCCAGGCACACACCCATTTTCAAAACACATAAAAAGAGACTGCTGGGACAGGTAGAGACATTCAATTCCATTTGCTGCTGAGCATGCTGACCGACGACTTCACATCCAGAGATCCAGACTTCAAATCCATCAATCTCCAGAACCTGTAGCAGAAATTAACTCCAGAATTTGTAGCAGAGAGGCCTGAATCCACCAGTTGAATCCTCTTCAGCATGCCTCAAAACTAACCAAACTATTCAACAGCCCGGCGATCTGTTTGAAGTTTTGCCGATAATTTTTGCAAGAACCTGTAGCAGTACCCAGAAAGCAGTGTTACATCCAGAATCCAGAGAGGCTAGACCAGCAGAGCAGAGCTGACCCAGATCGCTGTGAGCAGAACCGGTGCCTGATTGACCCGCCGAGCAGGCAGAACCGCAGCCGGACGAGTTGACCAGATCCGTGACGAGGCCTAGTTCAAATTTATATTGTGAGTACCTAGCAGAACTGTGCAGAACCAATCTCTTAGTTAAAATAATCTAATCCAAACTATTTTAACCTAAGTAGAACTGCCTCCTAGAAATCATGTCATCTGTCACTTTTAAAGCTGCACAACTGTCACCTGTCAATTCTGCAGCTGCAAGCTGTCACATGTAATTTTGAGTTACTTTAAATCCGAAAAACTACCTTTATTTAATCGTCGTATTTCTGGAACTGTTTACTCCTTATACTTTTTCCGCAATCACGATTTACGCACTCGCGAAATTTACCGCGATTTGCGATTTTGGCTCAATTTCTCCACTTGTCAAAATAGCAGCTCCATTCTTTCTTTTGTTAAAATCTGTTGCAACTCGGTAATAACGCATAGAGCATTGCTAAAGTGAGCCTGAACTAATACCAACAAGCATCTCCCACTCACCCTGAATCTCTAGAGGGAATTAAAATCAGTTGGCACATTTTCCCATCCATTGCCATCACATTTAAAAAGCATTTTGGGCCTGTGTTTCAAACTCCTACTTGTTTCCTCTAAGCTTGCTGGGGGGGAACTGAATTTCGTATTGTATTTGATTGCATTCCTGAGAACTGTGCGCTCCTCTTTCCATCTCCTTCCATTTAATACATTGCATAGGGCAGGGGGGTGAATTGTCAGAGAAAATGTGATTATCTTATCTTTTGCTAAAATCATATCAAGTATTTCTGTACTGCATTTTATTCCTCATTGCTTTTCCCTTGAAATCATAAAAGTATTTTTGCTACTTTATCCATCCTATACTAACTCCTCATCAATTGTAAAGAAGTGTGCTAGTGCCAGTTTACCCATTGTTGATCAACATCATATGTATAAGTGTACTATCAGATATTAATTTATTATAAAGTGTGATATATATATATTGTTTAAATTCTCGAATAAACCTTTCAATTTGCAAAACAAACCTACTTCTTGGCTCAGTGGGGTCAGGGGGATTCTAAGAGGGGGGTGTTATACAAGGGTGGTCATCCAGAGTACTGAACTAGACATAACAATACATTAATAAGGGTTTTCCTCAGCATCCCAGACTAGGCATTGACTTGGCTGTAGTGTTGATTGAATATCGCTTACAACACGCAGTAGCTAACAGACGCCGTGGGCACTGGCCGGTCGGTGCTCAGGAGAAGGCTGCTGCCCGGCCACCAACTATAACGCAGAAGGGAACTCTGAGGAACCCGTCACATGAGACAAGCACCATCAGGCAGACGCATCAGGCACTTTCAGAAGGAAGCTGGGTGGGTGTGACGCGACTCGCACACACTAAGAAACTAGCAAGAGGCAACATCACACCACCAGGGTATTAGGGAGAATTCTCCAGAATGGCTAATTTCCATCATCTACCGAGTCCCTCAGGATTTCTGGGATTTCTTTGTTCACCTGGTAAGAGTGTGAGCCTTTTTTCCCACTCTTACATGTGTTTTGCTGTGTGTGTTTAACATTTTCTTGTGTTCATAGACTGTGGAGCATCACCTACTCCATAGGCATCATCTTTTTACTGTGTGTTACACAGCACCTTCAGTGCAGTGACACAGGGTTGTCTTTTTGACTTTCCGACTCCATTTTCTGGGACTGACTACTGTCTCCCAGAACATGTAAAGTTGCCATTGGCTTTATTAGTCTCTTTTAAAACTCACAGACCCAATACAAACTATCTTAAATAGAGTTCTGGAAAGGGTTAATACTTATCCCTTTTTGTCTGTTTCTCTTGGAGCATGGTTTTGTTCCTTTTTCATTAAGACTTGGCTGGTGGCCGTGGTAACTACCCTATTTTTCCTACCGCAGTTATCTTAAATAGCCTTGGTATTGTTTTAGGCTATCTTGGTAGCCTCGAACTTAAACTCGCTAGACCATATACGTTTGTGTACGGTTCCCGCTGGGTTTAGTCACCATTTCTTTTTGTAAAAGTCTTTCTTCTGTTTCACTCTGCGCACCAAAGCAGATTTGGTTCCTTTGTTTGCCGTCCTTTCGCGGGCTTCTGCACAGAAGCCCTCCTTAGGCGCCTGGATGTCTGGGGTGGACAGGATGTGAGGGAGGGGTTTAGGGTTCCCTGCACAGGGTCTCCTTGGAGACCCACGTCACACTCTGATCCGATTGGCTGTGGTGACTGTCCCGGCGGGTGATTAACCGCCAGGCTGTGTGAATGGGGGAAAACTGCATAAAAAGCAGGTTTCTGGGGCTTGAAAGGCAGAGTCGCCACTGGAACAAGATAACCAAAGAGGAGCTGACAGAAGAGGACCCCTACCACGACTGACCGTCCTGGTGAAGCCCTGCTGCAGGTCCGAATCTTCATACTCCAAAGACAGGGAAGATCTGCAAGGAATCTTCTCCCCTTGAGCTGGTGGGAACAACCAGTTTACCAAACAGTTCGCCAGGCCTCCCTTCTCTGGTCAAATTTGCTGTACACAGCTACAGTGAACCAGTAAGCCAGGAGGAACAAACTGCTTGCGTTTTAAGGAGCGCACCTTTTATTTGTTGCTTTGCTCTGCTGCTGGTTTCTTCCCTTGGCAGTGCAGGACCCTCCAGTCTTCCTACTTTGTGTCAGTCTGACAGTCGCTTCAGGAACTGTGACCCTGCAGGACCTGCCAGCTACAGCCTCAGCTACAGCCTTCTTCTCCATTTAAGGTACTGTTCAAATCCGGTTGTTCGTTTCGTCTAACCGCGGTGAAAGTGTGTGAAACCTTTCGCCAATCCGAGGGATTGTCCTACTCCATTCTTTAAGCTAACTTTTCTGCCGACCAACTTCGTCCTGAACTCTTGGCATAGACTTAACCCCAAACTACCCTGAACTGTGTGATCTTGAGCAACAGACTTTGACCCATTCACATTGGCCCAGGCCTATTGAATTGATTTCCTCACTGTAGTTCCTTTTTCTAGATTGCCCTGCCTATTACTTGTTGGTACTGCTACAGTTTTTGATAACTTTGTCTTTCCCTCCCTTTTTGAATTACTGGAGTGCCATTTTGCTCACACTTCGTTTTGATCCTAACTTGTCCAGCATCTATTGGGTGTGTTGTAGTGTATTAATAGCGTGATTTTTCAATTGCTTTACTTTAGTGAAATGTTTTACAACTGATGTATAAATAAATGTATATTCTTTCACTCAGAAACCTTGAGTAAATGTTTGTTTGAATCATAATCACAACAAATAAATAAATAAAATAAATAGTAATTGCTGTCCTTTGTGTAACTATTGATACTGCTCACTTACTCTTGAGATAGGTCTGGCTGCTCAGCCATCCCTACCACTTTACTGTGTAGTACAAGCTTGTACCAAAGGTGAATTTGTACTGTCATTTTTAGTCCTAATTTTGTGTGGTGTTCCCAAAGGGTACTGCATATAATTCTGCGTAACACAGGGTTACTTTAACTTTGTCAAAAGGGTGGACTGACAAGACAGAAACAAACCATGGCGTCCAAGAACCAGAAAGGGAAAGGGAAACAACCCACCCTGGAGGCGTGCAACAAAACCACACTCTCGGTGCAGGGACCTCCCCAAGCAACGTCAACACCTTTAAAAGAGCAGAGGCTAGCTGATGGAGACCAACAGATCCTGGTGGCCATAGCATCATTGAAGGAGGCTCCAGAAGCCAATATTTAAGCGTTCAGTATTGACATGAACTTGCTTAAGACAGGATGCGAGGGCCCTCGAAGAACATACAGGTAACGCTGGAAAAATCAGTGATGGAGAACACAAGTGGCCTCAAGGACACCACAGAAGAAGTTAGGGTACTGCACCAACAAGTGCAAAACCTCGAAGACAGAGTGGAAGATGCAGAGGGCAGGGCCAGACGTAATAATGTAAGGATCATCGGGCTCCTGGAAGGTGAAGAAGGAGCGAACCAGACAGTACGCAGAAACCCTGTTGCAGCAAGAAATTAGCCCCAGGACCTTAGTCAAGGTTTCACAGTGGAAAGGGCGCACAGGTCACTGGTGAGGAAACCGCCACCAGGAGCCCCGCCAAGGCCGATAAGAGCCCGGATCTTGAACTACCGTAACAGGGAAAAGGTCCTCAAGTATTTCCGCAAGGGCGGGACGATCCAACGAGCATCAGCCATGATAACGGCATATTCAGACTATACACTGCAGGTCAGAAACAACAAATGAGTTACATAGTAGTCAAAAGGAGATTACGAGCGGCTCACCAGAAGTACATGCTGCTGTATCCAGCTAAATTGAAAGTGATCCACAAGGAGCGTGCACTCTTTTTCGAGACCCCTGAGGAAGTACAGCAATGGATGGACATGCAGAACCTGGCAACAGGAGACGGCACCGAACCAAGTAGTGAAGTATAACTGCAAACAGGGACTATGCTTACTGTGTGAACACAGCAGAGAATGATCACAAACCTCAAGACAGTTGCTAAATTCAGAAGCCAATATGTGGTGCTTACTTCAGATTACACTACATTGGCACGGCCTACACCCAAATTGCACCAGACTGCACGGATACTAGCAGTTACGTATCCGCCCACTGCGCCTTATGCCCCAGGACAGGATCCAGGGGCAAGGGCGAGAAGTGGGTAGGCCTAAGCACAAGAAATTGAGCTGGGCTATCAGTTGGGGGAGGGTGGGTGAGGGATATGGAAGGGGGGAGGGAAGGGAATTGGGGTAGTTAGAGGCGGGTTGGCCTACGGACACGCACAAAGGTGGGATAGCGAATGCGACATAGTGGAAATGTGAGCGGGAACCACAAGAGGAGATGGGGGAACTTAAAATAGCTACCTGGAATGTTAGAGGCCTAAACAGCTACATTAAAAGGAACCGGGTTATGGCATATTTAAGATGCCAAAAAATAGGCATAACCCTGCTGCAGGAAACCTATCTAACTAAAGACAGACAAGATACCTTGGCACAGAAATGGGAATGCGGGGGGGACTGTAGGTGCGACATTCTCAGCATATGCCAGAGGGGTCCTAATATGGGTGTTACCGACAGTTCCATTCAAGGTCCTCCAGACCACCCTAGACACTGATGGCAGGATGATAATATTACAGGGTATGGTGGAAAATAAGGAAATGTGTTATTAACACGTATGCTCCAAATCGTGACACAGCAGCCTATTTTAGATCCCTATACTCCAAAATGTGCCCATATAGGGATTGTGCGCTGATATGAGGAGGACATTTTAATTGTACGCTGGATCCAGCGATCGACAGATCAGATGGTAAATTCCCTCACCCCGCCCCTTCCGCAATGCTTGATCTGCCTCATCCGTTCTTATGGGCTTAATTGCTACTCATACACGGATAACACACAAATCCTGATCCGTTTGGATCAGGATCAAACTGAGGTCTCAGCCTGCCTCCATGATTGCCTAAAGGCGGTCGGGATCTGGATGGACCAGAATTGGCTAAAGTTAAATGGTGATAAGACGGAGGTACTGTTGGTAGGATGTCACTCCAACCCCTTAACATGGACCCCTGCTTTTTGGCCCCTCTCCCTTGGCCCTTTACCTGGTCCAGTCAGTAAAGTAAAGAATTTAGGGGTTATCCTTTCCGCCTCTTTGTCCATGTCTAACCAGGTTACGGCCGTTTGCCAGTCCACCCATCACCAGATCCGGGTCCTTAAGAGGGTCATGCCTATGATTCCCGAAGCCTTCCGCCCTCCTGTGGTGGCCGTGCTAGTCCTCTCACGGTTGGACTATTGTAATTCGCTGTATCTGTCACAACCAATCGGTTTTATACACCGTCTCCAGCGTATGCAGAACCTTGAAGCTAGGTTAGGCACTGGCTCTCCCTATGGTGCCCACATTACGCCAGTGCTTCACCAACTTCATTGGCTCCCGGTGAAGCAGCAAATTCATTTTAAGTCACTGTGCATCGTCCACCGGGCAATCCATGGTCAGGGAGCCGAATTTCTGCAGTCTAAATTCGTCCGATACGTTCCGGATCGGGATCTCCGTTCCACTACCTCTAACCTTATCATTGTTCCTAGATTTAACCGGGAAAGGCTTGGCGGCAGAGCCTTCTCTATTGCCGCGGCCAAACTTTGGAACAATCTCCCCCCGCTACTTAATGCCACCGCTGACCACTTCTGTTTTAGAAGAGCTTTGACAACTAACCTAGTCTAATTTCCGGCTCTTCCATTGGTTTCTCATCGACTGAGCAGCTCTCCTTCCTAGCGCCATGATGCCTTTGGGCGACCGTGCACTTTACAAATTGCAATAACATAACATAACCTAACAAACACATTGTAACACGCGTTTAAGTTGGCTGATGTATTGAGAACAATGTACCCGCGAGACAGAGTATACTCTCACTACACTGCTCCTATGAACCTCTACACCAGGCTAGATTATGTGTTTGAGGGGGAACAAAACCTGGGAGAGTTCATAAGGCTGAATATAAAGCTAGGGTCCTCTCGGACCATGCGCCTTTAGTAGTCACATGGCAGATCCTTTCCTACCGGACCCCCAACGTCCCCCCCCCCCCCGAGCTAGGATTCCAACATGGAGACTTAGGGTTGAGGCACTCAGAGGCACAGGGTTCCGGGAACACTTAAGAAAGGAGGAAAAATAACATTTGAGTATAACACTGGCAGTGTGAAATCTACAGGTACACTGTGGGAGGCCTTTAAATTAGTGGTGAAATGATGGGCCATTGCGAAATCGAAAGGGATGCAAGATGGCATTCTACGGGATCTACAAAAAGCAGAAGGTAGGCTAGAAGCCATAGCGCAGGCAGGAGAGAGGTCCCTAGAAGAGGAACAGGAATGTCGGGGACACTGGGATAGGTTAGGCAATTTAGCTACAGGAAATATATTGAGAGACAACATACTGAAAGGGGGAAGCCAGGGTGATGGTTAGCCTGGCTCTACAAAAGCGAGAGTAAACGGGTAGCAGTTAAGACAAAGGAAGGGGTGAATAAATGTTTTTATGATTATTATAAACGATTTTATGAGGAAACCTCGGAGTGCGACATGCCCGAGATACAGGAAGCATTGTCAGAGATGAGCCTACCCAAGGTAAATATGGAGGAGAGTAACAGGCTGGAAATACCGATCACGATAGAAGAGCTAGAGTATGGGATCAAAGAACTGCCGACTGGCAAAAGTCCCAGGAGTGAGCAGGCTTCCCAGTGAATTCTATACAGAATACAGGACGGAAATCCTGGCTCCACTACTAGAAATGCTCAATGAAGCAATGGACACGAGCAGACTGCCCGGATCCTTGAAGGAGTCGATAATTGTCCCCCTCCTGAAACCAAATAACGCAGATACAGACTGCGACTCGTATAGGCCCCTTTCGCTAATGAACCAAGATGGGAAGATTCTCACAGCGGTGATGGCACAAAGGCTTAAACCGGTGACAGCCACGCTTATACATCTGGACCAGATGGGATATATCCCACATAGAAATATTACCAATAGTCTATGAAGATTGCACCACGTAATAGATTGCACCGGAGGTGATACACAGCAAATCATAGTAGCGGCATTAGATGCAGTCAAGGCATTTGACTCTGTCAGCTTGCCTTGGCTATTATCGGTGCTGGAAAGGTTCGGTATAAGGCCCGCGTACATCAAAGGGGTGCAATTGCTATAAAATGAACCGATAGCTAGGGTCAAAACGGGCACAATCATCTCAGAACAGTGGCGGTTCCACAAGGGTACGAAGCAAGGCTGTCCGTGGTCCCCGATGCTTTTCATTTTGGCGTCGAAAACATTGGCAGTCTATTTACGGGAGGAATGTGGGGAAGGCGGGTATAGTCACTCTGGGAGGGAGACACTTGATCTCAATGTATGCAGGTGACATGCTCCTGTACTTGCAGCACCCTGAGACGAATTTGCAATACATTCTAGATGTGATGGAATGATATGCTGCATTGTCAGGCATATCAATCCACAGAAGTCGAGTCTGTTCCCTCTGGGAGGATACGCTGGGATGCCCGTGCGTAGGCTGCCAGTGCTATTCCAGTACCTGGGGATAGACATTTATCATGATCCTCAGACAGAGCACACACAGAACAGTGAAAGCAGTGAACAAAATTGAAAACTCCATGTCTTTCTGGACCAGATTGCCATTGTCCATGATGGGACGGGCAGCGTTGCTAAAGATGGTGGTGCTGCCGAGACACCTTCATTATTTTGCTAATGTCCCGTTTGTGATACCGAAACTGTTTTTCAAAATAATAGTATATGCAGGAGCTTCTTGTGGCATAGCTCAAGGTGCAGGGTGTCATTGTGGAAGCTACAGAATTCGTATGAACAAGGGGTATAAAACTGCGTGATTTTGAAGCATATTTTGTTGCTAGCCAGTTGCAATTTGTAGCTAAATGGCTGTCTGATGAATAAAAGCGTACCCCGTTTTTTCTGAACGAAGTGATATGGATAACCGGCCCACGTGCATCTCGCTCACACTTGCTCCTGTGAATGAGGTGTGTAATGTGGTGTAGGGCTTGCAACTTGATGGGGGACACACCACCATATTCCCTGCAGATCCCACTTGTTGCGCTGGAAGGGGTTGATGAACAATTGAGGTTAAATGTGAGATAGTACTGGGAACCTAGGGGGGTGGCGATGGTGGGAGATGTAATAAAGGAGGGTTTGCCTAGGGATTTTGAGGAACTGATGGGTGACACTGGAGTGCCCTGGGGGCAACACCTCACGTATTTCTGCCTTCTGCAGAGTCTTTGACGTAGATGGCCGGAGTCGGAAGCGCCCATGCAATTAGACGAGACGATAGAGATGTTCTATGATGTGTTGGAAGGTGGACACAAACTCTTGTGAATATATGAGCTACTGATGTCCAGAGTGGAAAAGAGATGGGGCAAACAAAGCAGAATTAGGAGGCAGATTTACAGGAACCAATGTCAGAAGCAATGTGGATTAGAGCCATGGCGTACCACAAAAAGGTGTCTAGAAATGCAAGGCTCCAACAGATTCAATTATATGTGACCCACAGAGCATATCCAACTCTGAACAGGATAGCAAAATTCAGCCGGGGAGCAACACAATCATGCCCGAAATGTACAGAGATGAATGCAGATCTGGACCACATGTTCTGGGTTTGCACAGAGATTAGGAGATTCTGGGCAGAGGTAGCCCAAGCATTAGCAAAAGCAGATATCAACCTGGATATCGGATCCCACTGGAGTGTCTGCTAGGGGGCTTCGCAAGACACAAGAGAGCTAGACATGTGAGTAAGCTTAAGGATTTAGCATACATACTGGCGAAATGCAGGATAGCAATGGGATAGAAAGCACAGAAGAGGCCTGTAGTACAAGTATGGTGGAGAGACCTATTACAATGGGCAAATTCAGAAACTGTGGTGTGGCAAAGAAGCAGTGGGCCGGAACACGGAACAAGAGGAGGGGGTAGACGCGTGGAGGCAGCTGATCATGGATTTGGCCATCTCTACACAGGACACTAAAGACTCTGAGAATATCCCTGTACAAGAGGATCATACAATATTGTAACATGCTGAAACTATTCATCAAGAATTGTCCTGATGATATTTTAGCGAGACATTTTTTTCTGTATGAATTTGGTGTGCAGCTCTGTTGTATGATGACATAAATATGACCTACAATTGAAAACTGTTCTATATGTAACATGTATATTATATGTTACAGGACACAATTGATACTTAATATTTCACAGAGGCTGGTGATCCAAACTGAGGCCAAGGTAGTGTTTCTCTTAGTCATTAGAATGTCGAATATATATATATATATATATATGTTTTATTGTAAAAATGTATGTTTTGTATATGGACTTTCTTTCTTCTTTGTTCTTGCTATGAGCATATATATATATGCATTGATTACTGCTGATTTGTTAATTAGGTACCCGATGAAGGACTAATATAGTCCAAAACGCATTGGATATCAATTTGTTCTGCCTCTTGAATAAATAGCATCTGTTGTTTTTACATCTATTGAATTTTTGACATTAGTTATAATCACGTTGCACTCTCTCTCATATCGCAATGTAATATAGATATAGCAGTGATACTGTAAAGCACAAGGCGGCCCCACTGAATGTTCCTTTGGTCCTTTGTTTAGTTTGGTTTTAAACCTGATAACACTTTAATACAACTAAACTGAAACTACTCACCAAACACATCATAAGCGATTCCAGGGTGGGAAATCTAAACTGTGTTCAAAACCAGCAGGTGTAAATGTAAATGGTCGACTTGTCCCTCTACCCCCTTTTTCTAGAACACAAAAATCGGGAATGCCTACATTTTTGGGCTCAGACAAAGAAATAAAGTATCCCTATTTCAACACTCGACTAATTTTGCATATTTTCTAGGAAGTTCACTCCTTTCATTTCTTTTCTTGCTTCTGTTGCCACATTTTGATTTTGAGCTGGCAGAGGCAATTTGTCATATTTCAGTAATATGTTCTTCCTCCCTCTTTTGTGCACGTTTTCATTGGTAAAAGGAAAAGCTATTGAGTATGCGGATAAAAAGTATGCAAATGGTAGAATCAAAAGAAATTGAATTTTAAGACAAGTTTAGCCATCTCAACTATGCAAAGAAGGGCCCAGGTCAACCTTCTGACTCTTACTAAGGTGGACACTCCCTAAGACTACTGTTGTGGGACAACCCCTAAAATTCCAGGTGATGTGCAGAACTTATGGTCTTCTGATTTTGCTCGGGATGTTCAGAATTGTGTATCTATTATTTGGCTGAATACCAAATTGTTCCTCAACCTTTTGGCCTAAAACAAAATAGTTGTTTTACTTAATTAATCATGTTACAAACTTTTTAATTTTTTTTAAAGAAAGCACTTTTGTTTTTACATATTAGTTCCCATGCCAAATGTATTTCTCTTCATTGTAATCAACATACCATCTTTAGTGAAAACATACTTGAAATTGCTGGGAGCTATTTAGCTCCTGCTTCCAGCCTAGGAAATCCTGGTTAGCTTGAAACCAATAGCTCCCAGGAGCTACTTTTGACTCAACGGGCATACCTTACAGAGGTGCATATGTGACATTAACTTTGTGTATTTGAGAATGTTAACAAATAATAATTAGGACACATCTAGTTCAAATTTAAATATAATGGATCATACATAATGTGCAAAAGGTTTAAGCTTGCCTCTCCTCTAGAAGTTATATATGTGATGCACGTCGTACTCACTCCTGGTTCCTCAGTGGCAGATCCTGCCTAGTGGGTGATGGCCAATACCCAGGAGCTGGTTTTAGGTCCTGCTCATTGTGTCTTAACTTGTGAGTCCTGTACCAGCGAGTATAGATTGACAGCATGGATTTTGAAATGTCCAACTGTAAACAACAGACATTGAAATATCTTGCGAGTTGCAAGTTAGCTTAGGTAGAAAGTGCCTTTCAAACCTCCCTTGTAGCTCACACAGAAATGTGTAAATGGTTTCGGTCCGCTTGAGCAAGACATGTCGAAGGAACGTGGGTTGAGTGGATGTCATCTACTTACTATTTTTCCCCAATAAAGTAGGCCAAACAAGGGAGCAGAGGTAATCACACATAGGAAAAGCTGACATGTGACTGAATCTGGCCAAACACTTCAAGCTTTATAGTGGCACCATGTGGGCCGTCGCTCAATACCACCAAATCTAAATGCAAATCCACTTATCCAATCCCCTTCCCACAACACAAAAGGATGCAAGGCCCTAGGTTTTTATTTCACATTCTTCAACCCTCCACTCCATAATATCAGCAGATACAGGGCTCCCTGTCTCTGTGGAAGCCTGTAGGGGAAAGGGCGCGTGAGTCTGCTATCCGTCACTGCATTGCAGGAATCTGCTTCAAAGCCATTTCCCCACTTGCCTCCACTTTTCAATTGTCCCGGCCTCCCCCCACAGGGTGAAGCCTGCGGGTGAAAGGGCGCAGGAGTTTGGCATCCTAAAGTTAATTTGGCGGACCAGGGAGGAAGTTAACTTATCGGCCCGGTATGTGTTCAACAATAATGGAGGCTGCACCGGGCGAAATGGATCCACAGGTGAGAAGACACAACCATTGCCCAATGATTGTTAATCCAACAGCTGCAACTGCGCTTGACTCATTAAGTAACAGCATCACTATGGGGGAGAAGCAAGCAGGCCATAAATGTAAGATAGTGCTAGTGAAATGTAAGTTGGTGGCGGACCCAGACGTATGTACTGGAAAGAAAAAAAAACAGGTTCTACGATAAGCACAGGGGAGGCATACTCTTTGATCAAGGAAATCAATCAGTTCTTGGGCAGGGAGCCTGTAAAAAACGAAACTTTTGGGAGTAATTCTACTATGGATATAGCACTTAACCAACCCAGTGCCCGAGACCGGCCCAGAATATGTTGCAACACCAGGGGTTTCGGATGTGAACTGTACATCCCTCTACACTGCCACCCCTAACTTGAATTTCATTTTAGGGGGGGAGGATGATGCCCGGGGATGCTAGGAGAATTCATTTATTTCAAAGGTCCCCAAAGGTTAATGTCACCACTACTCCACATACAAGGAAACACAGTTCAAATCTAAATACAAATGTATGTATTGGTGTCATTGGATCCGGACTTGCAGCGAATGCAGCCCAAAACGAACATGTTCCCTGTCCCTGAAAATTAAGGGACTTTGGAGGCTACAGTGCGTAGCCAATGTCATTGCCCCTAAAACCAGTTCTGCCTTCACACTCTTGGGCCATTGTATGCCTAAATTTGAAAACATTCTGCCCCAGGACCTAAGCAATACAAACAAACAAACAAAGCCTGCTGTTGCCAACAGGTAGCCCTGTGTGCACTCTGCAAGGACCAAAGTCCAAATGTCATTCATCGGTGCTGGTAGGTAATGCCCAAACCTATGGTCACACCGTTATGATAATGTACTTTACACAAACAACCGTCATATAAATGTTAATACACAAATTCAAACTCAAAAGTAGGTTACAATTGAAAATGTTATGTTGTTCAGGTGAGCAGCATACCTTCGGTCAACATTATACCATAAAGTCGAGGTAATGTTAAAACAGCAATATTTGCACAAAATAGCTTACATTCGCATAAAATGTACAAATCCACAGGTGACCATAATCAATTTGCCTGTTGTCTCAATAAGGTAATCCTGCGTTCAGTAAATCACACAGACTATGCTGCAACGCAACTCAATTATAGAAAAAACAAATTCAAGTAAGTCAAATAAATCCCAAAAGCTCCAATTTAAAAGAACAACGCGTTTTGGATTGCGAAAACATCTTCAGGGCCCCTCTACCCCACACTTTTTCCAGGACCTCAGCAACCAATGACCTCGGACAACACTCGACACATCCACACTTTCCACCAATCAGAAAATTACTAAAAACCTGGCTCTTCAACACCAGAGACTAAAACCGAAACAACAATAAGACAAATGACTCAACAAAAAAGGACATTGACAAACCCCTAGAACCGACAGAAGTATTCTGAGCACCAGAAGGGCTGACGCTGGACACAGGGGTCCACCTGCGAGACCCAGGGAGGCGGAGGCAACAACTCCAGCCAACCCTTACCATCCCCCACCGCCCGTACAGCCACAACTAGGTACCACGGGGCTGTGGAACGGACGAGATACCACCAATCACCACACAATCGGAAGTATGGACACTAGCAGCTGCGCTAGTCATGTGGGGGGGGTGAGGAGCATGCAAAGTTATTAAGGGAGCGGGCGGAGGGGACAGCTAAATCCTCAAACGGCCTCAAATGCAAAAAACAGGCACGTACCTCCCAAGGCACAGGGTGTACAAGCATGCCGTCGTGTAAGATTACACAAGCCCAACCGGTTCAATCCAGGATAGAGATACCAACTAACCAATACCACTAACAATTTCCTTCTCTGCATACACCTCTCAAACTCCAACCCAAATACAACCACAAACCTCCAGCACAGCAAACCGCACAAACTTCACTACACTGCAACAACAAAACAAAAAACACACATAGACTCGCACATCAGCACACGACGACTACCGGCCGCATACACCCGAGGCCCAGCCGACGGAACCACCGGGCTGAGGCTGCCAACAGCACATCACTGCAATCTTGCACTTTTCCAGCCTCCACCCACTAACCCACCTCTCCCTCCCTCTTTCAGAGCCGCCAGAGCGCCAGGGGACCACTCCGGTGGTGATAGTGCGCGGTACAAATGACCTTTAACATTAACAATGCTCCAGTGGTAGAGGGAATATGCAGACCCTATGCCTGTGACTGTCGATATGTTCTGTTAGAGCTTGGTGAAGTAAAGGCTGTTAACAATTCTTGTACAGGCCCAAAAGAGAGGGGGAGCTCTGTGGGCAACTTCTATAGGAAAAGCAGTCGGCAGTGAGGGCATGGGGGGCCAATTGTCCGATTGCGGTGTCTACACTGCCTACCACAGCTACCGTTGAAAGCACTACGCTCTTGGGTGCCAAGGGACCAGGCACAGGATGTGCAAGGGGAGAAATGATCGGGACTGCTGGAGCCATGACTAAGCAGGCTGCGAGCACATATATGATTGAGTGTCCTGGGTTGACTTTACCACCATCATTGAGCAAAAAGACACAAAGGCCTGAGGAGCCCAGGTGTAGGAAAATAGCACAGGTGCCCAGATCTCGATTACCAACTCATAAGTCACGGATTGGAGTTGAACTTGCGGTGCAAAAGAACCCCACCCATTTCCTCCATAATAATATGTGCAGATTAGATCCTGGGAAGGGGACAAGGAGAGGCATGGTGCATTTACATAAAGTCCCCAAAACTCTTGACAATCAACAAGAGTCTAAGGAGGCACTGCTAAATAAATGCCTGCATTGGCTGCGTACCATACACAGCTGTTTCTTTGTGTCCCAGGAAAGTATTGCAAATTGTACCAGACACGATGACCAGGGGGAGAATGTCTGCGATTCCATCCGGGTGGTCTTTTGGGACCCTGGCATAGTTTTTAAAAAAAAATAAATGTATTTACATTTTAAATACATAAGGAAACAGTAACACAATACATGACAAGCATATAAAATACAACAGGAATTTACAAATGTAAAAATACATCACGTAAATACAATAAAAATACATCACGTAAATACAATAGCACCCCCACAAAAAATGTATTTATAACTAATTGTTAAACTTTCCCCAAATTCTATCATACACAGTCAACTTATTCTTATAGTCCATCTTTTCCATTTTTGAAAGTTTGTGCATCTCTTCAACCCATTCGTCAAACAATGGAGCAATACTTCTCTTCCACCCCTGGAGAATCAAACATTTGCCCACAATCGAACCCCTGAAAATTAATTTCTTCTGAGCAGAGCTGAGTTCATGTAATTCAGTCATCTCCTAATATCATTTTTTTGACGTCCAAGTTCAGATTTATAACCAAAATCTTCACACAAGCCTCGCACACATCAGTCCTAAAATCATAAACACGTATACAACTCCATAGCATGTGTTCCAAGGTACCTATTTCATGTATGCAACCCCAGCAATAATCATTGTTTGAAAGGCCTCTTTTTTAAAAACTTTCTGGGTGCCAATAAACTCTGTTTAAAATTTTTATTTGATGAGATCTCTCACCCAAATTAACCCAACAGAGTAACATTTCTGCAAATATCTTGCCAATTCTCCGGCGAGATATCATAAACTATCCTTCTGCTCCATTCCTCCCCTAGTTGGTCATTACCTTCAATTTGTGCCACCATCATTTTATACAAACTTCTCGCAAGCCCGCCCTCACCCTTCTTTGGAGGAGCAAGAAAGATGTCCACATCCAGAGTATATTAGTTGCCTAAAGGCAGAATTGGATAAATTCTCAAAATCCCATTTATGCCTAACCTCATTTTCCGTCATCCAATGACCATCAATACCCAGATCACACATTTTTTTAATACAACAGAGAAACCAGTCAGGCCAAAAAAGTGTATTGGAGTCATCTCTGATCTTTGAATTCAACCAAATGGATGTCCTTTGACATTTATACGCATCTTTGCACAATCGCTCCAGCAGCTCACACCATAAGGTACGCAAAGATCCAGTCACAATAGATTTACTGCCACAATATTTTGTATTAGTAGAAGGTAAAGCCACAGGACCCTGGCATAGTTCATAGCATCCTGGGCTTCTTTATGAAAAGTTCTCCTTTGACCAGCAGTTCAATTCAACTAAGTTCTCACTCTGACCCCAAAATAGACCCTTGAATTGCAGTCAGGCCTTACAACCGTGTGCTATCTGGGGAAAATTTGTTGCCATTAGGAAGACGGCCCGATGGAAGCAGGAGGTTGTCTGGACCATGTGGGGAATTGGGAACAGTGGGCTATCTTTAATTGTAAACTCAGTTTGGCGAGGGGTAGCTCTGCCAACAATTCAGCTAGTGATTTATTTGTAAAACCTCTTGAATGTTTTGTCTATGGTATTTTGTGTCTTGTGTACTTTCATGGCCTTATGGCCGAATAAAGTTGATGATGATGTCCATACAGTACAGTGCTCTCGTCTGTCATGCCTTTACTGTTGGAGCAGACTGCCCTGTAAGGTTAGTTGGGAGATTTCTGCAAAAACAAGTTTGCCCAAGAGGCAAATATTGGCTGGAAAATGCCAGTCACATCTTGCCCTGCTTGACATACAACTGAATCGTACACATCCCTAATGACCTGGAAGAGGCAGCCAGCCTGTTGGGAAGTCTTCCGATTTCCAAACATCCACACCTCCTAGCAATTTAACTAGCAGAGCAGAGCTTTTTGACTATGGCCAAAACCAACAGTCCTCACAGCTGTCTCTCTAGACACCCACTGTCAGGCTAGCCCACAGGGAGAATGGGAGAGATTTACCAGAGGTGTTTTAGGCGGGAGAGTGCCACTTTGCTGATATTCAGTACACTCCTAGATTTGACAAATGTTGATGTGTAATTTACTTGTAACGAACCATCTAACTCTTCCCAAACCTAACGGAGGGCTGATCAATAAGAGGAGCCTGACGTATCCAAATGTGGTGTCTAGTTAGATTAGCTCCGAAAAAACTGTTCTCAGAATAGCATCATCACATCTAACATGGAGTTGCAGTGCAGTCTTATGTGAAAGTGAGGGCTTTTAAAGTCTATGGAGTTTTCAGCTCAAAGATAGGGAACAATGGATGAAGGCGAAGCTCGATCAGCAACTTCGAGCTTATAAAATAACCAACCCAGTACTCAAATTATGTGCAGGAAATACTCAACCAGCTCAAAATCATTGATTTGAGCAAAGACCAGCACCAGCACAGCTAGCAGTAACAGGATGCAACACACTGTGTTATGTAGAAATAATATGTCAATGTTTATTCAGTCACTTGAAACAAATGATTGCCGTTTTATTTAGTACATATAGAATGGTACTCTGAGCAACATCATTAAAAAGGTTTTGTATTAAATACACGGGCTGAGATGCCAGAAGGTGTCTACCTTTAAGCTACATAATCTATGACAAAACGTCAATGTTTTACACGCAGAAAAGCTTAAATACAGAATGACTGCTGGAGGGTGTCTTGCGCAGACTTTCTCAAACCTTCCCACAGAGAGAAGCGGAGCCCCAGTAAGGTGCACTGTAATATGTCCCCCGAGAGCCAATGTTGTTGTTACCTCTCTGAGGAGGCTTAGCCAGACACACCATCTTAGAAGTGGGTGGAGCTACATTCTGCATTTGGGCATATACCTTGATGTCTTCTTCAAAGTGGAACGGGAGGCTGTGAAGCAGTCTGGTGCAAAACATATGCTGGAGCAAAAAGACAGCACACTACAGATGCAGTTCAGAATACCATAATCTATTCTGGCTAATTCAGGCTGAAACTGTGTTCAATTCGTCAACTTCTTTCTGTGTGGCGTTTAGAGCGAGGCCGCCTTTGTTCACCAGTGGAAATGCACTTTCCCACATCTGGTGCCGGCTTTCTAGGATGAAGTCCCTTGATAAAGGTCCCAAACTTGGGCACTTAGAAGCAAGAAGCTGATCATCATAAGGAATGTATTGGTCATTGTACATAACAGAAGGTATATTTTCCCATTCGTATTTTACTATACATGTTACTGTCATATGATGGAGAAATCGAGTTAAAATAAAGAATTCCAGTTCTCTTGTACCTGCATAACCAATAATCAACAAAACTTGTCTTCCAATTATATCCGGTTTTGTCTCTTTAACCATGCCACCATCACCGACAACCCCCAGCAATACGTTCCACAATGTCCATTTGTTGGATTTTGGATGGTTGTGGTTGGAGACCTACTGGGACATGATTCACTTAATTGAACTTTTCGGGAGATTGGGACGGCATTCTAACGAATCCTCTCAGTTGCAAATGGTCATCCAAAAAAAAAAAAAAGCACCAACTTTTCATTGCCAAACTATACTGTAGAAGACACTCTGTGTATAATACTTTGAGTAAAGGAAGCTAACGTGCAAACAGGGAGAGGGTGCAGCACACATTAATAAACATGTAAATGTCTTTTTTTTACTTTCCTACGTGTCCCAATTGGTGTGTTCAGTATTAACACATTTTGCCTTCATCAAGTGATTTGCAGAGGATCATACAAATTGATCAAGTCGGCAGTCCAGTCTCCTACATTTAGAGAAAACAATTTAGCTAATTGATGGCATCTCGTCCAAAGACTTCTGCAAAGCTTAGGAGACAGCATGTGTTCTAGAGATCACACGTATACTAACCAGGTTGTCATGCATTCATAGGGCCTGGGGACAAGAAGAAATTACCCATTCGATCTGAAATGAAGTCGCCCCGACCAGTGGCAGAGACCAGCAAGTCTGCTGAAAAGGAAACACGGCTTTCCGGGCAGTGGTCACTCAGCAAGCACAAGTACACAGGGAACTACTCCAGTCTTCAGTGCATTTAGCTAGTATGAGACCAGAGATGTTGTAAAAGAAGGGGAGTCTCAATGGGAATAGACGTCTTTGGCATGGCAGCGGGAGGCCAATCCACAGCGTGGCCATATGCATCCATGCACCCATGCCAACCTAGCACACACCACTGTGGGTGCAACTGGGCAGACATGTCCATACGTCAACGAAGGAAGTCTTTAACCTAGTGACTTCACTGGGAGGTTTTTTAAAATTATAGAGGTCATGTTTAGGAAACTTATTGGACTGCTCAACCAGACTCCTGCCTATTTTGCAACAGAGAGAGACTACTCGTGCTGTTAAGTAGATGCCTTCTAATGTCTCTTTCCTGGAATGGTATTATGATGTGACTTTGGGTTCATTTGGTCATTGATAACTGCGGTTCCTGCTTCCTTGAGCACAACATTTAAAAGAAAAAATATTCCCTTCAACACAGAATACACTTTACATGTTAAATATTCCCTGCACAATGAGACAGTGAACGGCTGCCACTATTGGCTGGCACGCTCAAATAAAATTGGATTACAATTGAGCTGTTGATAAAAAAATTGGTAAAATTCAGACACTTTAAAGTAAAATTTGAGGCTCTATTCTGGGTCTTGTAAAGAGTAATCATTGTTAAGATACAAAATGTGATGGGCAAAATTTCAGAACATGACCGTTCAATGGCCTAGTCGACCAGAGTTGTCAAACCAGAGGGAGAAGTCTCCTGGAAGGTATCAGACCAGAAATAGCTCAAAAGGCTAAAAACAAATTCCACATACAGGTCGCATGCCTGCCGGATGGAGATGTTCTTGCACTTGGGGTGAAAGATATTGTGGCGGAAATCTGTGGTGGATCCTGTAGTAAAGCCTGCTACCTCCATGCCCCTGCGGACTTCACAAAAAGAAAGCCACTATGCCCTAACATGGATGTCCTGTCTGGGGTAAACAGGAACTTCCTCCATTCCCCTCTGAGGGGGAACATGTCTTTTCATGCCCGCTGGTGAGCTCACAAGCTGCCGATGTTAGGGAAGCTCTTGAGTTTCTCAGGGAAGTCATCTTTGTAGAGCACTGGGTCAGCCCGGTGTTCCACCACCTTCAGGGGCATGGTGCCAAAGACAGAGGCAAATTTGTTGATGCACTCCGACCTAGGAGAGAAAAGGGAGAGAAGCAGGGAAAATAAAAGTGGATTAAGTTCGAATTTTGTTTATAAGAGTAAACTTACCCCCAAAACCGCTCCCAGTTTACAAAACACAATACAGTCGAGTACAAAAAGCCTGCAACTTTTTTGTCTGCTTGATGTATGGTTGGGGAACATCCAAAGGATGCTGGTTCTAGAGAAAGTGTGGTTTATCAAAGTGTTGGATTCAGACGTTAGGGCAAGCTGCCAGCACATTATGTGCATGTGGGGCCAATCCCAGCAAGGCCCAAAGATTTCATAAACGCCCCTTTCCTGCTTCTCATCCGAATTCCATCCATTCTTCAGGCAACGCACATGTCTATAATTGGAGCAGAGCCAGCTGAACCCAGAGGGAGGATCTCCAACCCAACCCCACCACTACTACAATAAAACAAACAGCTATTCATAGGCCATCTGGGACCAAGTCATTTCCAAGCCCAGCATGTCATTATTTAAAAAGGGCTATTTTTTTTTTCGGCAGTTACTAAACAAATCGCGTGAGCTTGTGGACAAGAATGGTGAATACTGGAGACACCTACTCTGACGGTGGCAAAACAATGTTTGCTCACTGTTACTGCATAGTGGGAACCCCACAAAAGCAAGCTCTGCCCTCCAGTTCCTGGTGTACATCAATCCACAACTACTTTGCATTTATTTTGTGATTTAATTAAACTGATTTCCATCGCCTCAATCCTGTCGCTATAGCTACTTCTCCTTCCACTCTTCATTTCATGATCTGCGTTTTGAAATGGCCCATCATCAGTGTACACAGATATAAAAGCAATGAACATAATGCAACTTCAGAGCACTAATGGACACATAGGTTAACCGGATATAGTAGCACAAACTAGGTAATAATCCTGAATAACATGCAAGTTCATGCATAAACTCCACCAGAATGGGCGCAATGGGGCTGAGGTAGGGCCCAGGTCTCAGTTGCCTTTAGGGGCTATCTTTGTATGCTTTTAAGGAGTCAAAGCATTGGCTAAACAAGGCCGTTTTCAGGGGATTCCTTAACAGTGGGTGTTTTAGTCCACAGAACCTTCCATTTTAAGGGTCCTTGCACCATGATGAATGCCATCATGTTTATCAAAAATTGATTTGGCCCTCCAGACAGTCATATGACTAAGCCGTAGGCAGATAGTTACACTTGACTCTTGCCCCAGAAAGTACTGCACACAGTGCATCACGTTATTACAAATGAGAAGGCAGGAACAACTGTGTGAATCTAATTTGCCAAAGTTAAAGCCAAAGACATCCATATCGAGTTAAAAGAAAGTTAATGTGGATTAATTGCAGATTCTTTTTCTGCTCCCGATACCTACAGAGATCCGGTTGCGACTTAGTATGAAATATTCTTACATTTTGCCAGAGTTGATTATTTTCCACCAAATAAGGTTCATAACAAACTTCGAATGGATTGTTTGACAAAGCTTTATACCCAAGTAATACTAGCCTCCACCTCAATGCAAATAATTGTTGATTAAACACTTTGATGATTTCAAAGCCCAATATGTACTATGCAACTTGCTCACGATGATATCCTGAGCCAATTTAAGGAAAACGAAAACTCAGCAATTCATGTGGGTTGAACCCCTTAGTTTTACCTACACCATCTTTCCCTAACTGCTTAATTTCATTTCCGTTGCAGACTACAGTCTGGATGCCCGGGCGTAGGCATAATACAGTGAATTAGCAACGGCTAAGAGATTTATAACCTAACATATGGAGGATTGATATGTGATAAAGGCTTGGTTTTATATAATGTACTGAAAGTGGTACTGATGGAAAATGGGGGGGGGGCAATATTCATCTTTTGCTTATAAAGTGACTTCAAACAAGCATGATGCTAGTTTTCAGCCTCCATGCAAGTCCAACTGATGTGTTAAGTTTGTTATTGATTTGATCTCACTATCGAAATACACCAAATCGTTCTTGATGGTGCATTTTTTCTCAAAACCCGCCACACCAATTTACACCATTTCAAGAAAGTGAACCTCAAGAGAAAAAATTACTTGTTCAAAATTGACAAAATGGGAGCAAATAGATAGAGGCTAATATTGTAAAAGCAATTGCTCTGCAGTCACACCTTAACCTTTATATCTCTTTAGCACTTTTCAACCAACATGTTATGAGAAACAAAATCTGGCACTGACAAAAAGATTTTTTTTTTAAATAAGTTAAAGCTACTCTAACAAAAAGTAAATTCTAAAGAGAGTTGAAATAATTACAGTACAGAAACTCACTCTATAAAACTACAAATTCAGCCCTGACACTAGAAGTATAAACACTCACCCTATAGCACTACAAATCCAAACTTAACACCCACTTCAAATATTAGGCCACTTACATCAGTACAACAAATCGAGTGTTAAGGTTGGATTTGTAGTGGTATATGTGGGTAGAGTGAATGTACCGTAATGTTATTTCTACTGCTTGTAGACTTTACTTTTTGTTAGTCAAATACACATTTTTTAAATTCTTTTTTCTATACACAAACATGCATGCACAAATATGAATTAAATGAACACTGTTTAAAAGAGGTTAGGGTTACAAACTGTTTAAACGTTTTCAATGTTGTAAAATACGGATGTTGAGGTGCAAACCGTATCTCCACTTTATTCAGTTGTTAGTATTAGCAAACGTGTGTGATGTTACTACTTTACATTTGCTTCAACAAGGACCGTTATTGAGGGTGATCTGTGTTTCGATTGTAACTTAGCTGGTCGAATAGCCATTGTACTGGTCCCTCAAAGCCAATTGTTGTACAGCATTTCAGACTTGCCATTTGTTGCAATGCAGAGTACATTGGCACCTTATAGTTGGCATTTCATGACATTTTAGGCTTTATTTCTGTGATGTAAAACTGACTCCCTTTGAAATACTGGTGTACTTTTTCAATGCAATTCTTTACTATTGTTATATTGCGCATTATAGAGTGAGTGCTGTGTTTCACTAAGAAAAGTGGCATGTCTTGTTCTGTGTATGTGCATTTCAATCAATATTGAATGGGAAATAAAAAGCTTTTTTTATTGCAAGATGTCCATCTACTGCTACAGGATTTCAAACACGTCAACAAATGTGTTCTCTCTCAAACAGACCTTCGAAGTAGTGCGTTACTGAGTGGAGCGGTTTCCGTCAGTTGTTTATGGTTAACAGGAGCTAGCATCCATGTATTCCAAATTATGGTTCATGGATTATGTTCATTTCGCTGTGCACAGCATTCCTTTTGTAGGGTGCATACCGGAAATAGAGATTAACGGATCTACGTGATTTCCTCGCAGCAGTTTGCTGGAAGCCTATTTGCTAATTTTTCTTTTACCACATTTTACAGGAAAAATGGGGGGTGGAGGGAAAACCCACTGCAGCCCTCCATACACCTTTCTAAAAACCTAAAGCCAAGCCCCCCTCTCCCATCTATATACTGCAGTAAAATGTGTTAAAAGAAAGCGTACAAGCAAAAGGGCTTCGAGCAAACTGGCCTGCGTGGAAACACGGTAGTTCCCAGATCAACTAGGTAAATTGAATTGAGGGCTAAATGGCTGCAGAGGTTTTCACCATTTGCAAAGCGTGCACCGCTTTTAGTAAGATCTGTGTGCAAACTATGGCAACAGAGATGTCCAATTGATCCTGAAATGGTCCATGAAAACTCACATACCAACAGTTAACTGAAGGCCAACATATTTTGCTCAAAAAGGACTTCACCAATTCCCGCCGTGTTTGAAGCATGTAACAGATAGAAATATATGGCACATAAACAGTGAACATTGAGGCCGTCAACTTTGAGAAAAGTGCCCTGCAAGGGGAAACGTTATTTAATAGAGAAAAGTTAATATGTAATAATTATAATACAAACAGGCTGCGTAATGGTAAGTAGTGCAGTAGAGGCCGATTTTGGTGCCAGAGTAAGCAATGGGACACTCATGGGGCACCAGTCAATACCATCTCACAACATTTAGTCCTACAATGCTATTGTAGGGTTCTGGTTATGACAATGCCAAAGGCGTTTACCAGGGTCACTGTGCCTACATCCCACAAATTAGACCGATTTACAAGCTACTGATAAATAAGAATACAATAACCTTGTCATAACATTATACAGATTTGTATTTTAGGGAGTGTGCAGGAATGATTAAGACAACAATCAGGACATTTTATTTATATATATGTAATCACCATCTACTCCTATAATCAGTCTTAAACCGTGCAGAGGAAGTCATTACACTGACTTAACCACAGCTTCTTCTGCACTCTATAATTCATTTTTGGGGTGATCAATTCCTAGTGAGCGGGCAGATACACTAAATGAAAACCATCACATTGGTGATCCTCAGTTCTTAAAGAGACTGAGGATCAATTGTGTGCAGTGGCCAAATGGGAGCACACAGAGGCCATGGATGCATGTCCCACTGCTGCCCAGAAACCAAAGTATCTCCGTTTCTGATATAGGGCTGTCCCCAGAAGCAATGGAATCACCACCAGCTGGTCACATGAAACTGCTCCGTAAAGGCAATCAAAAGCAAAGCCCTTGCTCTCTCATTCTGTGGCTAAAAATATGATGAATCCACAATCCCATCGGTCTCCATCGTTGAACATTCATCATCCCATATTAGAGCTATGAAACCAAAGACATGCCCCATCCAATGGGTGTGGCGGCTTCTAATAAGTGCATGCAGTGGGGGCCGGGTGGTGACATTTTTCCTAACTACATCGCAGCTGTGTACCTCACCTCCCTTTAACATCAACATTTGCATAGCCCGATGTCCCCGCCCGACCCTGCGCAGCGGTCACAGAGTGATACTTACCGTTCCACCATGTGTGTCTGGTCAAGCGACAGCCCATCAATGGCCGTACATTCAGGGCACTTGAACTTCTTCCGTGGGGTCACCTATGGTGGAGGAGACGAGAGGTCACGAAAATAATGGCAAGGAAGGGGGTAGAGCAATCAGGGGACATCCACATAGGGGAAGACTCTTGCACAGTCAGGAACAAAAAATACCTCTACTAACTGTTTTGGCCTCTTCACACATTATTTCATCATCTTTTAAATGAATGGTCAACTTACTAAAATATGAACTCTGTCACTCCTCTGTGCTTCGACTGTGTGAGCAAAAGTACCCTTTCACTGATCATATCCAATCCGGCCTTATCATTGCATCACAGTTAAAATCCAACTCAGGCAGGCCACACATCACAGCTCAGATCCAACTCGACCTGGTCACGCATCACGGTCCAGAGCGACCTGGCCAGGGCATGCATCACACCTCAGATCCGACGGGGTCGGCCCACCTCTCTTTGCTCAGTCCTACATCCTGGCTCAACTCATCTGAGACACCCGAACCAACTAGCCGACCTCAGGCACCTGTCCTAGTCATCTCGGCATTCTAATGGCGGAGAGCCCACCATCCGCGGGCTATACTCACACCGAATAGTGAGAACCGCTGCAGCGATTTCTATTCTGCCATCGCTACTGGAAGGAGCGTGATGACAGCCGCCATAATCCCGGTTTAATGACTTTTCTCGCTGCCAGGGTGCCTGTGTAAACAAAATACGATCTGGAGGCCCTGAGCGATTAAATACAGCTTCCCTCTCCTCGGTCTGTATATCCCAACAAGCATGGTCTCCTGCTGATTCTGGGCCTCGCGTTGTGTAGCTGAAAGAGGGGGCAGCTTGCACCCGTAGGCCAAATGCGCCGTCCTCGAAAATCAAAGAGTTGTGTCAAAACGGGGTTAGTATTTTTTGAACATTTCCAACGAGGGGGTGGATGCAGCAGTGGGCAGTTCCCTCACCCGTGTCTAGGTGGAGCACACACATTCTTTGCGACACTGCTTCAAATACATGACAAACGCACAATGCGTAGCAAGGCATGCTTTCCTTACGTACTGGCACATAATTCCGGTGCAAGCTTCACGCACGCAAATACCAGTAACTGCACAGAAAGGAGCGTTGCAAGCCCCACTAAGACGTAATACGAAGTGCAGCACAAGTAGAAGTGAAAGCTTTTCTCGCACACAGAAGCAATGCATTGCTGTCTTCACGCTAAACAACCATGGTTACTGCATGGCCGCCGCGCATGCTTCACTCACCTACCGAGTCAGAGAAGACACAGGTGCACTGTGATTTCACCTCACGCAACCGTGACAGTACACAGAGGTACAGTGCAAGCTATCCCACACGGCCACATCCAACAACAATGTAGCACAACAATCTTCACTCATACGAAGGTCATTTAATACAAACACAAGATCAATACAAACTGTTCACGTACACGGACAGGTGCAGCATATACAGGAACAGGCTAGAAATTGGGCTCACACACAGGTCAGTTATGACAGATTCAGTAAACTCATCAGCAGAGCAACCTTCGCCCTAGGACGTAACTCAACTCCTGAACTCACAACCCCTTTGGGTCTTGCACTTTACCACGTAGTCTGCAATTGCCCTACAAGGATACCCACTGGGTCATCAGATTTGGGCACTCTTGAAGCACTGAAACCGTGACAGATTTTAGACACAGAAAAGCAGCCCCCGGGGCAGGTGGTAAGCCGTCTTGTCGGGTAACGCGGTAGCAAGGATAAAGGGGCACACGCACTACCACCATGGAATGCGGCACCCGAGGCGTGCTGACACACTAGGCAATGAATGCGTGGCGGGAACATGATCAAAGCAGAGCACTTCCAAGCATGCCTCTAGTGCAAGGATTTGAAAAGTTAATTTAAAAAAATGATCCCTCAATTACCATTCTGCAGGGTGAATTTTCAATTAACATTCTCCGTGGTCAGCTCAGCTGTTAAGTGTACTAAAATACAGCCTCATTTTAGGGCAGCCAGACAGGGGCAACTTTAAAAAGACATGTAAGGGGTTTGTCACTGTTTACCACAAAACTTGATGCTACAGAATACTCATATTCTTAAAAGAGTGTTTAGAATTATAAGAAGACTTGCTCTGGGAAAACCCAACACGACTATAAGGAGAGCAGGGATGAAATCACACAGGGGAATCAATGACCAACATCATTTCAGATATGCACAACCCGGAGTTCCACCCTAGTACTGGATAAAGAATTGAAAGAACAGGGCGCAGAAATGGGCAAAACAGAGGAACACAGCCCTCAGAAACTAGCTTTACCCTAGACAAACGGCACTGTGTCCAGCCTGGACACTGGATGGAACCTTGAAAGCAGAGGAACAGAAATGGGGAACAGACATAGGAACACTGGTCTTTGATACCAGCATTATCCTAGACAAACGGGGCACTGTGTCCAGCCTGGACACTGGATAAATCCTTGAAAGCAGAGGAGCTGAAATGGGGAAAACACAGAGGAACACAGGCTCGGATACTAGCATTATCTAGACAAACAGGGCACTGTTTCCAGCCTGGACACTGGTTGAAACCTTGAAAGCAGAGACACTGAAAAGAGATGTGGGGGGAGGAATCCAGGCCTCATATAATCGCATGATCCTAGACAAACAGCATTCGGTCTAGCCAGTACACCAGATGAAACCCAGGGCACCCAACACGGGGAAGACAAATAGGAGAAGACGGAGACAAGCTCAGACCTCGAAGACTAGCATTTCCCTAGACCAACAGGGCACAATGTTTCCAGCCAGGACCCTGGATGAAAACTGGAAAGCACAGGCACGGAAATGGGAGGGTGGGGGAAGACAGGAAAGAGCACAGACCTCGGAGAACAAAAACAGGGCACTGTGTCTTGCTTGGATCTTGGATGGCAGGGGCTCAGAAATGGGAGAAGACCAAGAGGGACACAGCGATTGGGGACTAGCATTACTCTAGACAAATAGGGGCTCAGGAACTCACAATCATTACCCTAAACAAACAGGGCCCTGTGTCAAGACTGTACACTTGACAAACCTTGAAAGCAGGGCCAAATAAATGGGGCAAAACAGAGGGACAAAGGCCTCAGACTAGCATTACTATAGCCAGAGGGATCGGTGTCCAGCTTGAACAACGGAAAAAATAACCTTGAGATTTAAGGGGACAGAGATAAGCGATATCCCAGACGCACACTCTGATGTCCAGTTTGACAATGAAGAAAACATTCAAAGTACAGCCACAGGCATGGGGAAAGACAAAGAGGCCCACTTATTAGAGAAGCTATATCCAAAGCACTTGGACCACAACATTACAGATGGGGCAGAGACAAGGCTTCAGCGTTAAGTTTCTCCTAGACATACAGGGACGTGTGTCTTGAATAGTGAACAAAGAAACGCAGCCAGCGGGACAGGGAAAAATAGAAAAAAAGAGAACATAGGACGAGGTATACGTGGTTTGTGATTTATAATTAAAATGTAAATCCTAGGTAACATCACTGAATTGGGACTTTTCCCTACAATTTGGGATCTATGGAAGCTTTAGACATCTCAAATTATGCATGGAATAGCAAGTTCTATTATTGGTGCCTGCCGTAGCCAATACATTATTTGAAATCTATTCTTTAATGAACACAGTACACTTGGGTGTTGTGAAGGTGAACCAGATTCTTTGAAACTATTAAGGGGGTAGGCCCCTCTCTCAGAATTCCAAAAGCAAAAGAAATCCTAGTCTTTACAATTGGTTATTTGAAAAACAGGGATGTCAATTCCCACCAGAAATTACCTACTATAACACATTGAAAGACGGCAGAGGCATTCATCCAAATGGTGCCTCTTGAATAGCACAACGATGGAAACAAGTGATGAGCCATTTTATGAGGGTGTAAAAGAAAGTGCGACAGGCTGGGGACAAAACAGAAAAAAATATGTATAAGAAACAGGCGACTTGTAGGAACTTGAAAAAGGAGCAGTTGAGCATGAAGAGAAATAAGAGCAAGCAAGAAGGTTAGATGTGAAGGAGAGGGATTGCATTGGATTCTGAGAGAAAGAGGACTTCTGTTTTTCAAGAGTTTAGCGTGAAGCAGCAGAGACCCATCCAGTGACGAATTGCAGTGAGACAATTGGTAATTCGTTCAGAGATGGCTGGGATGAAGGAGGAAAAGCCGACAAATATTTGAGTGCCACCAGCAAAGAGGTGATGGTGAAAGCTAAAGTATGAGATAAATCCTCAGAGGGAAGTAGAGCAGAGGTCCAAGAACTGATTCTTTGGGGTTGTGGGGATGCCTACAGGGAGAGGGCTGTGGCCAGAGGTTTGAGAATTCAATGAGATTTTAAAGGATTGCCTTTCCAGGTAAGTACCGATCCAGGCGAGATCCGATTTGTGAAACCAGTGTTCGGAGTGGTGAGCATCAGAGAGAATGTTGGAGACATGCAGGAGTGCAGTCTCAGTAAAATCTTTACTGTGGAAGCCAGATTGAAGTGGATCCTCCAAGGCCATTATCCTCAAGGTACTCAGTGATGTGGCCTTCAACCGGACCACTCAGGGAAGAAGGGAAACTGGGCAATCATTTGCTGGGATGTTTGTGTCAGCAGAGGGTTTCTTTCAATAGAGGTAGGACAATGGCAGGTTTGAAGGAGGCAGGGAAGAGTCCGGCAGAGTGATAGAGGTGAAGGAGCTCAGAGAGATAAGGGCTGGTGATTGAGACCAAGTCTTAGACAGTTTGGGGAGCAAGATGGGTTGGTGCTGAGAAGGATGGGTGCTAATTCGGTAGGAGGTTTAGGGGAGAGGTAGGCAAGAGTAGAATGGATAGGGTGAGCAGTGGTCGACAAAAGGAGAGAGAAAGAGGAGGGCTGTAAGAGTGTCATGAATTTTAGAAAACAGTAGTGAGCAAGTCAATAGCAGAAAGGGAGGCAGTGATGGATATTGGCTTGGGAGGTGTGAGCACAGCTTGGAGGGTAGATGAAAGTTGGCAGGGGTAACTGCAAAGCGAGGCGATTAGGTTTGTGAATTAGCAGGATTTCTCAGAGTCCAGTGCAGGGATAAGGGCGGCACTTATTTTTGTGTAGGTTTGGAGTAGTTTGGGCCCCATAATTTGCACCCTCATCATAGGTCATAGCGCAGGTTTGTTTTGAGGGTGTGAATCTCAGAGGTGATTTAAGACTGGGGACAGGAAGGTGCGAATGCACAACCAGTATACTGTCGGTCAAAGGGGTGCTAACTACATTGTGAAATTCAGAAAAAGCACAATCAATGGAAGAGACATGAATAGGAAAGAGGTCCTCAGATCATCAAGGTGAGAGGCAAGAGAGTTCTGCTTAAATTTACTCTGTCATTGAGAAGCCCACACCACCAAACTTCCAAACTGTCAGGAAGAGTGAGAGAAGGTAGCTGTGTCACACAATTAATATAGACAAATTGTTTATACACTAATTGTGTGTGACAGCAGTCTCATTTTTTAAAAAAGGTGAATAGGTTACGATGAAATTATGGGTCCTAGTTTTTGTGAACATTGCTTTGAATATGTTATGATGAAATATTGTGATTTGTTTTGTGGTGGATTGGAAGGAGATGTCAGACACTCCAAAGACATAATTCAGGTTTTTAATGAAATGATTTCCCTACCAAAAAAGGGAATACCCCATCTAAAAAAAAACAAGGTGCTCGTCCATGGTCATACATTCAAAAGAAAATGTGTCCTCGTCAAAAGTACCCTATCTGGCCCTGCTATTAATGTTAACCAACTTAAATAAAGCAAGGGAATGATTTGTCTTCACCTAGTCTCCCCTCCAGGTCATTCAATAGTCTTTAATTATGCCACCTCTCAGTGGAACAGATAGTCTCTGCAATCAACTCTTGTAGTACCTCCTGAGCACCTTTCTTTCTCCTGCATTTTGTGGTCCCCTTTTCCAAGTGTCTTTTACAATAACCTTTCTTGCTACTCAGATAATTATTTGCAACCTCTTTGCAGGCCTTCTCCTCAGGAGCACTTGATAGGGGGGTTTCCTCTGCTCTTTCGATGCTTCTAATATCATCTATTCTCAGACCGAGTGTCTTTCTTTACTGGTTATCGCCCAGCTGTATTGCTGCAGTACCTCTCTCTTCTGGGCTTTTCACCTCTGGTTTGAGTATTATTCATACAACCCCTCTCTTCTAGGTTTTTCGCTTCGTAAATGAGATTCTATGTCAAGACCAGAGGCAAGCATTAAGATCCAACTTCTTTACTCTTAACCCTCCAGCAGTTTCAACATTTTAACTTTTAAAAACCAAAACCACCTTTTCCCCCCCTTTCTTTTTAGGAACTACAGTCCCCAATAGTCCTTCTCCAATCCTGTAGTTCCTATTACAACTTCCTGTCCTCGGAACCCTCAAATCGCTTCCTGTCTAGGTCCCTTCCTCTTCTTTGGATGCTCTTAACTGACCCATGTACACTACATCTTCTATAGACAAACTCAAAATCAACTCTGTCCCTGAGAGAACACCTCGGGTCCAACAGTTAAAGTCAGCCGTTCTGGTCATCAACTACATAAACAGAAAGACAAAGTCTGGGAGGGATTATGCACTCAACAGCCAGACACAGAAAGATAAGAATGTTTGTAAATAAAATTACAGTGCATACGCCAGGTGGGAAAGAATGCTTGCATGCATGTCTTGTACATAGACTTAAATAACATCCTGGCACTTAAGGGGTTAAAAGAATCAAGACTCTGTGCTGTAAACTTGGTTTATCTCCATTCTATGTCAAGACCGGAGACGAGCATTATGCTTGTTCAAAGCCTTGCATCACTGTCGCCTTCACTGACATTATTGGTTTGAAGAAGAATGTTCTAAAATAACTGTTGTTCGTCCCATCTGCAACTCCCAGAAGGTCTGCTAGCACTGCACCTGCAGTGAATGTTTTAGATGCCATTGCACCAGTGAGTGAGCTCCAAACCTGGACAAATCAATACCTGCTTGCTGCATGACTTTACCCACCCATCTGGCTGTTGTGAACGATGCCACTGCTTTACAAAGGCTTCCTGCACGCTGTGAGCAACAGGGTTACTCCTGGAGGCCTAACCTCGGCTGTCCTGACTTTATACTCACGAATACAGGATGCTACGCACAACCGACGCAGTCATTTTAGGTAAGGATACAAAATCGAACTAGAATTAGTCTTGGTCCTCTTAGCGAAGGTAAAGGTAACCCCATCCGGACCATATATCTTCCTATCTATCTCCAATGCCTTGACATCGGAGACCCACCTGCAGGAAACTAGACAGAGCAGCATTGCCAGTTTCCATGATAGTTGCATCATCAACAGGGATTCACTGCCAGTTCACCAAGAATTGTAATGCTACATTTACATCCCATAGATATTCGTACTTCGGGAGCGGGGGAGCTCAGAATTGTGCCCCATTCATGAGTCGGACCACAGCAGGATGACTGCCTACCAGCGCACCCACAGTTGTTGCACACACTGCTGATATTGCGGACCTAGAAACGCAAAAAGCTTTCCCGTCTTCCAGGAGGGAGGCTAGAAAATTGAGAACAAACACTACAAGGGCAGACACAGGATGTAGCCTTTGTTCCCTACACCAGTTCTCCCACTGCCCCACACAGAGTTATAGCTGCTGTGGGTGGAAGGCGCACACAAATCTGTGATAGGAGAGGAGGAGCAAATAGCTGCGATTCATCACAGTATGTACTATATTGTTACTCCAACTTGAGTGGCTTGACACTAAAATAGAAAACAAAAGGTGTTTGTGTAATAAACAAATACAGTGAAGATGGTACTAAGCTAGAGAGCTAATTGTTTGTATATCCAAAGTGATCCTGACCAGTTGTATTATTTATAGCAGCCTGGGAGGACAGGGTCGTTACCAGGTGCCCCCCTCCTTTTTGTGTGTAAACCAATGAGCACTGCAGCAGTCAAGCTTTCAGCGTTTGAAGAGAAAGATTAGGAGAACCAGGATTATTCCTGCTGCAATGATGTAAAACAAAGGTGAAACACTGGTGCGCAGTCTTGACAGGAATTCAAAGGTGTCTGCCCGGTTCCATGTAATAATGTCGCCACAAAAATATTGCCATACAAAAATATCGCCGAAAAATTGTCGTTTTTTGTGCCAACATTATTGCGTGGAACATGCGGGGGACACCCCCGCAATCCCCAATTTACTTTTTAAAAAAAAAAAAAAAAAAAAATTTTGCCCCTGTCGCCACATATATGGTCACCCAAATAATATTGCCACGACATTTTCCCGGCGATATTATTTACGGCAACCATATAAGTGGCGATATTATTACCTGATACCGTCTGCCCCTGTGTGTGACCCAATCTGTGGCTGTTCTATAAACTGAAGTGATTCCAGAAAAGGTAGAACTTTTGAGTATCATGCTCATCCCATCTGACCAGATAGAAGTGCTTAACAGCATGGATTTGGTCAGGTGCCACGCATTTTCTGCCCTTCTTGGAATGTCTGTTGTGCTTGCAATGATTATTATGAAGTTCATCAGGTGTGCCAACCTGCGCAAAAGTAACATGAACTGGAGATGCCTGAGCTTAACTTCAGGCCATTACTGTTGCACTGGCTCAGCATGTGCTGGTGGGTTAATGATCCACTGCAAGTGACCACATCAGTAACTGTGATCGGGCTGGCATTTTCCACAGCACACCGTTTTGAATTGGATGAAGTAGGAAGCATTGGATACTATTGTGATTTGATGGCATATGTCTTGACTCATACAGCACTCATAGTGCTCACTGAACACTTTGGTGACAGTTCACAGGGCTGTAATTCCAGTGATTTCTTGGCCTTTAGATGAAGTGTGCCAACACTTCATTGATGGGCATACTGGTGGATACTTATACTCCCGTGTGCCAGCACAGGCATATGCATTTGTGTGTGTATGGTACATCATATGACGTCTTTATCCAGTGTTCCTACTTTGTGATTGGTACCCCAAGGTCGCAGTGCTAGGCAAAGAACAGCGGGTTTTGTAGGTACTGAAATGTTCACGATTCCATGAATTGTCCACGATGTTACACATGTAACCCACGCAAATGGGGAATAAAATGTTTACACTGGTCTGATTATTGATCAACTGGATGACACCCCAAACAAGGAAGTATAAAAAAACCACCCCCAAACAAGATTAGCACAATCAATATTTATATTCGGATTTGTTCTTTTCCGGTCTCGGAAAACCGAGTTTATTAAATGATTGTGTAAAAATCCCACCCTCAAACCCCGAGACAAGAAAGCAAATTTGCTAAATATTAAGATTGAGGTCCAGACTGAAAACAGTTCATAAGTTCTTTAATAGGTCAATACACGCAGACAGCAGGCACCCCCTTTAGAGGCAGGCTCCAACTGACTGCAACAGAACATACAGTGAAGCAAAACATTCTCATCAGAATTACATGACATCACAATTACTCTGTTTTGTCAAGACCACATATGATGTATAAATGACCATTTTACTGATAATAAGAAAAGTATAAAGAAAAGTATACACCAGAACACATCTCTTCCCTTTAATTTGTGGCAATTTAACCTAGGTAATAATCATTCAACCTGACGGGTTTTTTTTGTTACTCTGTTTGCATTCAAATTGTTGTTGTGACTGAACGCTGTTCTCACATTCGGTTCAATTGGTTTAAATCTATGTTCATCCTTTCCATGCTCACCCGAAACCTGCTCTTCCCTCTCTCTCTCACCGACATCATCGTCAAGCTTATTGCACTTAACCAGTTTGGCCATTGGCCAACATTCTCCACCCTCCATGATAACAACATTCCCCCTGATCAACGCAATCTTCTTAGGTCCAATGAATTTACTCTCAATACACTTGGGAGAAACCCTGGGATTTTTAACATAAACCCAGTCCCCCACTGACCATGGTATCACCTTGACACCCCTTTTTGTATTAAACCTCCCTTTGCACTCATCTTGGGCCTCTTTGATGAGATCCATGACCTTTTCCCGGTTTACATGTACACTCTTTGCTAAGTTCAACCAGCCCGGACAGAACTTTGTACCGAGTTGTCTTCCCTTGAGAGATATGAAGGGTGAAATGCCGGTGACAGTGTGTGGAGTCACGCAGTAGTTCCATACCATCTCCCTGAGAACTGTCTGCTACCTTAAACCAGAAGCCATGGCTAATTGTAATCCTCCCTTTAGAAATCTGTTGGCTCTCTCAACAAGACCATTCGCTATAGGCTGGTAAAGTGCTGTCCTGTTGTGTTTAATACCAAACCTATTAAGAAACTCCACCATTCTGTCCGAACAGAATTGTATTCCATTATCCGAAACAAGCTCTGAGGGGAATCCCTCCCTGTAGAACACTTCCTCAAAAAAATTAATCAATTGTGAAGTGGTTGCTTCTCTAATGGCCTTCCACTCAACCCATTTAGAGTGATAATCCACCAGAACAATAAAATATTTAAAGTCTTCTCCCAGTTCCTGTATAGGCCCTATTAAATCCACCGCTAATTTTCTCCATGGCTCTCCCAGAACACTGACAGGTCTTAAGGGGGCTTCTTTAACCATCTTGCTTTTGTCACTTCTCTCACATTCTTTACAACTGCTCACACACCTCTCTACCTGACCATCAATCCCTGGCCACCAAAAGGATTGTCTAATATGCCTTTTGGTACCCCCCATACCTAGATGGCCTTGGTGAGCTATGTCCTGGGCCTGATATCACAGGGAGGCACAATCTTCATACCTTTTCTGAGTTGAGATCCATCCTCTGGTATGCTCAACTCCTCTTTAACGCAATGAAAAGAGTCATATTTCTTCTCAATGAGGTCCTTCCTGGGCCAACCTGTTTTGGTCCACAACTTGACTTGCCCCAGGACCACATCATTAGCATCCGCGGATTCCCATTCCTCTTTGCTTATAGCATTGTGTACAAGTTCGCAAATGCCCACAGTACACTCCGCACTCACATCCTTAAGGCTCTCATTCTGTGCAGGCATTCTAGAAAGACAATCAGCTACCACATTTTCTCCCCCAGGTATGTACACCATTCTAAAATCATATGCCAGCAAATCAATCATCCACCGAGATATTCTGGGTGAACCTTTAGCCCACTCTGCACTGCCCAATAACTGGACCAGCGGTTTATGATCTGTTTTTACAACAAATGACTGGCCCCATAAGAAAAACTTGAAATGAGACACGGCCCATGACACAGCTAGGGCCTCTCTCTCCACCACGGAATAATTGCTTTCTGCTCCCCTCAGTGGTCGGGAGGCAAAAGCTATAATGTGTTCAATGTTACCATCATACTGAAAAAGAGCGGCACCAAGCCCTAATGTGCTTGCGTCTACAGCCAGCACAGTTCACATACCAGAAACAAACCCTCCTAATGAAGGTGCTTTCACAATACTATCTTTAATCTTACTAAAGGCAGTTTGACATTCTTCCGACCACACATATTTGGTGCCCTTTTTCAATAGATCTCTCAAAGGAGACATGGTAGAAAACCCATCAACAAACTTGTGATAGTACTCCGCCAACCACATGAACGAGAGTAACTGTTCCTTATCCAGGGGTTGGGGAGCACCCACAATGCTATCAACTAGCGACTTCCTGGGAGAAATACCATAGCTGGAGATCTTATGCCCCAAGTAATCCACTTCCCTGACAGCAATCTTACATTTCTCCCTTTGTACCGTCAGACCCGCATCCCTGAGCCTGACCAACACTGATCTAAGTATCCTATCATGTTCAGGACCATCCTTGGCAAAAATGAGAATGTCATCTTGGAACACTTACTTTTTCAAGATCTTTGAGTACTGTCTCCATTACTCTCTGAAATACCGATGCCGCAGAGGCCAAACCAAAGGGCATTCGGTTATACTTGAAAACACCTTCAGGAGTGATGAATGCAGTCAGATGTTGGCACTCTTTAGACAACGGAACCTGATGATAGGCAGCAGATAGATCAATGATGGAAAATAACTTAGGTTCTCCTAGTGTGGACAAAACCTCTGAAATATTTGGTAATGGGTGCCTCTCCACCACTATGTTCTTATTGAGACTGCATAGGTCGACACACAACCTTATTTTACCATTAGGCTTGGTAACCAGAACAATTGGGGACAACCATTCAGTAGCTACAACTGATTCAATTACCCCTTTCTCAACCAAACTATTAAGCTCCTCCTTAAGTTGTGCCCTCATTTTCAGTGGTACTTGACGTACCTTGTGTACCACAGGCTGGGCATTGATCTTAAGCTTAATGTGATGCTCAAACTCTTTCAACCTTCCTAGACTCTCAGAAAACATTTGTGGAAATTCCCTGGTCCAGGAATCTCCCACCTCGGCAATGGTGACAGGATCTGGTGCACTAGCCTGTACCCTTAAGCCCAACCTCTTCTGCTCCTCCCAGCCTAACAGAGAGGTCCCTTTTTCCTCCACAAGGAGAGTGGCCGGGCAGTCCCTTTCCTTATAAGTAATTTTGGCAAGAAATTCACCCAGGATGTTTATATCAGAATCTGCATATCCACACACCCTGACATTTGTAGGGCGAACAACAGCATTGCTCTTCCCCAAAATGTTTATCAACGTGTCTTGAGATATGATGGTCCAAGGGGAACAAGTATCCACTTTCATTACAAGCTCAATACCATCAACTTGAAACTTATCCACAGGACCTTTGGTCATCCCAGACATCTCTGAAATTTCAAAAATGTGCCTTGGTGTGAATTCTTGTGTACAGGATACTTCAGGAATGTTATACCCCTTTCCAATGCCATCTTCACCATTGTCCATTGGCTTGAACTCTATACTATTGATAGCATTACCCTTGCATACGTTGGCAAAATGCCCTTTATTCTTGCACTTGAAACATTCTGCATATTTGCGGGGCATGAAGGATAATTCACACCATGTCTTGAACTGCCGCAACAAGAACACATATTCTTTGTATTGCCACTTCCTCTCTTCACTGTGGAATAACCAATTTTTTTCTTTTGATTAACAACACATACAGAGGCCGATGGAAGATTTGGTTTGTCAATCCTACAGCCTCATCCAATTTCATATCTTTTGCAAGAAGTTTCTCCTGGACTCTCACATTGTTAGTGCATCTAACAAGCTGATCTCTTATTAGAGAATCAGTTAAATGTTCAAACTCGCAAGTATAACTCAGGGATCTGAGACAAGCAATGTATGATTCCACAGATTCCGACTTCTCTTGAACCCTCTGGAAGAATTTGTGTCTCTCAAAACTAACATTTTTCTTTGGTTCAAAGTGATCACGAAGTTGGTTAAGAGCAAACATGTATTCATCCATGTCATTAGCATCTGGAGCACGATGCCTAGAGAGTCCATCATAAATTCTGCGTCCTTCTATGCCAAGGTTGTGAAGGAGTAAGGCTCTCTTACGTGCAGAGGGAAATCTCTCCCCACCCATGGCCACCAGGTAGTTCTCAAACATGTCTCTCCACCTATCCCAAGCAATTTGAGGACATCCTGGTTCACTCAGGAAGGGGACAGGCGGTGGAATGGAAGTAGCCATGTTTTGCAGTTGCAGAGGGGCACACCAATATAGGACTGTTGGTTATCCTCCTAGTGTGCTAATGAGCAACAGAGACAAAAAAAAAAATGTTTTTTTTTCTTTTTTTTTAAAAATGTTGTAGGCTCCCATTAACATATTGTGCCACGTTGTTTTGTCATACTGGGCTCCTGTTCTTACTGCATGAATGGATCGAGTACTCCCAGGGGTGGGAATGTACTGTTGCTAGGCAGCGTCTGTGTCACAATGGGCGATCCGGGGTTCGGTCAGTCTGGCAGATCAAGTTCTGTGCTCCTACTTCCACTCCGAGGAGTGGAATGTCTGTTGCTTAGTAACCAACGTCACAATGGGAGGACTGGGGTTCCTGGAGGTCTACACGCCCTCTACAGCGCGTGTCTCGGGGCGCGCGCGCTGGAAGAGGAAGCTTGCTCGGGAGCTCGCGCTGGCCTCCTCAATGCCGCTCTCCCCACCGGAGCTCACATGCAGCACAACGCTGGGAAGAACCTCACGCCGGCGTCCGCGCTGGGGGCTCGCGCAGGGAACGGCTCGCGCAGGCTCTCCGGCGGCTCTGGGCCCCTTTCAAGAGGTTTTGATTAGCAGTGGCGCCCAACTTAAACAAACAGCAACTAGCGGCAGCGCCAGACCACACAAACAGCGATTGGTGCTCACCTCCCCACGTCTGCCTCCTGCCTGCTGTCTTCTAGGGGGGGGAGAACCAGGGTCCGGGCGGCGCCACCCACAGGGGAGATATCAAAATCATGTGACAGATGATTCCCCACTCGGATTACAAAAGCACTGTAATGGCACCCGAATCTAAACCAAGTCTAATCTTGGACTTCACTCTTATACGTAGGCACACAATTTAACTGATGTTTTCCCAGAAAATTAATTAAACTTCCATCAGAGAATTATGCATACTTTAAACCCATATCCTCCCTGAAATCAAAAAATGATGCACTGCTCAGAAAAAGGTTGAACACATGTTACTACAGTTGTAGCTCAAATAAAATATGGTCCTCCCACTGTTGGATTAAAATCTAAAACGTCTATGAAAAATTATTGGTTCCCAGTTTGAGAATAGACACTTTTGACTGCATCCTTTATGACATCAGATGTGTTGCAACCAATTGTAAAGGCTTGAGTTTGTTGGTTTTTAAACCAAGCTCACAACATATGAAACGGTTTCTGTGATTTTATTAACATAGAACTATCTAATTTCAGAGCCAAGGTATTCACTTTTAGTCTCTCTTTCAAATGGCGGGACAGGTAAAGACACAGACTGGCCTCAAGCAGTTCTGTCAGCTAAGATCAGGGATTTAAAATCCCTTTCTTGTACTCTGGTCTTGCTTTGGAAATGGCCTATGCTATTAGCTGAACCTGGATCGGGCCATTTAATTCCAGCTGGAATCCAATCTACTTCTCTCCTTGTGGCCCAGCACCACTCCCTGAAGGAAGAGGGCTAAAACCCTCTTGAGTGATCCACTCTGAAGGCGAAGGAACCGGATGAGGTCCCGAGATGGCCACCGGCCTAGCAGGTTCCACCACGTGCTTTTCCACCATCTTTGGGCCTGTCGCCACACCCTGGTATGGAGGGCACGGAGAACCCATGCCACGTGCTGGCTCCGACATGGAGGAGTACTCCTTACCTCTCAATCCAGAATCAGAAGCGCCGACCACGGAGTTGGCTCTCGTAGGCCTACGTCCCTCAGGCAGCAGGCCTGTAGTTGAATTGCCCTGAGTTACTACCTCTGATTTGGCTGCGCTAGGCTGGATGCCCTCAGCTATGGAGCCAGAGTCATCTGGGATCTTGCTTCGAGCCGACTGCTGGAAGCAGAACTCTACAATCACTTGCACCATGGTGCAGAAGATGAGAATGAGCTGTGCGCCCCTCTAAGTACTGCCCGGAAGAGCCCATGGGTCCTTTGGCTTGGGAGCCAGGAGTCTTAACGACCTCTGGTCTGTCCACGTATTTGCTATCCACGGATCACCCGGAAAAGGCCTGCGAACCTCGACTTGGATCTGTCCACAGATTGCCTCGGATCTGTCCACAGATTGCCCGGAAAAGGCCCTGCCTACGATCCTCCAGAAGTAAAGACATGTGCAGACTTGAACTCAACTGATGCAGGAAGGAAAGAAAACAGAAAACTGGCCTTCTTGGCCTACACCCCAAGACTCTGTAACCTCCTCCACATCAACATCGGACGCGCCCCCTTGCTTCTACAATTCAGGAAGGAAGCTCAAGGCCCTCCTCTTACAGGAATGGCTTCTCTGTAATCTCAAGGTCGATACACCGTCCACTCCCCACCTTCCAGAGACAATCTGATCCAGACTGTTTTACTCCCCATGTTACCTGTAGATCCATCGCTGACTATTGCCCTCCATCCTCTTTCCTATCCCCACTCCCTTGTTTCTATGCTCCCTAAACTTATTCTTTGCCTTATGATAGTAAAGCGCTCCATTGCTTCCAGAATCTAAGTCTGTGCTCAATTAATACCCTAATAATAATTACAGGCACACAAAGAGATCTGTGAGCCCCTCTACTGAGAACAAACATGGCCAAATAACCTGTTCTATGGGAAGGTGCCCACTCGGTAGGGTCTACAACCACGTTTTAGTTCACTGTGCCTTTCACAGAGGAGAAATAGACATTTGCATATCAGTCTGGTCCCACCCACTTGGGCAGTCCAGAATCGAAATGCTAGGCAATTCTCCTCTGAACAAGAGTACCAACAGCAACCCCAGACACGTGTTTCAGCCTTGTTGGGCTTCATCAGTGAGCTGGACTACCCAGGTGGTTGGGACCTGACGGATATGCACATTATATTTCTCCTCTGTGAAAGGTACAGTGAGATAAACGTGGTTGCAGACCCTCTCCGAGTGGGAACCTACCCATAGTGCAGGTTATTTGGCCGTGTTTGTTCTTGGTAAAGGGGATCTCAGACCTTTTGTATAAATAAGAAAAGGCTCAGGGTGCAGAGGTTCAGATGGAGGACCCGTCCTTCCGACTAAAAGAGTAGGCACACTCTCCCTGGTAGGAGAAATGGAGGACAGATGGACATGTTCAGAAGCTTCTGGTCCCAGTCTGGAGTAATCAAAATCATTGTGGACCAGAAGAGTCGCAGTCTGCTTAGAACTAGCAGAATTACAGGGATTGGTGGGAGTGTTTAGAAGACATCGCTCCCACTCGACCATCAATGCGTTCCCCAGAGCTCCCTGCCAAGGAAACTCCAAGGAGCACAACAACTTGCACTTTGTGCACACTGGAAGTGAACTGGTCCACCAGAGGAAATTCCTCTTAAAGTGAAGATCTCCAGAACACCAAGAGACGCCAAAGTCTGTCTGTGCAATGAGTGTTATGATTTTCTCTGTGCAGGCTAGATGGGCCACTGTCAGAGCCACGCTGATCTCCAGAGCCCAAAACTACAGGCGCATTGGTTCTATGCACATATGTATCTACCCTACACCACACCCTCTTGTTGAGGTAATGCATGGCCACTGTGTTGGCTGTTAGGACCACTACACGCTTACCTTGCACTGAGGGGAGGAAGATGACCATGACCACCCTGATCGCTCACAATTCTACCAAACTGATGTGTTCTCGGGTTTCTACTGGAGACCAAAGTCCACTGTGACAATCGCAGGAATGTGTCCCTTCTCCCCAATGGGGAGCACCCCCTGTGAGGCTAGGGAGGTGAGCCTGCTGCACAATACCCTCCCTAGAGGTAAAGGCAAGTTGAACCTTACTGCAAAAGATGCCACTTTTGGGGCCAAGGACTCCCATTCCCAGGAGGAACTACCTAAAGGACCTTGCAAAATAACATCTTTAAACCTTTCTGATGACAACATCTGTGAAGAGACGGCCAATATGTGTTATAGCCAACACAAAATGGAAAACCTAAGCCCCCATTCCACTCAGACGAAGAAGAGGAAGTATGTCGGAGAAGAGAACCCACAAGAGAAAGCGAAAAAGGAAGATTTGCACAGGGGAAGCCCCATGGCTACATCAATCCAAAAGGGATGGAGAAGCCTGGGGAAATAAAGGCAGAGCCAGTGAGTTTCAAAAGGACACACATGCTGACTCCAAAGCGAAGCAGAGGCGAGACGCGCAGTGTCCTGCAGACACGAGAGACCGAGATGTGACAGGCATGCTATCGTCAGTAGCAAGAAAGCCGGAAGAACAAGCTGGATGAGTGGGGGCCCAAAGCTGAGAAAAAGAGCAAAGCCGTGACTGGTGGCATGAGCACAGGAACACTGTGGTGGACCAGAGGTCCTCGTAGCAATGCCGAAACCATTCTTACACAGGCGACTCAGGGAAAAAAATGATACCCGATACTGGATCACCGTCCAAGACAACCGCAGGGAAAATAAGCTGGTTAAAGGACACACAACTCTCTGTTAGGAGGAGAGTAAGCCGATCCTCAACGAATGAAAACACTGGTGACGTTAACCCTAAGAACTGAAGGTAATGCGGATAATGGGTGACCAGGGGGAGTGAATTAAAACCAGTATTATTGGAACACTCATACTCGTCACAGTCAAGAGAGAGAAAACATAACGAAAGTGAAAGATAATTATTTGAATGTTCATACTCCACACAATCAAGAAAAAGAAAACCTAAGAGTGAATGACAATCATTGTTGGAATGCTCATACTCATCTCAGTCTAGAAGGAAGTGTCGTACAGTCAGTACAAAGAGAAGTGAAAGAGAAATATTCTGGAAATGACCTAATTTGTAATACCTCATACCAAGAAGGCCTAAGTGAAATCAAAGAGCAGGTTATAAAAGAGAAAACTGAGAACAAGCTGGATTTTGTAAAAATATACCCAGAAAAAGAAAGAAAGGGAAATCAAAGACTATGAACGATTCATGAAAATAAGAAACGCACAGAAGGAAAAGATAATTGTTGGATAAGTTTACCAGGGGAGGAGAAAAGGATCAACCCTGATAAAAGTGATCAATAGAGACTATCTGAAGATGATCTATTGAAAAGTGGCTGAACGAGAAGGGAGACATTTTGCGGACTGAGTTGTTAAAAATAGTGCTAGGGTCAGATAGGTTAGAGTTGGGCGGTAGACGGTTTCCTTTATAGATATTCACTGATGAATGACAAGCACCTTAACTAGTTTCATTGGGTAGGGACATCTTGAAGAATAGGGAAATACATGCTTTATTCGCTTTCTTTAATAAAAATATCAGTGAAATCTCTAATCAGAGTGTGTGTCCTTCTGACCTACCACACCACTCACAGTGAAATCTAACAAGTGAGCGCCCTAGCATTTCAATGACGCAATGGCCACTGTCTGGTGGGGCCAATGTTACCTGAGTAAAGACCCCTTTAGAAGGTTCTCTCATGGACCACCTTACAAGGTCTTGTGACACTCAGTCAGTGACCGGCAAAAAGTCTGTTATGTTGCCCTGGAAGTGAGACACTGACAGCGAACGAGCCACTGAAGCAACCTCATGTGCAGTGGGGACTCCAGCACCACCAGAATGCATGAGGCCACGAGACCCAGCAGGCACAGAAAAGCGAAGCTAGAACCTTTGTCTGGGATTGGAAGATATGAACCATCTGGAAGATGTTTGCCACTCGATCCTTATGAGGGAAGGTTCTGCTCAGTTGGGTGTCCGGGACCACACCAATACATTCAGATGGCAAAACATTGCACTTCTTGAAGTTGAGGGAGAAGCACAAAATGTGCAATAGAATGCATGTGCATTACAAATGTGCCGACACCTGGTCCAGGACGTGAGCGTGGACGTGCCAGTCGTCAGAGTAGGGGAAGCCATGCATGTTACCTTCCTGAGATGAGCCACAACCCCTGCCAGCAGTTTGGTGAAAATCCTGAGTGATGAATAGAGACCGATCAGCAAGACCCTAAATTGGGAGTGGGATGAACCCACCATGAATCTCAGCTACTTCCTGTGCTTGAAATGGATCGAACATGGAAGTAGGTAGCCCGGAGATCCAGGGACACCAACCAGTCCTTTAGATAGAGGGCTTGAAGGATTTGGCCAGAGTGACCATCATTTACTTGCCCTTGCACAGGTACAAATTCAGGAGCCTCTGCACCCCATCCTTCTTCAGAACCAGTAAATACAGAGACTACCAACCCGTGACTTGCTCTGAATGGGGTATCAGCTCTCTGGAACCCTTCCTCAAGAGCTGACAGACCTCAAGGGCGCTAGAGGGCCACCCAAGATGGCTGCATCTTAGCGAGCTCCCGCAAGCCGAAATCAATCCTGAAAAATCCTCCTTAATTCGGTAACCCGCCGCCTCGACTGATTACCAACCCAGCAGGAAAGTCACTGCCCCATGCGCACACGAAATCTGGGGCCAAAACGGAAAAGCAGCGACCCCTAATGTGGCTGTCTTGCTCCAGTGCTGGCTGCGGACAAAGGAGTTCAGCGGACCGGAGAGCATCAAGTGACGGCCCGGGGCCACGCAGAGAACTGACTGGCGAGTACTGCCTGCTTCCAACACACTCCCGGCTGGGCGAGCTTGAGAGAGAATCCCCCCCTTGCAGTGACACCATTGCGGCCCGGCGACGACTGTGACAGCCGCAGTCGCCTGCAGGCTGCGGCTCGCGCCCGAGAGGAGTGGACCCTTACAATAACAGCAGCGGAGGGAGGCGAGAGGCAAGACGCAGTGGTGCGCTCACCCCCAGGGCCTCCCCTCCCTTTGCCCTTTCTGCGCTCGCGGTGCCAGGGCCGGCCGCGGCGCCTTCTGCTCTCCGCACCAGTGAGAGGGGTGGTGTGCGGATGAGCCCGAGAGCCGGGTCAATGCCCCCCCAGGCCATAATCCTCCAGCAACCGCTACAGGGAGACCGGCGGAGCCCAGTGGCAGGCACCCCATCAGCAACTCCACACAACAGGTACAGCGAATGCTTCCACTGCACGGGCCTGACACCCAGCGCTCCTGCTGAGATCCCCCCACATCCGTGCAGCCTGCCTTTCCGGGGATATCTCCTGCATTCCAACTAACCCACCACAGGGTACATCATCGGCACAAAGAGACACAACCTTGGGTCACCCTCCCCCAAATCAGTCAAGGCGAGGAGACGCCCACGACCTCTGGCCTTCCACCTCATCTGCCAAGAGAAAGAACTCTGAGCCACACCGTTTAAAAAGCAGCGCACTCCCAGCCCAGAACCGAACCCCAAGCCCCTAGGCCCTCCCGGGAACCTCAGGCCTGCAGGCCAAACCAGAACTGAGTGCCGCATCCGGCTACCCGGCCCCAAGAGGCCGCAGCTCCGCCGCCGGCGGCCTCCCGACCAGTCCAGGCTCCGTTCTAGAGCAGGGGCACTGCAGGTGCTCCGATATTCATCAGCGAGCTCCACTTTCCACGCAAGGCCACCACCAGCCACCAAAAACCAATGGGGAAAACGGACAGATCCCAAAACTGAGCAAAACGGCACAGTGAAAACTACACACAAGGAAAGCTCTATCAATTTCTCACAAGGGAGGGAATATAGAAATAGCTTCTCATACACCCTAGCAACACTTCCCATCAGTATAGGCAATACTTAAAAATGAAAACTGAGCAAAATGGCATTTCACAAGGTTTAGACAGGGGAAGAAAAGGGTAGTTATCAGAAGTAGGTACATCAACACAATTCTAGTTGAGAATCAATCTAAAGAAGGCAGGTCTAACAAATGTAGCCAGAGTCAATAGGCCTGTGCCAGAGTCAGTGGTACAGGGCAAGGGCCCAGGGGCAAAATGTTCTTGTAGCTGCAGTCAAGTCTTTGGTTAACGATTTTGAAAAGGTGGATGCAGAATTTGAAAGACAATGTTAAGAGAGAGGGACGGCCAACCCAACAGGTAGGTAAAGGATTTAAAACACCTTTAGTACTACCGCGAAGAAAGGGCGGTATGGCGGAACAATGTACCTTTAAAATGAAGAAGTGGCTCCTGTGGTGGCGGTTGTTCCTGGTAGTTCCTGCAGTTTGGGTGTTCCAGCAGAGGAAGAGGCTCTCGTCGTGGAGGAAGGTTCGAGTCACTGCACTACCCAGGGATGAAACCAGCCGCGGAGCTACCCGACGAATAAAAGGTACGCTCCTTTAAATCGCAGTCCGGGTGGACTGGTGCCTGGATATCTGGCCTCCGAGTACAGGGTACGGGAGATTCGACCAAAGCAGGTCCAGGAAGGCGATTGGCAAACTGGTTGGCCCCACCAGCTCAAGGGAAGAAGGCTCTTGCAGGTGAAGATCTTCTCTTCCAGTCCTCTTGCTCTTCCAGTCCTCAGGATCCTGCTTTTATGCAAAAAGATCCCCATTCATACAGCCTAGCTGTCACTCACACAGTGGAGTGGTCATCTTGGCGGCAGACCCTCCAGCCTATCAGGATAGAGTGTGACATGGGCTGCTGAGGCAACCCTGTCCAGGGGTCCTAGTACCCCTCCCACACAATGGACCCACCCCAGACTCAGTGGCGCCGAAAGGAGGGCTTCTCTGCAGAAGCCCACCAAACGGACTAACAAGGTATCCCCGACCTGGGTTAGGAGTTTAGATAAAGACACGAGAAAGAAGCTATATTAAAGTTCTGGCAATAAAAACCTACAGGAGTAAAGTTAATATTAAAATACACCGGCAGTATTTTAGAGGCTGTCAGAAAAAGTGGTAGCCTTGAACAATGGGAAAATCCCCTAGGAAAATATTCGCGGTTGAATATTTTTGGTAGTAACCACTGCCACCAGCCAGAAACTTTTGAGAGGGGGACTGTACGGTACCCTCTGGAAAATGAACATAAGGGAAAAACTATTAACCCTTTCCAGTACCTCCATAGTAACATGGGTTGTACTGGTTTAGTTCATAAAAATTGACTAGTAAAGTCAATTGGGACTTTACATGCCCTGGGAGACAGTAGTCAGTCCCAGGGTATGGAGTCTATGTTTGGGGGTCGCTACGACACCCGTGTGTCACTGCACGGAGGGTGCTGTGTAACATATGTGCATAAAGATGGTTCCTATGGAGGGGAGAGAAACTCCATAGGCATTAAACACAAAAATAGCCTAGAACACACACAGCAAAACATGCCTAAGAGTGGGAAAAAAAGAGTCTCACTCTTAGCAGGAGAAAAAAACAAACCCTTCAAATCCAGCAAAGCTGCTGGGTGACTCTATAGGTAAGGGAAATTAGCCATAAAATGAGAATTCTCCCTAACAGCCAGCAGTGAGGAAACTAGCTGGATTACTGTTAACTCTAGCGCGCAGATGAGTCGCCATGTCGTGGGACCGAGGACTGGCTCCGACAGTTACAAACTGGCGGAAAGACATACTGCCAGGACATAGAATCTGACTTCATCAAGACACTGCCCCAACACGCATGCCCCCGATATCTGGAGCCCATTTATAACATACCTAATGAACGAAGCAGACGAGGACACGACATCCTCATCAGAAAGACACAGTACCCAGGACTCGAGGCTTAACTTACCCAATAATTAAAGCCAGCGCGCTTAATGATACACGAGGAGGATGAATCAATGCATCATCAATTTAACAGACTGAGAGGGGGAGTGGTCTGAGGGGGGTTACCTTCGGTCGATGCATGGGGAACACGTCCTAATGTGGGCGTGATTGTTTTGGAACAGTTGGAAAATCAAAAATAAAGTTCTTAAAAAAAAGAGCTGACAGACCTCTTAACAGGAGGGGGTCCAGAGGCAAAGAGGGTATGTGGTAGGAGGGTGCGCTGCAGTGGGTATAGCAATGACCCAGCATAATGACTTGCAACGCCCAAGCATCAGATGTGCTACAATACCATTCCTCACTGAACATACAAACCTCCTCCTCCCCACCCCACTCTGGTAGAATGTTTGAAGTGTTCTTCACAGTGGCTTTGTTCCTGGGACTGCAGAGAACATTGCAAGGGCACCAATGCCCCCTCTCTGAGCTCCACAGCCTCGTTTATGGCAGGCCCACGTGCCAAAACCGCTGCTTGCCAAGGATGCTGGACACCTGCAGCAGTGGGCATAGGAGGTAAAAGGTGAAAAGCCCTCTCCTCTTGATGCGGGAGCTGAGGGCTATTGGATGGCCAAGCCATGGAATTTGCCTTGGGTTTGGATGACTGTAACTGTTGAAGGGAGTCATCCGCCTTGAAACAGAAGACGCTATGCCCATCAAAGGGCACATCCAGGAGTATTACCCAAACATCTAGATTAAACCTTGAAGTGCACATCCAAGAATGCCTCCTGATGACAGTTTAAGTGGCCATGACACGTGCTACACATCTGTAAGAGTTTTGAGGAATCTATTCCAGGTATCTTTGTATTAGAACTCTGCGCACTCTATATTATTTGCAACACTTGTTTGAATGGTCGCATTCCTCTAGGTAACAATGGAGTCCTTCATTCCTCTACTCCATTAGAAAAGAGCAATTTCAACAGTAGTTATCCTTGCGCCCTTTGTTCAAATTTGGATAAGTAGAGTTTTGAAAAACTCGCAAAATATGTGCATTCTACACAATCTTGGTTTGTAATAAATTTGAATGCCCTTAAATGATGACATGTGTTTCGACTTATACCGTCTTTCTCAAATCAGGGCTTTGTGAAATAAAATTAAGTACATATTCATAATTGTATACACAAAAAATCAAATTGAATTAAAAATGATCATCATATGGGACATGGTTAAAGGTAATTAAATGCAACATTAACACATTGTTTGGTTAAAAGTAAGAAACATCAAAGAAACAATATGTAAATCATTTGTTGTACATTCATGAAACGAAATTCAATAAACCATGGCCACGGTGAGGGAGGGGGGAGAAGGGGTAGGAGGTTTGTGGGAAATCAGAAAACACAAAAAAATAAGAAAAAAAGAGAAAAATGAAAGAAAAAGGAAAAAAATGAGTAAAATTACATTGAAAAAACGGATATGTGAATGTTAAATCACACTGTTTGTCTCATTTGTTCAGATTTCTCACGGCAAACCCGAAATGAAATCATCCTTACCTAATAGATTTGCTTGCATGAAATATCCTCACAGTCTTAGCCTTCCGGTCATGGGATAATCCCTATTATACATGAAAAAATATGGATATGTATGCATAATGCGTCTAAATGTTCAGAGTCTTAACTGTTAATTTCCATCAGTTAAAAGTGACCTTATATGAACTGAGTCTTAAGTTTGGTTTGAACGGACTTTATACTGCCCATTAAAATTAACCGCGTGATGTGGTACCTTTAGAATACCAAACAAAAACGGGATAAATAATCCTTTGTGTTCGGTGACCAGGCACGGGCAAGGAACGCTTATTTTAAAATAGATTAAATCTCATGTTTCAATCACACACCGATCTCAGTAGCTACAAGTGCGCTGTATTTATTGTGCGCTGCTTGCTTGCAATATTTATGTCTAGACTATATCCCTTATTGCGTCGTGGTAAAGACCACGAGGGTCCACATGTCAAGAATCTTGTAATATAGCCTAGGCTCGATTCATTGTTGTTCGCTTACCTTTTTCAAATGTGTGGTTCCATTCTGTCCGCGTGTAACTATGTCCACCCGACCCTGGTATAAAGCGTACTGTGGTCGCTAGGTAACCTTGGTCCTTCTTCTGTTTCCTTTCCGGCCGCCATATTTTGGGCTGCTTTACTCGTATTCCTATACAAGTTGTGTATTACTTGTTTGGCTCTATTGCGAAATTAAATTGAATTGATACTACAGTACTTGTCCTATAAAGAATTCGAGATTTTGTCAATTTTGTTAATTGTATATTAATTATAGAATTCAAATTACAAAACATTTGACATTTTTTATATAATAAATAAATAAATAACGATTTTTCTAGTTGGGTTCTCAGTGCCACGACCTACGTGCACAAATCATATATGTATTGTTGAAATACAGGGAAAATATTAATCTGCCTGTTCAATGTAGTCCTCATATTTGGTTGGCATATCTATTACCTTATCCCAATTATAGGGTTCTTGAGCCCATTCTCCTTCTGTTTTACCATGAGCCTTGTGAGTCTACCGATTACACATTTTTTAGTGTCCTATACGGTGAATGAAAAAGAATCTGCAAAATGAAATGTTACTGCGGACTAATGTGAGATCTTCATACTGTAGAGTGCATTGGCCTTATCTCGTTTTATGTATTCTGTCCCTTTGTATCTATTGTGTCCAATGAACTGTGTGAAGATTGTGACTTAAAAATGTTCATTCCATCTTACATCTTACAAAACTTGTATTACGCCGTGGCTAGTTCTCATCTTGTTGACCGTGTCGAACGCAGAGGCGAGATCAAGTAGGATGAGGACAGAGGGAATGTTAGAGTCAAGGTTGGTGAGCAGATCTTCACAGATGTTCAGGAGAGCAGTTTCCGTGCTACTGGTAGCTCTGAAGCCAGATAGGTGGTCATGGAGGGAGCCAACAGAGTCGGAATGAAGATTTAGCTGAGAGATGGCCAGCTTTTCCAGGAGCTTACCCAAAAAGGGAGAAATGGAAATTGGGCAGTAGTTTGCAGGACAAGATGGCTCAGCAGTGGATTTATTGAGGAGAGGATGCACAAGGGAGTGCTTCAGAGGGGAGGGGAAAGAGCCAGAGGTAAAGGAGAGGTTGCAGAAATCGGCAAGGGCCGGAGCAAGGGTGTTGATGTGGTCTTTAAGGGTTAATGGCTTAAGGGTCCTGATGTCGCATGCAATCATTACACAGTTGGAAGTATTCAAAAAGGGCCCAAGCTGTGCCAACTGTTTCAAATGGTACGATGTACATGAAACCAGATTGTTCACCTGCACCTTCATGGACATATCTTGATCCAGGACGACTCCCAGAGTCTTAACCTTGGATTGACTTTTAATGGCAAAACCTGCAATGTCAAATTGACAATACTTTTGGCTTAACTTCCGTAATTGATGTGCAGTACCTACAACTGTGAACTCAGACTTAGAGTCATTGAGTGCAAACCAGGTTTGAATACGATCATAGGTAAGGTTCAGGGAAGTGGGCAGAGCATAGTCTCCTGAAAGAGGCACAAGGCACTGGGTATCATCTGCATAATTTCCATAGATAATCCCAGCTACATCCAGTTGATCAAATAATGGGTGCATGAAAATATTAGACATAATTGGTGACACACAGGAGCCCTGCGGTACGGCGCATGGGACTAAAAACTGTTCAGCCATCGACTCCTGAAAGAAAACTATGGCCTTACGGTCTGATAGGAATGATTGAACCCAGCCGGCAGCTGAGGCAAAGACATGTGCTCTGCTACATAGTCTGTCCGTTAAGATGGAGTGATCCACAAGATCAAATGCTGCGGACAGATCTAGTAGCACCAGCATGGCTGCGTCCCCTCCTCTTAAAGATGTTAAAAATGTTTTTTAAATCAAGAAGAGTTGCCTCTGTACTATAGGCACGTCGAAATCCAGATTGCTTTTGTCCCAAGATGTTATATCGAAGCAGGAACTCTTCGATTTGTAACTGTGCCACTTTGTATAATATTTTCAACAAATAAGGGACATTTGTGATTGGCAAATAATTACCTGGCACACTCACATCCAAGGTGTTTTTTTTTTTTTATCAAAGGTGAAATTCAGGCCTGTTTGATGTTTGCAGGGACAGAACTTTCCCTAAAGGAGGCATTAATACAGTTGGTGATCAGAGGGGCAAGCTGAGAGCCACACTCTAACAGTAAGAGCGGGACAAACATCAACCTTGATGGGTTCATGGGTTTTAGCTGCATCAGAACATCAGTTCAATATTGCTCACTAATGGGCTGGAATTCAAGTTTGAGACAGCCAGCATTGGTATTCAGGGGTGAAGAGACCACAGTAACTCCTTCTGTCGGGTCAGTCTTGGTGTAAATATTTTTTTGAATTTTCTTTCATTTGTTAATCATAGCATTTTGAACAGATGAACACCAGTTAGACTCTTTGGTAACCTCTGAGGGAAGCGGGCAGGGGTCCTCTAATTCTTTAAGTATTCTAAATAGCTCCCTAGAGTTGGAGGTTGGTGCAGCAATTCTTAGATCATAGAAAAAACTTTTAGAATCAGATATAGCTTTTTTGTATGCTTTAGCCGTGGTCGAGTAGGCAATTTTATCTTTGATGGAATGAGTTATTTCCCACTGTTTCAAGGCCCTGATCTTAGTTGTTTTTAAGGTATGTATGTCGGAAGAAGACCATTTTTTATTAGGCTGGGATTTAGACAAACATGTTTTCACCGGGGCCAGACGATTAACAGCCTTTTCAAAGGTACTGCGGTAGGCCGCCACCAGCTCATCAGCTGTATTCAGCTTAGATAAATTGTTGATAGTAGCTGAAATAAAAGGAGACATTGCAGCTGGAGTCAATTTACGTAGGTTTCTGTATGACACCCAGACCTTTTCTGGTTTGCTTTTATGATGGATGGGCGGGGACATGCTCCAATCTAGGAGCTAATGATCGGACCAGAGACAAGGGTTACTCCCTAAATTGTCTATGGTAAGATCCTGAGTGAGCACCGAGTCCAAAATCCTACCTTTAACATGGGTTGGAGTTTTGGCATACTGGGTGAGACCCAAATCACAGAGTGTGGTATTAACTAATCTAATCCAAAATTAGGTAAGCTATGGACGGCAGGCTGCTTTCTTTGGATATTTATCCAGGATTGACAAGCATCTTAGTTAGTAAAACAGGAAGGGACTGCCCACAGTAAAGGGCAAGATCAGCATTATTTTTTTTATTTTTTTAAAACCCTTATTTTTCATTTTTTTTCTTTTTTTTTGACAACTTTATTTAAAGATTTATCAAAAGAAATACATATCATTCCAAAACAACAATTATGATAACAAGAAAACGACAAATAAAACGAAAAAAGCATTATACAAGTTGATACAAATAGTACAGAATAAATAAGAAAAACCTATCAATTATCTCTACTAATCGCAACAAACCTAATTTGAAATAACTAGCAAAAAATCAGAGGAAAACAAGAGAGAAAAAAAAAAGAACACACAACCACACAACACAAGACAAACACAATAAAAAGAACACAATAGTAAATTAACCACTCTGAAACAAAAACCATCGCCCATCAGCACTTAATTCACGCATAGAGTTCATTAAAAGCCTCCCACTGTTCCTTATAAAATTCTTCTTTATGTAAAGCATAATACTTAATCCTCTCAAATCTTGACAGCAACTGCACCTGCGATAACCATTCATCAATACTTGGTTTCTTTCCTCGTCTTCCAGAGGCGTAAAATTTGACGAGTCGCCACCAAAAACACCTTACTAGCCCAACACAGAGTCGCATAGCTAAAGTGACGAGTGCCCACTGGTGATTTCAAAAGAACTGATGATGGTGTCCTTGGAAAAGAGATGTTCCCGACCAAATCAACTCTATCCAAAACCTCACTCCAAAAACCTTTAACCCTTGAACAATTCCATAACATGTGAAGCAAAGTGCCTTCCTCCGTAGAACAACTCCAACACATACTATCCTCCCTTGAGCCAAATCTGTGCATTTTAACTGGAGTCCAAAACAGACGCCCCAAAATCCTCTGTTGAATATATCGTAAATTTAGATCAATTTTCATCCTAACTGGAACCTTCCATAAAACCTCCCAATCCTGCATAGAAATATCTCCACCCAGTTCAGCACACCACATAAGTCGAAGAGCATTCCATGAAGATCTTAATTTCTCTTCTACCGGGAACAACCTCAAATAACTAGACACTGCACGAGGCACAACTACAATAAAACTACACCTTTCTGGTCTTTGTAACAAAGGGTCAGTAAGCATTAATACTCTCTCAGAAATCAAATCTCTCAACAATCTATATCTCCCCATTTCCCTATTATGTAGCATAAACCTCCGCTTCAGAGACTCAAAAGATATCATACCGTTACCATCCCATATGTCTATAATAAGTAATATACCCTTGTTCATCCAACTCCTCCAGCATAGCATCTTATTATTGATCTGCAACCCCGGATTCTGCCAAATGGAGGCCTCCCCATAGAAATGAAGTCCCTGCCCTCCACTTACAATCAATGATGTGACTGCATCTTTGGAAGCATGGACAGCCTGCAATGCACTGACCGATTTAGGTAACTTTCCGAGAGAGTACAGTGATTCAATTCGGAAGGGTCTCATCTTAAACTCTTCTATCTGAGCCCAAACTGGAATGTCTGATTCCTTCAACGAGAAATACGATATACATTTTTTAATCAAAAACCTTTTGTAGTAATTTTCAATGTTAGGATAACCAAAACCCCCCTCATGAACACTCCTAACCATTAAATACCTGGGTATCCTTGGTTTCCTTGAAACTCCCCATAGAAACTCCTGAAAGACCCGATCCACACGGCCCAAAACTTTTTTCGTAAACCTTAAAGGTATCGATTGAATAATGTACAGAACCTTAGGTAGGAGCACCATTTTAATAGCATTAACCTTTGCCCAGATGGATAAAGAGAGTCTACTCCACCTACGGAGCATAGTCCTCATGCTTTCCAGAACTTTATCTATATTGAACTCCGCCATACCTTTCACATCCCTAGACAAAAAGACACCTAAATATTTCACCCTACAGTTTTCCCATTTACAATTCCAATCTAATAATCGTCTACACACCTGAGTGTCTCGAGCTGGAAACACAACCGTCTTCTCCCAATTAACTTTATAACCTGAGAGCCCACCAAACTCAGAAATCATATTCTTCAAGAGGATGACAAATTCAAAATATCCAAGAGAGTCCTAATATTATCATATCCATGGCGTTGCTTCATAAAACCCACTTGAGACCTACCAATTAACAAACCCATATATTTATCCAACCTGGAAGTCAAAATTTTCGTAAATAATTTTGCATCCACATTCAAAAGTGAAATGGGGCGATAATTACAACAATTCGATGCATCTTTCATTACATTACATTTTCCGTTATACATATCACCAGTACGCATTTTCTGAACACATTTGACAGTAACATTATATTACGGGCCTTTGGTGCGTGTCACACGGGACTGAGTGTTTCCGCTGCACTCACTATGTCGTCTTGACTGTCGGATAGGTATCAGCGAAGCAGAGACCAGATGTCTTTGGGTTTGCATGTGGAAACTAGCCCATTGACATAGGCCTCTTCACACTCCTGTAATGTTATCAGGTCCTTAAGCCAAATCTGGGTTGTGGGTGCCTCTTTTGCCTTCCAGTTCTTTAGGATATTCTGTTTAGCCACAGCTCCTGCCACTGCGAAGAGTCTGTGTGTTTTTACTGACAACTTACCTATATCTCCCAGTAGGTATTTCAGTGGGGTGGCCAGGATCCGTATGTCCAGAATGTCGCTTATTATGATTGCCACTTCCTCCCAGAAATGTCTGTCCTGGGGACATTCCCAGTACATATGCAGCGAATTAGCATCAGGAGAGTTGCGCATTTAGGACATCATGTCTACTTGGATCGGTCAAATTTACTTATCTTGCTGGGGGTTATGTGCAGGTGGTTCAGTATTTTGAATTCTATCAGTCTAAAGTTGGTGTATAGGGAAATGGACTTGTAGTAACAGTATTTTGCCAACTGTGTGTCCTCTATGGTTATATTCAGGTCTGCCTCGCATTTTGACTTCAATTTGTTCTTTGAGGGAGTTTGTGTATGAACCGCCTTCTATAGCGAAGAGATGCTGCCTTTGAACCCATCTTGCGAGAGGGTACTAATCAAGAATGGATGTTGGGTTGGAGCTGCAGGGAATGTCAACCACTTCTTATGGCATGTTGCCCTCAGGTGGTGGTACTGCAGCGTTGTGATCAGTCCAGACCCGACCTTCCCTTGGACCTCTTCTAGTAGGACAAACCTCTCTTCGGGGGAGAGATCTCTTAAGTGTATTTCTTTACCCGGGTACCAGCTCTTCTGCAGTGTTGTGTCAAACGTGGGCGGCATGTCTAGGTAGTGCCAGAGGGGAGCGTGTGGCCAGTATGGTTCCGAGCATCCCAATTTACGGAAGAGTGTTGCCCAGGCTTGTGTTGTGCAAGTTACGGGGTCTATTTCATCCGTATTATTGCTTGCCTTTGCAAAAATCATGGATTGTAGGTTTGTGGGGGGTGATGCGAACCTCTCTGCCTGTATATGGGCATATTGCTCCATGTCTTGGGGCCAATATTTTCGCAAAGTGGGCCTGTGCGGCATGATAGTATAGCAGAAAGTCTGGAGTGACCAGCCGCCTGTGTCATACTGCTCGCATAATTTGGGCCAGATAATCCTTACCATACCACCCCCCCAATATGAAGTTGGAAGAAAGCTTCTGTAACTTGTCAAAGAAGTGGTGTCCTGTCCATATTGGGATATTAGTAGATAAGTAGAGTAGTTTGGGCACCGCTACCATTTTCAAAAGGGTGATACAACCATACGGTGACAGGGGAAGTCCGTTACAGAAGCTTAACTTAGCCTCGAGTGTGTGTATATAGGGTTCGGAGTTTTTGGCGTAATGGGTTTGTTTGTCCGTGGCCATTCTGATGCCTAGATATCGTGATTTGTTTAGAGACCTGCGGAATTGTGCTGTGGCTGCCGACCTTACTGTGCCCTGCGTTAGGGGGATGACCTCAGTTTTAGCTCGGTTGATTTTGTACCCTGAGAATTTAGCGAATTCGCAGATCACTTGCATAACAGGAGGGAGGTTGGTCTCAGGATCTCTTATATACAGCATGGCATCGTCTGTGTATAATGATATAAATTGGGGAGGGCCTCTAATTCGCATTTAACACCATGAGTGTTTATGTCATAGGGCAGCCGCCATGCCCTCTATAGTGATGGCGAATATGAGGGGTGACAGAGGGCATCCCCGTCTCGTGCCTCTGTGCAGCGTAAATACAGGTGATAGGGTTTTGTTTGTTCTGACTCTGGCCTTTGGGTTGTTATATAGCACTTGGATACAGCGTATGAAACCGGGCCCAAACCCCATCTTTTGCAATATGGCATACATGTAGCTCCAGGAGACAGAGTCGAATGCTTTACCAGCATCTAGTGCAATCGCCACCGATTTGGCGTTTGGGTCCAATTGTGATGTTATGGCAAAGAATCTGTGAAGATTCCGGTCTGTAGTGCGTGTGGGAACAAAGCCTGACTGGTCCGGGTGTAACAGTTTGTTCATATATGGTAAGAGGGGATTGATTTGGTGAATATTTAAGTGTCTGAATTTATCAGGGACAGGGGAGGTATGCGGTGGGCTCATGTGGGGGCTTTAGTGGCTTGAGCAGGACTATGATTATGGCCTCTCTCATGGAACCTGGGAGTACGCCGGATCCTATGGCCTCTTCGCATACTTCCAACAGCTTGGGGGACAGTTCAGTGTTAAACATTTGTGTAAGTCTGCTGGGAGTCCGTCTGGGCCTGGCGCTTTGCCGGCAGTCAGATCCTTGATTGCCCGGCCAATTTCCTCCAGAGTAAGAGGGAGATCTAATTTGTCTCTCTCGTCTATTTATAGTTGGGGTAGTGGGAAGGAGGCCATGTACTGTTCCAGTTCGTCCGCTGTCGCCAGGTCTGTGTTTGCATATATCTCGGAGTAAAACTTTGTGAACACTTCATTAACCCCTTTGTTTTCGGTGGGTAGTGTGCCGTCTTTGTCCATGATCCCCGTGATAGGTCCGGCCCCTTATTCTGCTTTGATAAGATTGGCTAGGGATTTACTCACATTATTCCCTTGCCCATATTTCCTGCCCTTTATTGGCTGTGTAATGTATAGTACTTCCCAGTCCACTAGGGTGCTACATTTTGTGTGTTGTGCTTGTAGCAGCTTAAGTGTATCTAACCCATCGCCAGGGAGTATGCATTCTCTAGGACCTTCAGTGTGCTTTCTGCTTGGTTTAGATCTCTTCTAATTTCTCGTAATGAGCCTAGCGTAAGTGACATTAAATGTCCTCTCAGCCATACCTTAAAGGTTTCCCAGACTGGGCACATCGAACCCACTGAGCCCACGTTTCGGTCGAAGAAGTCAATTATTTCTATCCGCAAAGGTTCAATCAATGCGTCATCCTTTAGTATTGCCGGTGGCATGCACCAGAGCTGCATAATTTGGTCTGAGTCTGTTGTCTTAAGTTCTAGTAGGACTGGCGGGTGGTCTAACATTGTGTGCGGAAGTATGGCACATTCTTTCACCCATGGGATGAAATCGGGGGAACACAACCAGTAATCTATTTGTGAGCTAGAGCCATGCACATGTGAATGAAACGTCTATTCCTCTTGAACGGGGTGTGTCACTCTCCATGCATCTACAAGGGGTATTGTGGACATGGCTTGTTGTATGATCAGTGCCGCTTTGGTGTGTGTCCTGTTATTCCTGGACGTTCTGTCCTTTGATGGGTCCAGGATTGTGTTCAGATCCCCTCCCCATATTATCCTGGCTTCCTTTCGTGGCGAGATCAGTGAGACGATCTGTAGGTAGAACTCTGGGGAGTCCAAGTTTGGGCCCTAAGTGTTGACCAGTATCAGTTCCTGGTTATACATTGTCTCCCATATGATTACATATCTGCCTTCTGCATCCAACCATTGTTTTACTGATCTGGAACCCAGTGCATTGGTGTATAATGGATAGGAATCCTCTAGCTTGCAATGAGTAGTCGGTTCCAATTCGCATCAGGCCCCAATCCCGGGCAAATGACTAACTCTTTTGCCAGCATGCGTCTCCTGCAGTAGGAGGATATCGAACTTATATCGTTTGGTGGAGGCCAGCAGTTTCCTAGCTTTAATAGGATTTGCCAGCTCCCTGATATTCCATGTCAGGAGTCTAATCCCCAGACTCAGCTTTTGTGTTGACATGGTGTGTCTGTGTCATTTTCCTTTTCCGATCTGTGTACCTGTCCGCATACCTTGAGCTTTATGTAACCGTCTGTTTTAATTGGTAACCAAACAACCCCTTTGAACTCTCTGCTTACACTTTTGAGGCAACAGGCCTCCCCCTCCCTGGTCTTCCCACCCTCACCGTCCCCTCAACTGGGCAGTGTATTCCCATAACTTGTGCGCACAACTTGCAATTGTGGGTGGCACTGTGTGTCCAGGCCTCTTTGTTACATTACGGGCTGCGCCTCGGGAATCGCTGCAATTTTTATTTTATTTTTTCCCGTGTGGAATCGGTGCCCTCCGGTTGCGGTCATATGTTGTCACGCAGTGTGGGACCGTTTTGGCTCAGTGGTGCTGGGATATTTTGCTTGATGTATTCCATGACCTCTTCGGGAGTCTTGAAGAAGTGGGCTCTACAGGCATGATGCAGGCAAAGCTTTGACGGGAACAGCATGGTGTAGGGGATGGATCTTGGTCGAAGGTGCTTCTAGCCGCCTGCACCCCATTTGAAAAGTCTGGGTATATGTGGATCCTCGGAGTCGTAGGTTAATGTGCCTTTCTCTCAGGAGAGGCGGAGGATCTGGTCCCGGTCTCTATAGTTGAGCAGGCAGGCTATAACTATGTGGTGGGGCACCGGGTTTGGGCAAAGGTGCCAGAGATCTATGGGCTCTTTCTACTAAGAATTGCTGTGAAAACTGAGCATTGAGCAGATTGCCTCCTCCAGAAAAACTTCCATTGTTGTGTTTAGGGGTTTCTCCAGCAGGCCCACCACCCGGATGTTGTTGTGGCGGGACCAGGATTCCAAGTCGTTGCACTTGGAATGTATCACTTTTAGGCTTTTTTTGATACCCTCAATGTCTTTGTCGTGTCCTCTAGAATGCTCACTCTTGTCTCCGCCTCTATTTCGTCCAGTCTGCTGTTTACTGCCGCAAAACCGGCCTGCAGCACTGTCATATATGGGTCCGGTTGTTCCTCTGCTTGTGTTTGGTTGGGTGACAGGCAGGATTGTGGTGATCTCGTTGCCTCCTCCCCTATGTTTGTGCTTGTGTAGGAATCCATGGGCCCTTCTTGTCCCTTTTGGCGCCCTGCGTCATGTCTGCCCCTGGTGATTCTGGCTGTAAGTGCAGCAGCCTGGCGTTGGTGTCTGTACTTTGTTGTAAAGTAAAAAATTAGGGCGCCTGGCAGGGTCCTGATATACCCAGGTGGGCACATGTATAAATATCAACAAAAAATCAGGATGAGAGATCCTATTAGCGGGTGTGTGGTTTTGAACATGTAAATTTATTTTAAAAAACACGCAAAAGAATTTTTCTTGGTGACTTTGCAATTATTTTATAATGCTCTCGATAAGCATGAGAGTTATAGACAACGGACAGGAGTGATTTTCTTCAGTGAAAATACAAGGTAAGTATCCGCCTCTGTCTTAATGAGGCACCAAACACTGTGTATAAGAGCACAATCACATATGATAGTAGGAGGAGCCTATGGTTGAACAAGGTGCACCCGGGACGGAGAGTAGTCCAGGGCGTGGTTAACACAGGGTGTACACAACATTTTCTACAAAACATACACGGAAGGGGTTTAGACAGTTGTGTCACATGGGATCGACACAGGTGTGTTTCGGCCAAAAAGGGGCTTGATTGCAGCCTGTGTGTTGGCCTTCGTCAGGATAGGGCACCAATTGTGGTGCTGTCCGTAGTATCTGCTGCTGTGATAGCAGTGGGGTGCTGTCTGCCGTCCTAAATTGATTACTGGACTGCAAGTGCGTCATGCACTTTAGGAGGGCCGTGGGTTCCTAGAGGCCAAAGTCGTCTTAGGGTCCCGTGCGCCGGATGTGGGCCAAAATGGGTCCCAGATCGTCGAAACAGCTGGTGCAGACATCACTGTGGGGTCCTCTGCGTGAGGTGGTGGCTTTGCTTTGTACTTTGTTGTAGCCTTGTTGAGGTAATTGATCCCAGAGTGGATGGACACTTGTGGGCCGGAAGGTGCAGGGTTGCATTGTATGGGCCTTTGATTTTGTGGTGACCTCCCCCCCTGTGTACCTTTTGTGGAGTATCCAGTGGTGGCTCTGTCTGCTGTCCTGGTAATGGACATTGTATGATTTATTATTTGTGATGAAAGGATTCTGGGGTTGTACACCCGACAGTGCTCGTGTCCAACGTCTATGTGTGTTGTAGGAGAACGTTGTGTAGTGTCCACTGGATCTCACATGGGAGCCCGGGTGCTGTCCTAATCACAGTGGGGGGGAGCCCTATCTCGGCTCCAATTTAGTGGTGGGTGGCACTCCCCTCTTAGTCCTGTGGACTTAATGGTTTTAACCAAAGTATGTTGAGGGTTGTGGTCACACAGGGGTTTCCTGGCAGCTATCCGGTCTTTGTGCTGGTGCCGGTGTTGTCTGTCTCTTAGGTGGAGGGAGGAGGAGAATGAGTGATGCCGCCTTGGTCGCCGGTTTTTGTAATGCAGGTTCTTCTAATATCTCGCGGCTTGCGCAGCTGTTTATTTCACCCTACACTTTGCCGGTAGTTGGCACTGTGTACACAGGGATACACACTGCAGCTGTCACTGCCTCCCCCCACCGCTCTGTACCTCGTTTGTTGCGGTGTGCTCCTCAGCCCGCAACACAGACGCTGCAGGCGTGTGGGTGTCTGCCAGGGAGTCGGTTGTATCTCTTGCACTGCCTCATGTTGAAGATCGATGTGCCGCCTCTGTACCGGTGTCCGCGCAGTGGCTTCCTTTCGCGGCACGGTGTCTGGCAGTCCTGCGCTGCGTGGGGGTCCGCATCTTTCCACTCCGTCGGACTGGATTACACACCAGTTTGTGTCACAGCTGAGGGTGGGCAGGGTACGGAGGTTGTTGGTGTCTGTAGTATGGGCCGTTAACGCCTCAATAAGGTGCAAAATGTTCCCGTCTGCCTTACTCGATGGCCAGTGTAGCGTTTTCACTCAGGAAAAGTACCATCAACTCCTCCAATGTTCCGATTCAAAGTTCTGCTTGCTCCGACCTCTGGGAAAGCAGTGATCTGCAGGATTTGTTCTTTTAGGGTTTTGATTGAAGTGCTGCTCGGTACCTAGGCTGCCATCTTAGTTGGCGCACTACAGCGCCCCCAGCATTATTTTATTCTTTAATAGAAACATGTTACAAAAGTGTCCTGGGGTGCTGTTGTGCACACAATACGATATGGCTGCTCTCTTGTAGAGCTCCTCCGTCCTGGTGCTCATGACGACCTATAGCTGCTCCTGACCACCACTATTTTGGGCCCCGTTGAGATGCTCAGGAACCGGAGCTGCAGCACTTCCATTTGCAATGTCTCACTATCCACGAGACACCACTTCTGTGCCGGAACCGTTAGCTGAAGCCTGAGGGTGGTGTGCAGCCTGTCGGGGCGGCCATCATATGACTGCTGCCTCGCTGCTAGGCCGGTGGCCTGTTCGCGCTGAGAGGCAGCCTGTGAGGCCGCCTGTAAAGCGGGATCTATAGAAGCTGCGACCGCTGGACTTGCCGGCAACTCCCAACATTAGGTTCCTTTGGATGGTGGATGACGCGCCTGACCCACAGCCCCATCGTAGATGGACGCTCCAGTGCGGGAACCCGGATGCACAGGTGGCTGAGGTAGCGCTGCTGGGCTGAGCCCATAGATCCTGCACGGCGCATGGGCTTGTGTGCTTTTTGCGGATCCTTCAAGGGAACGGTAATCCTGGCCCTTACTCTCGTTCGTAGTATGTGTGTGGACTCTCCTTACCTCCCCAGACACATTATAGGGCGAAGATGTATACCATTGTGAGGCTTCATATACTCTGCTGCTACGTTGCTTGCACCTTTTCCTCTGGCCGTGCCCCGATTTACCTACATGCACAATAGCCTACGGAAGCCATGGCCTGTAATTATTGCACCCGCTTGACATTACCCATCTGGGTGCTCCTATTTTGGAGATTTGTTGGAGGTCACGACTGCACCTTTGTGTGTGGCGCTGGGAGCACTGTCCTCTCCTACTTGACTTGTGTGGGGTCTTTGCGTGAATAGGCTTTTGAGCTCCAGGAATACTGGGCTCTCTTCAGCCGATCCAGATTTCATTGGGCATTAAGCTGCTGCATTGTGTGGGGCTTCTGTAATACTCCTATTTGCTGCAGGTTTTGGAGCACTACTACTTGTGCAGTGGGTGATCGCTGGCTGCCGAAGGAATTGGAGAAGCACTCCCAGCCTGCCCTCGGCTAGAGTTTGGTGCTACTGATCCTTGTTTTGACACTTTTGTAGTCCACCTGGAGTCTGAAGCTGTTACCAGTGGAAAACGGAAAGAGCTAAAACCACTGAATGCACATCTGTGCGATGACTAAAGGTGTGGGGAAAAAGCAGAGTTCTATAAATATGTATACCAAGACTACCCCTAAGACAGCCAAGGCCACTGGCGAAGCCCCGACTACCAGCGGACCCCGCAGAAACTGCAGCGCATGAAGGCATGTATGCAGGAGGGTTATTCTGCACTAAATAATAAGCTGGAAGATATGGGCGGCATCATCAGCTCCATCAAGTCCTGGCTAGAAAAGGCAGATGTGCGACAAAGGCGGAGACCAGGGTTGGCGCTGTGGAAGACGATGTTCCCTCACTAAAATCCGACATGACCTCGTTGACCAAGCAAATCACTATGGTCGCCAAAAAGAACGAGCTGACATAAAATCGTGTCAACATTTGAATTATTGGAGTCTGCGAAAACAACCCAGATGGCCCATTGGAAGATTTTGTGGAGCACACCATGCTGTCCCTCCTTGACCATCCCAAGTTGACGACATAGTTTGCGGTAGAGCAGGCACACAGATCCCTGGTACCGAAGACCAAGCCTGGGGCACCGCCCCACCCGATAATCGCCTAGATTCTAAATTACCGCGATCATGAGGCAATCCTTCGTGACGCGCGCCAAAGGGGCGAGCTACTCTTGGGCTCCAACAGGCTCCATTTCTATCCAGACTTCTCTGTGGTGGGACAAAAAGAGAGGAAAACATTTATCACAGTGAAAAAGAGGCTTTGAGATTTGGGCATGAAGTACGCCATGTTGTATCCAGCTAAGATACGTTTTGAATGCAAGGGCAAGACATACTAATTCACACTCCCAAAGGAAGCCATGAAGTTCCTAGACAAGCAAGCTGCTGGGTCGTGATGCTTTCTGCTTGGCCACTTTTGTTTCCTCTTCCTTTGCTTGGCCCTGGTTTGACACACTTTAACAGTGCCCCTGTCCATTTATGAATTGCTTTTTCACTAGGTATTCACACTACAATGTGGTGGTGCCAGCACTCTTCTGCAGCAAGCTTCCACGTCTCCTCCTCGTTATTACTACTTCAGGAGTTATATTGATATTTGACACTCTATTTCAATGATCGTTCACGTGGACTGGGCCACCTTTCGTGTGCCGGCCCCCCCATGTGATGTTGCAATGTTGGTCGGGACGTTCGAACGTTGGGGGTACATCTTCCCATTTCGGGGGAGGGTTCAAAAATGCACTTGGTTATGCTGCAACTGATTTTTACTGTGTTGGCAATGGTCATAACGCTACTTGGCCCACTTTCTCTCAGACGTGGGTTGCAGGCGAGAGGGCGGGGGGGATTTGTTTTGCACTGGACAATGGGTGAGCTTGCGTGCCAGAGCTGGAACATCCGGGGGATTGGGAATCCGATAAAAAGACAGAAGCTTTTGCTCTATATTGAACGTCACAAAGCAAAGGTTTTATTTCTGCAGGAAACATATGCAGTGAAAGAGATGTGAGGGGTTTGCCAGAAAGTGGAGTGGGGACAGGTACTATATACCATGTACACCACACAGTCCAGAGGGGGGGTGATCCTGCTTCACAACTCTATCCCGTTCATACAGACCTGGGGAGAGACGTTATGGTCTATGATGTATTAGCGGGTAGAGAATTAATCCTGCTGAATATGTATGGCCCCAATTTGGATGATCCCGCCTTTTATGCTGAACTCCTAGATAGAATTGCTCTCTAACCGCTGATACCTATATTGTGGGGTGGAGAATTTAACATAATTTTAGATGCAAACCTAGATAGATCTGGTCAAAGCTTGAGGGTACTTACAAGAGCTGCAAGAGCGATAAGGGGCGGAATGGCCGACGTCCCTATGGTAGTCGTGTGGCGGGTCCTTCACTCTGGTGACTGGGAGTATACGTTCTACTCCACAGTGCATGACTTTTGCTCATATCGACCTGCAACTCCTATCTGACATCCTGCTTGGGGGCGTCGCAAGTGTGAGCATTCTACCTAGGCCATTCTCCGCCCACTCCCCCATCCTAGTTACAGATGTGTGGACTCCCTAAGATCTCGCCCAACTGGTGCTTTAAATCTCAAGCATTCTTAGATGATGTTTTTTAAAACCAATCCCCAGGGTCATGTCCAATTGAACTTTCTGACAAATGAAGGAACGGTGGCTTCGATGGGTACATTGTGGGAGGCCTTTAAGGCCTATATCTGTGGCATAGCAATGTCCACTGAATTTGGGGTCCTCAGAACCATCAGGAGAGAGACATCAAGGACAGCGAGGATACTCTTTGCGGCCTTGAACAATACTCTGCTCAGCCCCCCTAAAACACACTCTCGCATTTTGATGAAGCTTCAGACACTTCCAGGGCCTATGCGGAGAGGTAACTGACATTTTTAGGCACCCTGGCTGTGGCTAGGTGGTATGGAGAAGGTGAGCATCCTGGCCGACTGCTAGCTCATACAGCCAGTCAGGCGACTGGTGGTGGCTGCATACCACTCTGGTGGTGGCTGCATACCACTCATTAAAAATGGGGCAGGCAGCTTAGTGCATGCTCTTTCTGATGTCAAAGTGTTTGAGTCAATTTATGCCGAACTATACACCAATAAAGATAACTGTTCATATGCAGACATTGCTAGGTTGTTGGATGATGTTCCTTTTACACACCTGTCCCCAGAGGCTGTGACTCAACTCAATCTCCCCATCTCTCAGGATGAGATTGCTCATGCAATTGATGCTCTACCTACAGGGAAATCCCCCGGCCTAGACTGCCTTACTGCCGAATTTTACGACAGTCTTGGTTCCCTACCTACATAAGATGTGGGTGGAGGCCCTTGAACTGCACAGGGTTCCCAGGACTATGAGCAAGGCGGACATCACCATGTTTCTGTAACCAACAAGCCAGCGGGTCATACCACCCTCTTTCATTGATAAATTCTGATGTTAAAATATTTGCCAAGAAATTAGCTATGTGCTTAACGCTGCTTATGCCGTACATAATTCACTCCGATGAGGCGGGATTCATACCTGGACAATCAACAGCACTTAAATTACATCAACACTGTAATATTCTGGCGCAGATACACCCGGATCCTCCAGCCCTGCTTTTGTATTGGTGGTGCGGCTGCTGTACAAGTCTCCATTTGCTAGAGTCTGCTCAAACGGTATGCTCTTGGCCTCACTACTTATTGCCAGGGGCACGCATCAGAGCTGCCCCCTAGACCCCTGTTCACCATAGCCATAGAACCTTTGGCAGATCTCATTAAACACAAGCACAGAGGTATCCGTATGACTGGGGACCCAGAAACTATCTCCCTCTATGCAGACAATGCTATAGTGTATGTGAGGGACCTGTGGTTCATCTGGCTCAGATTATGCGCAATGTCCTTGTGTTTGGGGACCCGTCGGGTCTTCGGGTTAGCTGCACCAAGTCGGAGATCTTCCCCCTCACTGAAGCGGTGGCGAAACCATATAATGTGCTTGGCTTTACTTGGGCCCCAACAGAGGTGAGATACCTGGGTGTGGTGGTGAATCAACACATTCCCACTTTACTAGCACACAACTACACAGAATGCACGACGGGCCTCACATCCAGGCTCCAGTCATGGGCGTGATTACCGTTTGTAGAACCAGATAGTATGGAGAGGCCTGGTTTGCTATCATTATGGAATCATTACCCCTCATTAGAGAACCATTACCCATCATTACCCATTTAGGGATCTAGCTATCCATCATTATATCCCGTTTAGTTATCCATCATACCTTCTGATTAGTACTGATTAGTAGTTACATGAAGTAGTGACAACATTTAGACTATCCACATTATGAGGCCTGTTATTTGAAGTGCCATGTAGAGACATGTTATATTTCTAGAGACACATGTAGAGACTTATGTATTATGTATGCATGTAGAGAGACACGCATTGAGTGTGCGCTTAGAATATGCATTGAGCTTTGAGTATAGTGCTTGGAATGAGTGAATGTGTTAGGTACTACATTCGAGAATAGAGAAAGCATGAAGCCATTCCACTGAATGAGACACACAGAAGCGCCGCGGAGTGTGAAGATTGTTATGAGTTAATGTACAAGCATTCGTAAACATTTGTTTGGCAGACACAGATAACATGAACCTTGTCCGAGTGGAGAGGGATGCTGGCCTTATCAGCATGGCTGGCTGTGCTTCGCAGAGAGAAAAGGTGGGGGCAGTGCCATGGAGGGAGAGCTTTGCAGGCAGAGACATGCACAAGAAGGATAGAGGGATTTGAATGGAGAAATAGGTGGTAGGATGGTGTTTTGTACTGCAGGCAGACAGGAGAAGAAGGCCGTGATATAGATAGGCCGTAATGTCACATTGCCAAAGGTCACGCAGTGATTGCAAAGTAAAGTACATGCAACACAGACATTTAGGCACTGGCTCGGATTTAGAAATGCTGACAGAGAGAAACAAGGAAATGCTTAATGTAACCATGGAGAAAGTGTGACGTGAATTGACACTATAACTGGAAGAGTGAAATTGAAGTAGAGAGAGACGTCTGGTTGGCATGAGATCGAGAGATGAATGAAAGGAAGGTGCCATTGAGAGAGAGGCGTTTTGGTGTGGGATTGATGCAGCCATGGCAGACCAGCTTGGGAGAGATCAATGAGCTTGGCAGAGACTTGAGGCAGTTCGAGTGACCAGACTTGGCAAAGGGAGCTGGAGAGGGGAGAGATGGGATATATTTGAGATGAGACCAAGGGAAGCTTGCACATGCAAATGGGAAGTATGGTTTATTGGCTAAACTGATTGATTAGCGCAGACACTCACACAGAGCTTTGAGTTTGGAGAAGGGGAAATCAGACAGGGTCTGCCTGAGGGAGAGAGAGCGAGAGAGAGAGAGAGAGAAGTATGGTGTGGAATGGAGAGGAATTGTATTGCTTGCATTAAAAGCCTGTAAGGCTTACAATTATTTCACTGCATGGTAGATTTGCACCAAAAGCTATTGTGGGCGGAATAGCCCTGATCAAAACCAAACGTCTCTACTTTTTGTAAGATATAACTCAGTGGGCTGGGATAGGATTCTTTAAGGAGTTAGACACAAGTAGCCATACATTTGTGTGGCATTCGGGAGCAGTACGACTTAAGTGGGACACTCTGGCCTATGCACATGGGGTGTACACAGCTCCTAATTTCTGTCTATATTGGTTGGCGGCGCAAACTCAGTATTGAGTATGTTGGTTTGCACACGATACATCCCTTCCTCCTGTTAAGCACGAGAAATATTTGGCGGGGCCAGGATGTCTGGTCTTTCGTGCTTCCTCCCTGCTTTGCTGACCCATTCCCTCTTGACCTGTCGAGTGCGACTGCTCTAGCTTGGCGGAAACTTTGGAATCTCTTGGGGATAACCTATCCCTACCATCGTGATCTTCCCATATGGAACTGTGTGGCCTCTATACCCAGGGCTGATGGTGCTACGATTGAACGGTGGACACAGGGTCGTTTTAGCTGGCTGGGTGACATGTATCAGGACGGTATTTGTTTTTTTAACTGCAGACGATATCCCTGTTGCACAAGACCGATCCACGCAGTGGCTGCGATATATGGGCCTGCATACGGCTTTTAAAACACTGTGGGTGGAATTTCCTGTTGAGCCGAGCAATTATACCACATTAGGGTATGCATGACTGCGCATGGCACCCACAGCATTGTTTCCATGCTTTAGAACATGATTCAGGTCCGGAGTCCAGTGCCACTAACTACACTCCTGTTCAAGTGGGAGAGATATGGATATTGTAATCACTGATAGGGCCAGTGGGGGATATGTGTTGCCAAACCAGTGAGGTTTCCCACAACTGTCGCTTGCTTTTAATACAGTCTAAGCCCCACAAAGATTACAACTCTTTTTCCCAGACACATTCAGGGTGCTGCCCCAGATGTAGAGATAGTGATTCAGGCTATTTTTACATGGTGTGGTGTTGCCCCAGATTGGGTGGTAAGTGGGAGGAGGTCTCTGCAGTGCTTTCAGATGTGGTTGATTGCAGACTTGGGGCCACACCCACATGCGGTTTGTTTCATGTAATTGAAGATTTAGCTGGTCCCAAAGCATAAACCGGTCAGTATATGCCTACTACTAGCAATGAGATGTCATCTGAGCAGTGGCTGAGGGCCGTCACTTAGGTTAATGACACTAAAGACCAAAGGGTCGGGTAATTTAGTTTACTTACTCGAAATAAGAGAAATGCACTTGACCTTTGGCAACGGATGACACATTTAAATGCGCTTTCTGTAAAATGGTGCATTTAACCACAAACCACTTTGTTTGGCACACTGATGCCACCTAGACGACAGCCATGCACAATGAAACTTGTATTTGACACTTACTGCAAACAAAGTAAATGCTAAATAAAAGTTTCAAACATCCCCTGTAAATAGTACAAACCCTTCATGACATCTACACAGCTATGTGATTGGGCGAAAAGTCATCCAGGTCCTGGATGAGTGTCTGTAAAATGTAAAAAGTTAGCTGCATAAATGGACACAAAAAATAAATAGATAGGATAAAAAGGCTCTGAACACATTTTGGCCAGCTCCCTCCCGGTGCTGAAATAAAAGGCAATCAATCATAGAACAAAGCTAGCTACAGTGTATGGTAGTGCAGTCACTGCTCCAGATATTATTTTTTAAAAAGTAAAAAGAGTATGTTCCATTCCCAACAGGAGCAAAATGTGTTAACTATGAAACTGAAATGTATTTACAATAAATATTTGTTTGCACCTAGGTATTCATGTACATTAAAGTATACATTTTACCTCTTCAAATTAGGCAGTAATAATTGTAGTTTCTTCATGTGATACTACCTCTACTACTAGATCAAACATATCCATGGCGCTGTGTTGGTGAAAGCTGGGGGTCAAGCTCATATGTTTGTTAGGATTATTTTCACTCCAATTTCTTTTTTTTGGGGAATATTTGACAATTGTTAACGGGTAAAAGTGGCTGATACACCAGTTATCTGTGGGATGAGTGCAGTAGATCAGTAGATGTTCAGATTGGATGTAACTATTTATCACTACTTAAGCAATAAGCCCAGAGCATAGGGGGCATTACAGCTTCAGGTAATGCCCAGTTACGCTCGGGCCTTACAGCATGCCCTGCGGGGGCAAACTGGTTGGAATATTCTAGCTTGTGGCCATCTATCTCACTTTCAGGGTTGTTGGTATAATCCAACAGGGTGATGAGATAAGGAGCATGGGTTCAGCTAATGGGTTGAGCACCAGTTGCAAGATGTATGCAACTAGGTTACAGAACTAGGCATGCCATCAAAAGGATTTGGCCGTGTGATCATGTACATTTTCAAAAGTGTTTACTCGTCAATATGATGCAGTTTACCCAACAAAATAAAAATCATTGACATTTATATACACTGAGCTACACATGAAGACAATGCAGTGTTTTACAGTAGCGATACTGCAATTATGCATTATGTAACAACTTACATGTTTAGGGAATGGAATTGCATTGCTGTGTTGAAAACAAAACAAAAAGAATTTCACACATACTTGTCTTTGCCAGATGGGATATAGTTAGCTTAATATAAGTATCAGGAAGAATACAGGATGAATTACTTATGGTTTGCAATTATTTGAAAAAGAAAAATGTTTTGCCTAGCACTCCTACACAGGCCTTTAGTGCAAAGGATTACTGCTGCACTCTCTTTCCATTAGCTACTTTGAACTTGATGTAAACAGAGTAAAGAGCGTGGAGAGGCCCCTAAAGCTAAGAGAGGAATGCAGAGCGAGCTCTGCTTTCACTGAGCAGGGTAACTTAAAAAGCTAGCTTTGCTACATTAGTGCCACATTAATTAGCAAAGCTACAGAATTGCATAGCAAATCGCTATGTGACACTGCTTATTTTATGCTTTGCGCTGTAATGGTGCAGCAAGAGATGGGATCAATCTCGCGTTCCCTGCACCACGCCTCAAATCTTCTCTAACTGCATGCGTACAAAGATCTTGTAGACAGTCTGCGTGCAGCTAGCAACAGCCCAAGTACTTCCCTCAGAGAGGTCCCAGTCGTCATATCTCAACCTCTCCAGAGACACACAAGTAGGTTGAGGGATTCCAGGGTCGGGTGGAGCATCTGACCTTCCGACTGGGTTAGGAGGTGGATAGATGGGCAGATCCAAGAGGTTGGAGTACCACATTCTCCTTGCCCAGTCCAGGGCGATCAAGATCATGGTCGCTTGAAACCTCTTCAACCTCCGGAGAACCCATGGAATGACGGGAATCGGAGGGAAAGCGTAATGGAGAGCGAAGGTCCAATCTACCAGAAACGCATCTCCCAGTGTACCGTTTGCTGAGAATTCCCTCGAGCAAAATGTTTCGCATTTCTTGTTTGACTCTGTTGCGATTGATCCACTGCTGGGGTACCCCAGAGATAGAAGACCTCCTCTAGGACTTCCTGGCACACTTCCCACTCATGTGAGACTATGCCCTGCCTGCTCAGAGCATCCGCCAAGTTGTTCTCTGTGCCCGCCAGATGAACTACTGAAACTGAGATCTGGTTCTCCAGCAACCAGAACCAAAGGATCATCGCCTCCGTACAGAGGGTGCAGGCGTGCACTCTACCTTACCTTGTTTGTTGAGATAGTGCATTGCCACTGTGTTGTCTGTCAGAACGAGGACATGTTTCCCCTACAGAGATGGGGTGAATGCTTTCAGGGCAAGCCTGATAGCTCGCAACTCCAGCCTGTTGTTGTGCCACTTGGCTTCCGTTATTCACCAGAGGCCACTCGCCTGCAAATCCTCGCATTGAGCGCCACAACCCTTCAGAGATGCATCTGTGTCCACTCGGGTCTGAGGCCAGGGAGCCCAGAAGGGTTCCCATGCCAGGAGACTGTTGCTGTCTGGCCATCAAGACATGTCATTGACCACTGAAGTGGACACCTTGATGAGAACAGAGAGAGTACCCAGGTACTGAGACAACTGACCCCTCAGGAGCCACTGAAGGGATATCATGCGTAATCTGGCCTCTGGCACTAGACAAATGCCGGAGGCCACGAGACCCAAGAAGCAGAGGAAGGAAGCCGCTGGTAGAGTGGCATGGTTCTGGAATAAATCGACCATTTATGTTAAGCTGATTACTCTCTCCTCAGGCTTTCCTTACCCGGATATCTAGGACTGCTCCTATGAACTGGAGCCACTGGACTGGCATCATTTGGGACTTCTTTGAAGTTAGGGAGAAGCTCAGCTTGTGCAGCAGCAAGCAGGTGTCCTCTAAATGGTTCAAGACCTGCACTGCAGACTTCCCTTAGATCAGCCAGTCATCCAGATATGGAAATACGTGGACCCTGGATCTCCTGAGCTGAGCCACAGCTACCGCCATAAGCTTGCTGAAGACCCTTGGGGCTGAGGTTAGACCAAAGGGAAGCACCTTGAACTTCCTATGCTTTCGATGGATTGGCACATGGAAATAAGCATCCTATAGGTCTATTGACACAAGCCAGTCCTGTAGTTCGAGAGCGTGGAGAATCTCTCTCAAAGTCACCATCCTGAATTTGTCCTTCCTCAAGAACTTGTTCAAGGCCCTGAAGTCCAGAAGGGGACAAAGAGCTCCTCCCTTTTTGGGTACCAGGAAATAATGGGAATACCAACCCGATCCTCTCTGTTCGGGAGGTACCTCTTCCATGGCACCCTTTAACAACAGGGCTCTCAGTTCTTCCTGGAGCTCCTGTCCCTTTTGGATTGTGGGTGGGGGGTTCAGGGGGGAAGTCCGGTAGTTTTGTCAAAATGGCAGACAACCCCACTGAATGAGCTGAAGAGCCCAAGCTTTGGAAGTAATTCCCTGCCACTGGAGAAAATGCTCGGTCAACCATCCTCCAACCAGTGTGCTGTGAGAGGGGTAAATCAAAACTGCTTCTGAGGCTGGATCAACCCCACCGATGATGCTGCCTGTTGACCTCTAAAAGCCCCTCTGCTGCTTCTGGAGCACGAGAAACGCTTCTGCCCTTGCCTGGCCGGTGTGAGCTGCGCTCTCCTGCCATAAGGAGCATACATCCTGTAGCCCCGTGCCCTAGAGGCGAAGCTGAAGGCAAGTTTGGCCGTCTGCAAAGCTAGGTCTAGGACTTAGCAGAGATTTTGGATTCTTTACATTTTTGTAAGGAATCAGCGCCTTTCCGGCCAAAAAGAAAATCACTCTCGAAGGGCATGTCCAGAAGTTTAACTTGGACATTAGGGGACAAACCAGATGTTTTTAGATAGGACTGCTTTTTTAGCGTTACTGCTGATGCCATAGATCGGCTCACATAGTCCGCGATGTCCAGGCCCGTTCACAGCAATTGTCTGGCAACCTCTTCCAAATCCTCTACTAGCTGTAGGAAGCCCTCGCGTATCTCTCCTTCTGGGACATACTGCACAGCATTTTCAACTGCTGTCCATAGACTGAAGGAGTATTTGGCAAAACTGCTTGCCACATTTGTACCCTTAAAGGGCATACTGCCCGAGGTAAATACTCTCTTTGCTAAGGCATCAACCTTTGTAGCTTCCCTGTCGGGAGGCAGGATGGAAGTGGAAGATGCCAGTCTAGATGACACATTGGCAGCCTGCATAACCAGCCCCTCCGGGGAAGGGAGAGAGAAATGAAGATGTTTCCTCTAGTCAGCCGAGATTGCCCAGAAATGGTGGAGCTGATGGGAGGAATAGAACAAGGATGTTGCAACATAATTGTTAATGGATCCGCAATGGCAGGGTTTAAAGGCATATTGCGCTCTGTGGTAAGGTTTTCGTCTAAGATAGCTGTATGGTAATAACCTTATATCGGCACCACAGTTTAATGCAATATCCTAGGGTATCAATAACCCTTTCTACCAAAACCCTGCATTTGGACATATTATGGACATAGGGCTGGGATTGCTGTAATTCGAGAACTGGAAAGTTTTCCAAACCACTGGTGTCATGAAGGCATTGAGCCAGCTGCAAAAGCTGATTTTTGTCATCAAAACAATCGATCCCTCTTGTACCCAAGTAAATGGGGTTGGCATCCCCCTGATCATCGGCATCATTACTGCTGAAGATACTTGCCATGGTATCAAAAAATTCTGACAAGAGCTGTGGAGTGAAGGTTTTCTCGACAACCATTTACATTGAGCGTTTGTCTTTCAGAGTCGATAGGGTGGATGTCAATATCGATCGAGACGTCGTAGCGTCGACATCCTTTGATGCACGGGGCTGATCCGGCTTCCATGGGACCTCTTTCTGAGTCGAAAGAGTTATTCGCGCTGACATTGTCGGTATCGGGGCACTAGAGCGGTCGGACATGGCGGGCGCTGCTCTTGTCTCCGAAGCCTGCTGCGTTATGGAGAGGGGGTTAGACGCGCTGACTGCAGCATGCTTTTTAAATATTTCCAGCATGCAGGACTTGATATCCTCCCAATCTTGGCGCGCGGTAGGCCCTGCCAACGGCTTACCTTTATCTCTCAATGAATCGGAATCCTGACTGTGACAGAGATGCCTTTTCTTCTTTCGGGACGAGGAAGAACGGATCCTCGAGTGGGACTATTTCTTTTTCTGCCTAGGTTGTTTTATGCAGCTGTGCCCCTCGGTTTCGACCTCTGAAGACTGAACCGTCGACCGCGCCAATGATTTAGACGGCAGTCGACCAAGAGCGAGTTGTGCTGCTCTATTGCGTAGGGATTTGGGTTGCATTTTGCACACGACAGACACCCATAAGTCTCGTGACCCGAGCCGAGGCACCAGAGACGCAAATCGTGTGGGTCAGTGATGGATATCTTGCTGCCACAGTCGGTACACCGCTTGCAGGTGTTTATAAGACATCTGGCATGTCCAGAACAGATGACCAGATGCCGAGCAAGACGGATCGACGGCCGGGTCGAGGTCCAGTACGCCCCCCTGTCAAAACTGTTCCGAAGCGGCAGTGCTGGAGGGAATATATATCAGACGAGGAATCTGCAGGAGAAAAGCAATCCAGTGAAACACATGTTCTACACACATTCAGGGACATGAAACACGTTTTAACCCTTTGTCTTAAAAATAAGTACAACACTGTCTCACTTGTCACATATAGCCCTTCCTATGCATACATTCTCTAATGTAAAGTGAGCAGATTCCTTTCTAACAATAGACAAATTGCTGTTCACCACTAAGAAACACACAGCAGAAAAGGTTCTTCACAGCTAAATATCTGTATAGTAATTATAAATATAAACACAATAATAACACAGTACACAGGTTTTTAGAACAGTCATTTACAAGTTAACCAAATGAATGGCACAAAACGTAATCCACCTTGGAAGGCCTATGGTGGTGTTGGACACAATCTTCATATTGCTGCTGCACATCAGCTCTGCTCATCTACCTCCAACCTTCTGTGAGTGAGCCGGTTCACCAAGCAGAGATTTGGAGAGAGATCTTTATCCTCTGCAAGGGCCTCCCTCTGGAATAGCCTCTGTGCTGCCGCAACATGTCATGAGCCTGATCTCCTTAAGTTCCGGAAACTCCTTAAGACATTCTTCTTCTCCTCTTGCTTCTCTTTCCCTCTACCCTGCAAACCTTTCTCTCCGCTCTATCTCTCTCTCCATCCTTTTCTGCGCAGCCTGCTGACTGGCCACCTGGTGTACCTCAGTCTCACAGGTCCCTGGCACCCTCGTCAGTCCTCTCGCACTTGCCTCTGGGCCTTGCACTTGTTGTCTCATCGTTACTGCACTTGGTCAATGACCCATGAGAGTGGCATCTCTCAGCACTTACATCAGCTTTTGACTGACTGGGGGCACTTGGTCCCCTACGCCACACTTGTCCCCCCCCTCTCCTGCATCTGTCTGCGCACTTGCACGATCTGAATGCACCATGCCCTGAAGAACGTCTCTCTTTTTTTTCTGTTGTCCCCCCCCCCCCCCACTTGCATGGTGGTGCCTCAATGCACTTGGAAAAACTGCATAATCGTCAGCAGATTTATTTGCTGTTATCTACACCGTTAATTATATTATATGCACTTGTTCCATGCACCCACTATTGAGCCAACTTGCCAGTATTATCTAAACACCCTGGTGGAGCGCTCACCTTAATGGGGGCCTTGCCAGTCACGTTAGCCACTAGGAAGTTCATGGCAATGTCTTCGCAGTTCATGTGAGCATCGACCCAATTCTTGATGTCCCCAGGCATCTTGTAGGTGTACAAATAGTTAAAATACTGTGGATGTAAAAAGCATTGTGCAGTTTAGACACAATCATGTCTTGATAGGATTGTAGAATGCATTATTCCAGCAAAAGTGACAAAATAGTATTGAAAGCAATGTGTGTGTGTGCTCAATTCTGGACACAATGCAGCGCTGTAACTGCTTGTTCGAAGGCTACATTTTTTTTTTTAAAAAAACCCTTCAATGAATTGAGGAGCAGAAACAATTGTTTGGACCATTTGTTACTTCCAAGGAGGAAAACATCCTTACATTGGCACATGCACATACAAGTAAGGATCCAAATAAGACTTTGAAGTGAGATTGTTTGAATCCCTATTTAGATCTATTCTTTAGAGAGTAAAAAAGTAAATTCACTTTCCTAATTGGGGTATTTCTAAAGCAGATATATTTTGTAATCAGTACTTGCACCTAGTAACTCATGTAAATTAGGAGCCAATTCTACCTTCAAGTTCTTCTTCTAATCAGGCTGTAAGAATATTACAAAGGGTTACAAAGCAACAGGGGAGGCCCAGTGCTTCAAAGGAGTACTTGCACTGGAGAGGGAACCCAGGCCCAAACAGATATTTAGGTGCAGTCAAACATTCTTGAATCTACCCAATCAGTGAGAGCTGCCACATTTAACTTTCCTCTGGCATTTTCCTGGGCGCTCTCTAAGGTGACTGGCTTGACTCTGAGATTCCACTAACAAGCAGGTCATATCTGGTTAAGGCAAATGTAGCTCTCACACAGAAGCAGGCAGCAATTATGAACATGTATAGCTACATCCCTCTCTCATACCCTCACACGCAGGAATAATCCCTGGACATTTTATATAGTACCAGATTTACAGGATCCATGTTGTATTAATACACAACTCTTTTCACACACGTTACTTTCATGCTGGGGGTGTGGCGTGTTTGCTGCTTTGCTCTGACCCCTAACCTGCCATTCCCCATTCCAGTCTCCAAAGTTGCCTGACCCTCAATGTGGAGAGACCCCTTTAACACCCTTCACCTATCTGCTTTTTCCGTATGAGCAGGGGAGACCAGTGAAATGGGTATGTGGTGTACACCTCAGGGACTTAATTTTGCTCAGGGGGTGCAAACAGTATTTGTGTTTCTGACAAGGTATCTAAGGAGGGCTCATCAGGGGAAGAAATTAGGTATTAAAGGCAGGAACAGTCAAACAGACTGGGGCATCTCGTCACAGTGGCAGGGAGGGACTTTGGGTACCACCCCAAGCATGAGGGTGGGGAACATTACCTTGTGGTAGAATGCAGCACCAGTGAGCACCATAGACACCTCGTTGGTCCACTCCGATTCATACTTCCACTTGTTCATTTCATGATCCCAGAGGTGAAGGCGACCTGGATACCCAACCAACCGATCTGGGAACTCACGCCAGACCTGTGCAGGGACAGAAACAGAATGCCATTAGTTCATGATGACATTTCATCATTAAGCCCCTAACCACTTATACCTGGGGAATTAATTTTACTGAGTCTCAAGTCTCTTCTAATAATGGCATCATGGGAGGTAAAATTACATTAATCCCAAATACTAATCCTGCTCCTACCTTGGTCTTCAGTTTAACAAGAGAAGCGCATCCTCACCACTAAGCAGACTTAGTTTGGAAATTGGACAGGTTCACAGTTTGGCATAATTGATAACCAGAGAGAGATAGCCTGGGAAAATCGCTGGATACACAGACAACAATGGCAGATTAGGACAACCAAACCCATTTACTCTGGAAATATGTAGTCGCCAGCTGTTGGGAGATTAAATCCCATTGACCACTACTGGATTGTTTAAATTCAGCTCGTGGCATTGCACTCAAAACTATTCCTAGGAGGTAGTTAAATGTAATTGTGAAAAACAAATGTCTTATGTTACTCCTATGCCTTCTGCGAGTCTCTTCTAGCCCGCACCGCTATACAGGACTCGACGGCATATTTTTTGTACTGAAATACCATGGTGGTACATAAAGAAACATTCCAAGCAATGTTAATGTGCCTTTACAATATTCTCCTCCTGGACAGGTTGGAACATAATTTCCTATACACCGCAGAGTGTGCAAGATCCCCCACATGCAAAGTACCATGAAGAGGAGCTAGTATGAGGGCTATAATACATTTAGGCGGCATGCTCCTGGTTTGCAATAGTACGTTGGTTAGAATAAGCCTAAAAGTAAGGATTTGAGTTAGGGTTAGGATAAATGATCCCATCAGCCAAGGCACTAAATGGTGCAGAATTTTAGAAGATAGAATATGGTTGACTGCAAACTGATGTACAATTATATTAATATGGGGTAACATACATGTATTTATTCAACGGGTCAATCCTCTATACCACATAATGCATTTGCACACTAAAGATCTTTGGCTTATTTCACAACAACAGCAGCAGCAGAAGGTGACAGGCCGCTGCCTGGTGTTGGCCCTGCTCATCCATTTTCATGAGTGTACATTGAGCCATTCATGAATATCAATGAGCCAGGAGCCATCCGTCCTCCCAAGAAACATTTTATATACCCATTTTGAGCCTCAAGTAGCTCGTCTTCCACCTCCTCAGGAAGGTGCTGGGTGTGTTGGGGTTACAACAACTAGGGATATTGCAGGCACCAGCATCCAATGCAGCAGCCCCTCCTCCCCAGCTCCTCTGTCCTGTCAGGAACGTCTAAATAAAAGAGGCCATACGTTCGAAGTCTGTGTCAATGTTGCATTGTCCTATCACTACAGCAGATTTCTTATCTTCTGTATGATGCAGTACTTCCAATGGAAGCTCAGCTAGACGCTGATGTGGGTCCTCGCTCACCACAATGAACCTGTAGTGGTTGGTCTGGTGCTTGATGCCGAAGCCGTTGAGCTTGGAGCCTAGGGAGCTCAGACTGCCATGTGCATCACTCAGGGTCTGGAAGGTACTACCTGACTGCTGCTGCCAGCTGTGTGTAGAAAGCCTTTGCTCTCCAGGGACACATCCCTAGTATCGGGAGGGAGCTCAGGAGCAACATGCTCGCCATGGAAACAAGACGACATGGGGCAAACACAGGTTCGATCCCAGGGTCCGCACTTAGAAACCTCAGGTTATTTATAACACACTTAATACCAATCATCTCATCTCTCATCTCATCCGGTCTCACCACTGTGAGTGGTGTGTAATGCGAGGCGGACAACTGCTTGTAGTTTTCTCGAAGGAAGACATGTTATTAAAGTGAAAAAGCTGCAAATAAAGCCTTGCTTGCCCTACTCCAACGAGGAATTCCCTACCTATTCTAAAGGCTAAGGGAGCAATCTCTAGCATGGGTAAACTGGCCCTCTCTATAAAGAACAATCAAAGTCAATATAAAGCAACACAATATATTAAACAATATTTGGATGACCTTCACCTGTCCTGGGGAAAATCCTTTTCCCCAGATTTCAAAGTCAGCTACAAAAATGTTCAAAGGAAAATAAAAGTCTTGAACAAGTTCTTATCAGTTCGAGGTCAAAACAAAAGTTCATCCCCCAAAAATCCACTGGTAACCATTCTCTGGTTTGGTTGAAAAGATCCCCTTCCAATATCCATCAAAGAAAATCGCACCAATGGTAATCCTGGTTATGGTCTCTTCAAGATTGTTTGCCACAGTTAAAAAGAATAGGTATACAACTTCTCCATCTTTAACTTTACAATGGGGAAGACTTATGCAATACATTTGGTATATTTGTCAGGATGCCTTTTCTTTGGGTTGCTACTTCCTTTTAACAACCACTCTTCTACTGTTGTTACTAGGAGTACAGTTAGTTGTGTTTCACAGTATGCCACAACTTCAAAACCACGCCAATGTGACATCCAATGACAATTTTGTATACCACCACAGTTCAAGTATTTCTCCCACTGTTTTGTACTTCAAAATAATGAGCAAAGTTTGACAAGACACTTCGACCTCTCAGGTAGGCAAGGCACTCTTCCCTTTAATGCCTTTCTAAAAGGGGGCAGCCTCTTCCCATCTTCTGTCTAACTGCCGTAAGGATAACCTGTCTCTGCCCACAAGATGTAATTTCTTTCAACTGCAGCAGTCTTTTAACATTAGAGGTTAACTTCTGCAATTTCTTTACAAGCACCCAAACTCCCCTTCTCCAGCTTCCTCACACCTCTTCTTACTAAGTAATTACCCAGAAGCTTTAGTGTCACTCTTCCAGCATCAGGTAACAATACCATATTTAGGTCTGAAGTCTCTCAAGAGTTGACAACTTCACAGATCGGGTGGATGGGTTTCAACAGTACGTCATTTCACTATGGAAAGGGTTTGCCTCTTGGCATGGGTATTGCGTGTTCTATTCAGTATAGCAACTTCTTAGAAAAAAGAAAGTCAATTCATGATAATACAATGTTACAGAGTCATCAGAAATCATTGTGAGGGCATTTTACATAAAATAAGCATGAATGCTGACACCTTAATGCTAAATCCAACTAAGGTCAACAATCAACTATTTGACCACGACTGGATTGAGACCCACAGAAAATTATTGGGTTATTCATCTATGTCACATCTCCATCACGAACATAAAAAGAGGGGTGAAACTGCATCATATCCCATTACATGTCCCGATCTTCACTACAGGAAAATATTCTTTAAGTTCAGATGGAACTTACTGCTAACTAAGGATACTCTCCTACGCAGTCGCATTATCACTCCTGAGGATGCAGGGTGCAGATTCGTGAAATCTACTAGATATTGGTTGTCTATTTGTCATGGGCTTAATGAGAAGAGGTCTTGCTACCTGAGTAAATTGTTCCCTGATAATCAATGGGTTCAAGAAATGCACATTTGAAACAGATGTTTAAGTGGTAGTACTACCTCTGATACTTTAGCAGTTGCTGCCTTTTTTAAATCCCTCAAATTATGTGAAAGATAGCTTATGTGATCTTGATGCCATCAGTGATGCAGCATTTTGATTATTTTGTCCCGCTCTGGAAATCACATATGCAGAGGATAAAGATTGATTGTGCAGAGTCCAGAGGAGAGCCAACAACATGGGTTAGTGAGGTTGGATTTGGCATAATGTAATAGGGATTGAGCAGCACCAGTTTTTGTCAGGAGACAATATTGTGCCCACACCTGGGTCTGTGGAGACAGAAATTGATAGATGCGAGTGCACATTTTGCATCCTGTTACAACTGTTCTAGGATGTCAAAGTAACACTCAAACACAGCTCCTCTCACAGAAAGGGCTACATTCAGTGAAACAAAGTGTGCTTTGAAGGGTGGTGTTTGGGGCTTTCCCACCAAGGCTTCCAGCTTTGCCTGTCCATCGCCTCTGTGAAAGATAGTGAGCTAAAGAATCTGGTTAAGGATCTCGTAACCAGGACTAATGTCTGGCAGAGGTACTCCCAGGATCCCCCATGTTAATTTGCATATTTAATTAACTGTGGGTCGTACCCTAAGTTACGAGGGGAATCCAGACGTGGACTCCTTGCTCACTATTCTTAGAGATTCACAGATCCACCCTACTGATGAGGTCCAACCAGACCGAAAAACGTGTCTGGCGTTGCTGTTGGTACTCTTGTTCAGAGGAGAATTGCCAGGCATTCCGGTGCTGGACAGCCCCAGGTCAGGACAAAGAGTGATATGTGTTGGATATTTCTCCTCTGTGAAAGATAGTGAGCTAAAGAATCTGGGTAAGGATTTCGTAACCAGGACTAATGTCTGGCAGAGGTACTCCCACGACCCCACTTATTAATTTACATCTCATCAGGGATTACAGTGTGAAGGGAACCAGAGTCTGCCCTTAGGTCTAGGTCTACCCTATACATAATGATCAGGAACACTGGACTTAGCAGATAGGCAAATATCTCTATGCTAGCTTCTTCGACAACTAGAACGCTGTCTTTGATGGATGTGTACAGTTCATCCGCAGTGTCCCTACTTTCATCTCCTTTTACAATGATGTCCACTTCTTTCTTCTCTTGGTTTTCACTCTGAATCCCTTAAGCTTCTGAAATGTCTTGAAACATTTGGCGAGTTGGCTGGTAAATCCACACACCTTGCAGCCCTTTCCTAGCACAGGGAACTCTTTATATGTGGCAGGAGTCTCAGCAGCAATAACACTGCACCGCCCATGGCTGATGGAGTTGGTCAGGTTTTTATTGTCCTCCGTTTCCTTACAGGCCTGATCTGAGGTAGCACAGACTGGGCTATGGGCTCTTTTCTACTCTGACTCAATGACCTTGGAGCATGCAATTATCTTTAGCAAGAGACGAAACCTTCCCTTGACAAAGCCATATACCTGACAAAGGCATTCTCTGATATAGGGATTTTTGGTGTAACCAATCAACTGAGCTGTTATGACCTATAGAGATTGCACAAAGTTGCAGCTGGATGCCGTCATCTGGAAAGTGGCTACAAACTAATCTATGGATTCCCTGGGTGGTTGGCTCCTAGGTACAAAAATTACGATGTCGCACAATTACATTTCGTTTGGTGTAAATCTCTCGCCCATCCTCACCACCAATTCATCATATGCATTTAAGTCTTTATTCTCTTCTTCCTGGGGCTCTACCAACATGCTGCTTGTCTGCACACTGTGCATACACATTTATTTCTTTCACCTGCAGTAAACCTTGTGCCATCTACAGCTTTTGGATACATATTAAATTAGTGTTTGTCACTTCCAGGGCAGGGATTCCCTGGCCTGCACAAGAATTTAGAAGGTGGATCAAACTGCTACAACTGATGCAGATGCTTTGGTGCTCCTTTTAATGTTGGTGCATTTGTCTCACACCCGAATTACATCACCCCAGGCCAATGGTGTGGTGCAAAGATGCAACAGAGTTGTAAAGGACTCACTGAAATTGCTAGTGAGACTAAATACTCTGTTAAATGATTTGAGAAATGATTCTGGTGAATGGGGGCACAATGTAGGGTTTAATGTGGATAAGAACAATTTGATTCACACTATTGTCCTACACAAGGAAATAACACAATGTAAAGTTAGTTCAAAATGTTTTTATATTACACCATATCAGTTGACCGACAACCAACCCCATCGTTTGATTGCTATTACAAGTAAATGTAGTTCAAATTAGACTTTTTTTCTTTTAGATGCAACAATGAAATTCCTGGACTCAAAATCAACAAAAATGTATACACCATGCAAAACAACAATTAGGAAAGCTGTTTGTAAAACAAGCATCTCTAGACCCCATTAACATAACACTTACATCAATGCATTAATATAAGCAGATCAGATGTGTAAGGCAAACTGGCCCTGTTCTTGAACTTAAAAAAAAAACATTAAATACGAGTGTTATATTGGGAATTCAGCCCAAAACCATGTTCTTATTTTTTAGGCAATCTGAAAAGACAACCTATCCAGTAATTAACAGGTGTCGAGTTCAAATGGTTTCTATGGATAAAGATCTAAGCCACATATATGAGGCTCAGTTCATGTGTAGTAAAATAGACTTTACAAATGTGCATATAAAAAGTGACAGTTGTAATTACATTAGCAGTTATAATTTCTGAAGCATTTGTGTCACTGAAAAATCAGAATCCAATGCATAAGTAATTAAAATGTAAATAAATTGTATGCATACTTTGCATATTTTAATAACTTCAACATGCATGAAGTGGCAGAAACATAAGGGATATCTCCGGATTCAGAATATTCTTACGGATCCGAGTTTGTAATTTGTACCAGTATTACATGTCCACATAGATTATTATTTGAAAAATGTATATATTACTTCATTATCAGTTTTCACTCCTAGAGTGGGGCTAGCTTGTAGTTGACATCCCCTTGTGATGCATCCAAAACAATGGACAACAGAAGCAGTAAGAAAGGCATTAGTGGGTTTGAGAAAGTGAGTGTAACCCATCACAGGGTCAGCCCAAACCAAAACAATGTCAAATGATGCAGCCTGGATGAAGTTTACTGGGTACTTGTGATCAAATGCATTGGAAAAAGGGAGAGTATTGGGACAAATAGAAGCAAGAGCGCATCAGATAGGAGAGAAGCAGATTTAGGTTCCAACTTGTGGATCCCTGATATTTACTCACAGCCCATTTAATCAAATCTTGTTCCCTCCATTTTGTTTAACCGCATTATACAACAAAAATGCAGTGGTGGTGACCACCACAAAAATGCAGGGGAACAGGATTCAGTGAAATGGGCTGCACGCAAAGTGAGTAATACCCAAATTGGGGAAATCTCTTTAAAAAGGCTGTATCCAGACTGGAATGAGTGCAGAGAATCTTTCACAAAAGTAGGAGACCAGATTATCTACGGGGTATTTTCGAGAAGGTGAACAGACTTGGGGGGGGGGGGGAAGGTTATCTGACGGCGCTGCCTAGGGCCAGTCTGTAACCATACCGTTCATGTGCCCATGAAAGGAACAAAAATGGAATGCCTATGAGCCCAGATTAGAGATTTGTTAAGAGAATTAAATCCCGAATAGAATTACAAGTATTTTGGGAACCCGTTTAAAAAAAGGTATACCAATAGAAAGGACTGTAGTGCAATGTGTTTGAGCTTTATTAAAATTGAAACCCTATGTAACATCATTGTACTACAACTTTTCTCCCAAAATGTTGGATTTCTGGAAGCTTTAGACATCTGAAATTGAAATGTGGAATAAGTAGTTCTTTAATTGTTGTTTTGCATAGATAATAAAGTAAATGAAATGCATTCATAATGAACACATGAAACTGGGGTGTTGTGAGGGTGAACCGGATTCCTTGTAAATTAAGTCCTGTCCCAGCATTCCAAAAGCAACAAACATCCTGAGAAATCCAAGCCTTTGCAATTATTTGCAACAAATCCAATAACATAGAAGATCAAACAGTGTCTATCCCAAGCTAGGAAACTATAGTTTGTATGTCAACATTTTATACTTAAATCAGGACTAGAATAGGAGAACCACATTTTAAATGAAGCATATTTCTCTGATGTCAACAAAAATGTTTAATTGTGTTATTAATCTCGGGAGCAGTAAAGTGCTTTACAACAGGAGGGTTTCATACAAAAGTAAACTGGTTTGTTTTAAACTTTATTTTAGAAACTGCTTCACCTTTTCATAACAAAGGGGGTGGGTTTAAGGAAGACAGTTCTCTACTATAGATTGTTTGATTTCAATGTTTGTGAAACCATCAATGTCAATTTGTGTCTCCTCATATAGTAAAGTATCTGAGCACATTTTCTAGCATAGCCATATTTGTTTTTCTTTGTATGGATGTTTGTGTGACATTGCAAAGTAGACTTGATATATAAGGTTAATGAAAATGTTAGAATGATTAATGTACGCAGTCCACTGTGAATTTATTTACATTGTATTCAAAATAATGAGTAGTGTTTTAAAGGTGACTTCCCCCTCTATCTCTAAAAGCTCTTTCTCCTCCACACTCCCCCCTCCCCCACTTTCCTCTCACACACTCCCCTCTTTTCCATGCCTTTCTCTCCTCCCGATTTTGATAGCTCTCCCGGGATTTCAATTGGGCTTTTTTGTCAGGTATCTGTGTCAGTCATCTGACAATCGGGAGCAGATCCTCTCACTGGCAGGGCCCTGATTGGACTACCGATTCCTCATGTAAAATCGTTTGGATTATTGCACAACAAAGCAGAAGAAGGCAGTGTGCCATGTTGGGGTCAGACAGTATAGTCTCCATGACCGCCCAAACCCAGGATGGTGCAGCTGGTGTTTGCCACTGCTGTGTTTCCATTATTTGTGCTGCTCTGTTCCACTGTTTGGACCACAAGCTCCCCTTTACCAGCATGCCAGTTCACAAACTGTGTTCATGCACCAATCACCCGATGAAATTTGCTTTCTCTTTGAGGCAGTTAGCGGCCTATGGTGACCCACAGGCAGAGGCTAATGGACAGACTTCTTAAGCACAACATGCCTCACTATTAAACAACTATCCTACATATTATGCTCACATACCAAAAGGGACGGTCCATGAGCAGTTCTGTGGGGTGTAGCACAGAAGGGTAGGGATCACATAGAGGCTCTAAGAGATCCCCTCTATAACACGTCTGAGGCCAGCATTGTGACGTTGGCAGCTTTAAAAGAGCCCCAGTATCTCCTGGAAACCATCTTCTAGGCTCCCTGAAGCAACTGTCACAATACCCAAATGAACCATGCAACAGATGCTTTTCCGGAAGGTGTATACATTTTTGTGAAGCAGCACAATCTGATGCTTCCTCGACTCCCTCTGTTAAACAAGTGCTCTCTCAGGAGGCAAGCACTGAAGTATAGACATTTATTGAAGAACAGGGTGCGATTTCATACAAACATTACTTACGGAGCAGACGACAACAGAGAGCAGAGGCAGTCCTAGTATAAGGTGGCTTTGCATAAAAGCATTGTTTGCCTGAAAGACAGACACCGGGTGGTGAAGGTGGTAAGAGAGGGACAGCAAGACACATTTTCTAACAATGACAGCCTGAGGGCAGTTTTTACACATTTACAAATTATGGTGGGGTCCTGAAGGCAGAATGTTTAAGAGGTGGTTAGTTTTGGTAGAGGGTGAGGGTTCACAGGACACCTATCTCTAGCAGGTAAAGCTTGAACCATGCTTTGAAGAGTTCGACTGAAGAGATGGCTTTGATAGCCGTGAGGAGACATTCCAGTATAATGGGCCAAGTTGGGAAAGGGAGCGAAAGCAGGAAAGCAGCACAGGGGGGCCTAGGACTGATAGGTTGTGAAAAGCTGAAGAATGCAGGTTTCAAGGGGGTCAGATCAGTGAGAAGCAGTAAGTGAGGCAGTGTGGGGAGGAGGAAACACCATGGATGGAGTTATAGACTTGTGCAGGAATTTAAAGAGTTATTTTTCATGGAGGACCATCAGGCATGGTGACGGTTAGGTGAAGGGGATCTGGGTAGCTTGAACTAGATACTTTTTGCAAAGTTGAGTGGAGCAAAGGAGTAGCCGGTATTAAGGTATCATGAAGGACACAGACAACAGATTCAAATTTCAAAAAAACTTTTATTTACTTAAATGTCAGGATGGAAAAAGGCCTCACTTGCCCCATCTAAGGTGGAATTTCCCTACCTAAAGAAAACTGAGGCACGTCTGAGTGAAGGAGTTCAACTGAAGGATCTGTCTGTGCCCAAAACCAAGGGTTGCCTCACAACTTATTCTGTACAATGTGCTGGGGTATCAGCAACCAAAAGAAAACAAGTGTTCAACCGAAGGTCCTGAGCTTCTTCCAGCTCGAAGCTTCTTTTGAACCCCCTTCTCCAAGTGTGAAATAATTTCATAATAATGTAGTTTCAAAACAATGTCTCAGAATTATCCTCCATAGACTAAAAGGGAAATACTTTGAATAAGGACCCGGGGGTTCCCTTCCCCAAGTTTAAGGCAGTTCACAACTGAAGCCCTAGGGTTCCCTTCCTCAAGATCAGAATAGTTCACAATAGAAGCACTGGGGTTTCCTTCCCCAAGTTCAAAGTAGTTCACAACATAAGTGTCTACTACACTCTTGTTTAGTTTTAATTTCAGTTTTAGTGGTTTGAAAGATTCAGAGTGTCTGGTATTTACCTTCCGTTGGTTGATTTGCATTCAATACAGCATTTAGAAAAAACTATCTGCTTTATTTTGATTCAGTTCGAAGTTTAAATAGCCTGATGTATTTTATAAAATTGAGAGATAAAGATTTATTTACACCATTGAAATGTCTATTTTGCAGATTGGAACCTTTCAGAACTGATCCTGCTCTTTTGTCAAGGTGCACGGTCCCTTTAACACTTTATGTGATTGTAAATTCAATTAACAGTTCAGACTAAGACTTTAGAGAATGTGTTCCACTCCTTTCAGACGCACGCAACCACTCGGCTAAAATGTATGCATTCACAATTACCAGTTCCTTCACAGCGCCCGCGGTCAGTTTCAAACCGGGTTTCCTAGTTTCTGAAACTCACTGGCTTCCTCTGCAGGTTCCTCGCATATCACAATGGACTTGCTCCAACTTAATTGCCTCCAGGGTTCACTCCTCTGCCCCTGAGACACTCACACGCTCTCGCAGTGCCGCAGGAGAATGAACACACTGCCTCTTTGTTAGACGGTCGGCCCTTCAGCACGCCACCTTCGCTTGCCTTACAGTTGGCACCAGAGAACTCCTGTTCTCACACCATCCCAGTTCGGACCGCCAGTTTCTGCAGTCTCTGGTATTCTGATCCTTGTCACATAGCAGCTCTGCATGCAACGGCTCTCAGCAGTGTCTCGCCTTTCTCTCCCTCTCTGTGCTCTTTTGCCTTCCCACCTTTTATTCACCTGGTGTTTGTGACTGAGCTGCAGGTGCGAGTCCTCTCTTTCAATTGCCTGACTATAGTTAGACTTATTAGTGAGACATGCCTGGTCTTTGTAGTGGTATTCCTCTGAGGCTCTCTTGTTCGTCTCAGTACCAGAGTGGTGTAGTTGCATGTTGGTGTGTATGACTCCTAGTCGCCTCTTCCTCGTCCCAGTACTAGAATGGCATGACAGACAAAACAAGGGAAGTTGGTTTATAATAAACCATTAAGGTTGGGGTAGGATGGGTTGGTTGTCGTTAGGAAAAGGGTATACCATGTCTCGCCCAAGGACTCCCCATGCCCAGTCCCTAAGGATCCTCCACCCAGGTGAGCCTCCCTCACTTGTCCACCGCCAGGGTCGGGATCCAAAAACGATGGCCTTTCCCTGGCCACCTGTGAAGAGAACCCAAGGAGAATAGGAGTGAGAATACCCTACGTTTTCTCACACTGGTAAGCTCACACAGTAATACAGCTTGCTGAGCACAAGAGTATAAATAAGTGTTCTAGTTGAGCGATGCATGAAGTTTGGGTGGCTATTCCTAATGTTTAGGAGGATGAGTGTGGGTGTAGTGGCCAAGGTTAACAAAGAGTTTTAAGTCACTGTCAAAAGGAACCACCAAGGTTGCAAGCCATGCGGGAGGTGTTGAGGTGACAGGGGGGAAAGACGTGGGAGAGGGGAGAGCAGGGTTGGTATTGGAGGCAGAGAGAAAGATGGCTTCTGTCATTGAGGAGTTAAGCATGAGGCAACGTAGAGCCATTGAGAGGTGGATATGACGGTTCGGCAGTGAGGAGGTAATGCTCACCTACTAATTAAAGCAAATCCATGCCTGCAGGGCCCCTATTTTGAAAAGAATGACACTCCCACGCCAAATGGGGTTCGAACAAAAGACCTTGAAAAAGTACATAAACCATGCTAACCCTACTGGAATGGGAAATTAGCAACTACTCTGATCCATAGCACTATCGTTGAAGTCTAAGATCTGGCGATTGGATCCTTTGAACCCTATTTAGGGCACTGTTAGCAGGGGAGAGGGGCCATGGCTAGACACCGCCAAGATGGCGGCTTACTCCCGAAGCTCTTCATGCTGCACAGGGTTTTTGAAGACAAAAATGTGAATTTACCACACAAGAGAGCAGCAGTCCTAAGCAGTGGAACCCAAAGGAATTGGTGTTGCAGAACTTACCTTGTCCCCTGTCGAGGAAAGGATCCAAGCCAGCTGTTATTCTTCCCGTGTCGGACTGAAGAGAGGCTGCTGAGGTTGCAGATTGGGTGAGCAGATAGTTGTGAAGGAATATTTTCAGTTTGGGGTGCTTATTCACAGATCCATCACCTAACACATGGGAGCCACCACTCTGCTCATTGAACAATTACCATAGGCGTAGAAAGGAGAATAAGTGCGGTGGCCACATAGCATAATCTACAGTTGGAACCATTGATTTAAATAGCATTCGGGAATGGTCCTGATCAATGAACATTGTTTTGCTGACACAGAATGTGGATTTCTAATGGTGCAGCCATATTTGAGGGTCTGATGCTTGCGCTTTCACATATACAGAGTGTATGCAGAAGGTAGGTTTCTCTTAAGGCTTCACAAACTGATTTGACACTGTATCGTCTCTCAGTTCTTTCCTGGCAATTTCTATACAGCTAATAATGTCCCATGTCTTGGACTGGGTGGTAAGATCACAGCAATTCTCTTGTTAATGCCTTAACACCACTTTTCTGGTGGAAATGAGTTTACTTCAGCAATTCATGGTCAGTGTCGCCCTTTTTTCTGTAGAGGGAGACCCTTTTTCTAGGTGTTAGAACAGTGCATCCATAGTACACTTCTGCTCTTGTTGGTAACACACAAGAGAAAGAGTATGTGGCGGAAGAGCTGCACACTAACATTGGGGACCAATACCACCAGGGAACGTAATGTCTAACTGATGTAATAGACCCCACTTCTTCCCCCCTCTTAAAAGCATTCTTATACCTGTTCAGATAGAACTGACATGTTTTATTACCAATGTACTCCATCTGGCTTAGCAGATAACTATGAGAATCCAAAGACTTGCAGATATCAGACATATAGCTTTAAGGCTAGAACTGGGACGAGGAGGAACTCTGCAAGTACAAGGATTATGAATGAGAAACAGAATGAGCGGTCTAGACTCCAGAGACTGTTAATTGGCCCGAAGCAGTACAATTACCCTTCGCAGGAGTTTTGCAGCCACTGGGAAGCAGAGAGCCAGACGAGGGCGAGCCCATGGAAAGCTGTGTATGGAGGGGAACAACGCAATAGAGGTCCCTGACGCCAGGACTCCTCAGGTTACTGTCGTAAGAGACCTCCAGGCTCCCATTTCAACGGTGAACAATCCTGGGGAAAGGACAACTGGCCGGGAAGGAGCAGACGCTCAACGAACCGCTACCGACCGCAATGCAGTCCGGACAGCGACCAGAGCATCCAGGGAAGCAGCAGAAGCCCGGAGAACACCCGCACCGACCTTGAGAGAACAAACAGGTAAGCGGATTGCTCGGGAGCTGCACGAGGTCCAGGGAGGCACATGGTTGGGAAAGTGAACCGCAAAGAGAGGGTCTGGGACCCAGAAGGAAGCCCAGGAAAGTTGTCCAATTGGCAGGAGAGTAACCACCAAGGGGAGACCACACCACTGTGTTGAGTTGAGGACCCGCACCTCACAGAGAGGATCTGGGACCCTGAAGTAACACAGAAACAACTGCCTAATTGGCAGGATTGGCAGGGGAGTAAACCAGAGCTAAACAACAACATTGTGCAAGTCAAAAACGTGTACCCATATGAGAAGGCAAATCATAAAAGGATTCCATTTCTAATAAGAGAGATAACGAAAACATTATATAAGAATTTTATAATTTGACATGAGGAAGAATCAAGCCAACCATTTTCCTGGAAGGCTGGGCCCCCCATACAAGAAACTTAAAGCAGGAAACCTATGACTCGAAGACTGGAAAAAAGGACCCCCATGTTTATAAGGCCTTAAGGAGGCAGGATGCCAATATTGTGTAAAAGAGACAATGCTTCATATACTAAACAGTGTTAAAGGAGAATAAGAAGCCTAGGGGAAAGGAGCTCCGCCCTAGCCTTAGAAGGTTGTATTTTGAAACATTACTTTCTTTATTAAAGACCAGCGAAGTTGAGAACTTTAATGCTTGCTGCAAATAATATGAACACTTTAAACTTGGAGAAAAGACTTCCTTGCACATTTGTATTAGAGAATTAGTTGTAGGGACAGAAGTAGTGTTTGCGGACAGAATACTGACTAACTCTATAGTTTCGAACTGGCCGACAATTTCACTAGTTTCCTTTGACATAGGGAAATCCCTCCTAGACATAAGGGCAGAGAGGCTTTTTCCAACCATTTTATTATTTAATAAAAGTCTTTACCCCAAAACATACTACCCTTGTGCCCAACTCTTGGCGTCGGACTCCTTACACTGATCACAGAATGCATGCTAAATCCATCCCCTACACAGGCAGAACAGTTGGCAAAGACTTTAACCCGAGCTGCAACGTCAATTATCAGATGTCTAGTGAGATCAGTTTTGAAGGAATGGTTGATGCATATGGAAACGCTTCAAGCCACAGTCCTCTACACTAATTACGATACTATTTCATCTCATATGGATCTTCCCACCCTAAAGGAAGATTTGAAATCACACACTGGACGAATACTTGATGTAGAAAATAGACTTTCCACAGCAGAGGGGAGGAATGAAAGCAATCAGCAATTACAATAGGTGGCAGAACAAGCACAGGTCCCCATCAGAGTTGTAAGGCTGCATTTACGAAGGACACATTTTGCCCTTTTGGAGTGCTTGAGAAACTGGAAGGAACCAATGTGGTGTCCTTTATGGAAAAATGGCTCCCAAAACTATAGCATCTGACTTTCAAGCCTCTGTTGAAAACACAATGAACACACAGGCTCTGGATGAGAAATCCAGCAAAACCAGACAAACCTTGACAAGCCTATGCACTGTTTTATTAGCCTACTCAGACACAAACATAGGCAACCCATTTTACAACATGCCAGGAAGAACAGCCCCTTCCCGTATGAGACCATAAGATGTTTCTTTCAGCAGGCTCCTCTAGAACAACCATCAGAGATGTCATTTAGGGGTCACCAGAAAATAAATATATATTTATTTTGTAATGCAAGCTCCTGGGCTGTGGTTAGCTCCATGTGGCTCTTTACTTCTGGAGTGGCTGGCTTTCTTGCTCAGGCCCCTTAAAAAAAGAAAAATAAGAATAGGAGTGCCACAAGTCTAACACTTTCAGCACTGACCATCAATAAGAAAGAATAGGAATACCAAATAATGTGTCTTTCTGGAATTCTATACAATAACTGCTAGACTCATTAAAGGTTTATTTCAGGAGCACTTCAGGGGGTGAGTCACTGATTTAGTGTGTTCTTTTTTTATTGAAATTTAGCAGAAATCAATATACTTTTTTCAAATTGTAAAACATACATCATAAATTCATACTAAGTTACAGGAAAAAAAACATCAAATTATTTACAAACATAAAACCTTAGCTATTTACATATATCAAATAAAATAAATAAGACAACATCAGTAACATCGGATCGATCGAAAGATATATTCATTCGCACACTATCCATTTCCATGTTTCAAAAGAAGAGTAGTTAGAAAATTCACAGAAGCAATGTTTAGGGTCATATTGGCAGAGTTAAGAAGCCCATCTAAGTTCAGGCTGCACATTTGCAACAGTGGCCATGTGTTTCTCAAACAAGTTATTTCTCAGGGGAAATCAGTGCTATACATTCTACGATTAGATGTTCTAAGGTTTCTTTTTGTGCTAGATCACTGCAGAATCTACAGAAATTCTCCGACACACCGATTTGCTTACGTTGGGCCAAGACATCTCGGGTGAGCCATAAATTAAATCGCATTCTCACGATTGCCATGCGTATTTGTGGTGAGGGGGCTCTAGTCAGATAAGATTCAACAACCCCCACTCTCTTTTCAACATAGCATTTGTTATTAAAGTGCTTATATTGCAGGCAAAATGAACGAGTGAGAATCCAATCTTGGAGGAAGATTTTCTTTTTGGCTCTTACATGATTCATTATAAGGGTTTCCAAGTTGACGTCTGCCATAGCCAGGACTTGAGACATATTTAGTCAATTTCTGGATAAAGACATGATTCGATGTAAACAAATAGGACGCTAGCACAGCAAGAAATGACACTGCATTGGTATTTACAAGACATTTACGCAGTAGAGCACATAATTGCCAATGATATTTCGCACTTAAAGATATAAGACCCAACTCATATCTCAAACATGGGCCAGGAGTGGATTATGGTACACTGAGAATCTGTCTCCAAAACTAAGCTTCAAGTTTATTCAAGGAATGGGTAGAAGTGATAGCTCTTGACTCTAGCCCATACAACAATATAGGAGAAACTTTGTGTTGCCAAAAGAGGAGGGCTGGATTAATGGTGAATTTGCCATATTTATAAAGTATTATTTTGGTTTGCGAAAAGGCTGATGTCAGCTTGTCTTGTAATGTATGTATATACACTGAGGCAGAATTATTGCCTTCAAATGGTAAACCCAGGTATCTATAGTGAGATACAACATCTAGGCTGATGTCTTTGACCCTCCATACAAATGTATTTCTGTGAGTTAGTTTGGGGGTGTACCATATTTTTCGTAGTGTACATTGCTATGTGATGCCATTTCCTGTTTTTTCAACAAGTGAAAGGTCGTGTTCCATCGCTTCGGTGGGGTCAAATGACATCACTTCCTGTGATGTCATCAGGGGGTCAAGGGTCATGTGATGTCAATTCCACTACCCCTGGCATTTTGGTGAAATGACGTCCCTAACAACCATGGGCAAAGGACAGACATTGTATTTCTTTTTTATTTGGCATGCTACAGTCAAATACATTTCACAGCAGTAAAAAGAATTAAACATAAGAACTGTATCAACAATTTGACATAAAAAAACATTTAATCAAACATTTACAACTACAGCAAAGAGTATAATCTATAACTAATTGAGTTCCTGCGCTACCTTCATGCAGTTAAAAGCCTAATTTCACAGTCCAACAGATGCATTAAACAGTGCTAACACTACCTTCCATAGATCCATTAGAGCAATAATCATAGAAGCGGCACCAAGCATGCACATCTGTCCCTGAAGGAAGAGGGTTGCGTGCTAGTGCTATTATAAAATAATTGGCCAATTCTAGACGTTCCTTCTTTATTTTTGGGGATTGAGTGAGAATAGGTCTAAGGGTTTCTACTTTGTTAGCATCTAAGGAGAGATGACATTCTCTTTTCCCTAGGTATTTTCAGACGGGCACCCACTACTGCCAAACAAGGAAGCTGGTTAAATCGAGCAAACATGAAAATATGGTTGGGGTCTACTGCGAGGGTTCAGAAATGAAAGATGGACACAAAGGTAACGTTTTCCCAAAGTTTGGCATTTATTCAAAGTAAAAAGGGGTTCTGATAAACGCCTAGCTTTCCCTAACCTAACAGAGAGGTCCCTACCTAATAAACTAAAACTACTGAAAAATGACCTAGTTTCCAAATTACCTGTGGCCTTCACACTAATACATCCAATCAAATTATACAAGGAAATGTATGGCTGAGTTTTGGTTCAACAAAAACAGTTTTGTAATACAACTCAAATGTTCTTGAAAGCACTCCTTGCAATCAGGGTTGTATTCCCTTCCCCTGGATCAATTCAGGAATACTCACATAATTCTGTTTCAACAAGGTGCATGTTCAAGGAAAGTAGAAAAGTATTTTCTACCCACAATGTGTCCTTCTTGGAGAAACAACATTGTCCTTTTTACCACACTGGGCTGATCATTGTCTTCCACAATATCACTCTTGTAAGGATGATTGACTTTCTGTCCAAAACACCAGTTCCATAAACCATGCAATTGCACTGTTATCTTTTAATACCTTTCTTCAAATGAAACGACTTCTTGTCATGATAGCACGTCACTCTTTTTCTCAATACTACTTCTTGAAATAAAGCACTTTTGTCAGGATAGCAAAAAGCAACTGGTCTCATCGATTCTACTGCTGGTCAATAAATGAATTCTCTTAATTTAACAAAAGTTCTCTCCACATATATTTCTGCCACAAAGATATCAAACCATCATCTTCTTTCCTTGTCCACTCACCTGCCAGGACTAACCACTATAAGCCCTTCTCTGGTATACTGGCCTGCCAGGAAAAGAAACCTCCTACAACTAACTTCAAACTTGATGGTAGTATGGATTACAATATTCTCCACACCAATCTTTCGCTATGGTTTCACAATCTCTAGGCTGTTGGCAGGAAGAGATTGTAATTCTTTATTTATTCAATGCTTATACACAGGTGGATTGCTTCAAGGTGGGAGGGAGCAAGGAAATACAGTAATCATTTTTAGGCTTTAAGTTTCCAAATGATCTAACAGAAAAACTAGCATACTAGGCCTGACTGCATTTCTCAAGTGCAAGTGCATGAAGTGTTACAGTTGCGACGAAGCTAGGGAGGGGGGAACAAAAAAAGGGGATGGGGTGGAGGGGCACAGGACAAGCAAACTTACTAGTCCTAGTACATTCAGTTTATGCATACATACAGACAGAGGTGGGAGGAGTGTGAGGTAGGAGGGAGGGGGAATGAACAAGCAGGTCCAGTCCAGCAGTATCTATCTCAAAAGGGGATTTATACTTCTGTTGCTTTAAGGGGTTTTTGCAACTTCTTGGCTGATGGTAATGCTGATTTTGAACTTTTCCCAGTGGTTATCTTAATATGAACTTCTTGTAGTCTCTTGGCTGTCTTTCTTCACTGGTAGTTCGGCCAAAGTCTTTTGACAGCCTCTTGGCTGTGGGTAATGTTTACAAACGTTCCCCTCTTGTATTCCCTTATGAGGGAACTTTCCTCTTTGCCACTTAGCTTCATTTTCTTTACCTATTTGGTATTCATCAAGTAAGCTCTGCTTTGTTTTGTCAATAGTTCGGTATTAAAAATTCTGGTTTTGTGACAACCTTAGTGCACAGAGCGCCCCGGGTTTAGCACTCCCTCTCTGCCAACTCACTGGTTCTCTGCAGCTGCTCCTGCTGCCTTCCCTGCTTCACGGAAGTGCTTCTGCTTTCAGTCTGCTTTCTCCCTTGCCTCTACGAGACATGGGCAAGTTCTGCAGCTGTCTCCGGGACCAACGACAGCTCCATTGATCTGCTGCTGCTATACCCATCTGCCACACGCTGTTCTGGAAGCCTGTTCTATCAGCTGGGGTTCTCCTTAGTATGCGTAGTATTCTGCGAGTGTGCTTCTTGTGTTTACCTGTCAGGGTGGTTCCTGCAGGTGGGCTTCTCTCTGTGGCTGCACCTCAGATGAAGGTAGCTTTCTCAACTACACCTCCCGCACTGCCATTAACTGCTCCTCGACCATCTTCATCTGTTTCACCTTCATAACACAGCTGGGTCTCATCTTGGGTTCTAAATATCCCACTAAGGTGTTTTAATTGGCAACGACTAGACCGCACCTTTGAATACTCACCATTGTGAGTCCTCATTGCCTCCAAGCTCCTCTTCTTCATCTGAGTACTTTTAGCATTAGGGGAACTGCAGTTCATAGAAAAGGGAGTAACATTAAGTTGTTCCATTTTACAATACGCCATTGTCAATTTAAGAATTATAGGGGAATTGTGAGATGAGGATTACACCACTGTCCACCGGCATGAGTCTCCTTCCCCTGTGATCCTCCCACATGAAACCAGCCCCAGGGCCAGGATCAGGAAGCAGCTGCCTTTCCCTGGCCACAGAAGAGGAAACCCATACCGGTTTCCTAGTGATAATCTCACAGGATTCATCACACTACCTAATGTAACGGTTTGCTCAACAGTCGCCTGAATCAAGACATATTTAAGAAGTTCTAAATTGGCACAGAAATCCCAACAGAAAGCCCTCCTACGTAAATGAATAACCAACAGATGCAAATCCTGAGTCCAGTCAATAACCCCCTCTATTCTCCCCACAGAACTGTCACAGGACTTAATGAGCCATTTCAATTTTTGGTTTCTCTCATTACATAATTCTTCTCTCAATAGTATCAACCTCTACATAGGTGCGACTGGGGATACGTGGGAGCACAGCAGGGTGGTCACAATAGGGGATCTATTACAGGATACATCTTTCATACCATTTAGTGGATTAGTTGACAACAGCGGGCTACCCAGAGGCCAATATTTGCTACATTGCATCATTAAGAGGGAGATTACAGGCCGGTGGCCTACATGGGGTGAGTCAATGGAAAAGCACTAAATAGTGGACATTCTGTACGACATCTCAAAGGGAGGGGGCACCATATCCAGGATATATGACTTATTGCTCACGGGAGGTCCCCCTGCAACATTACTAGCGAGACGCAAGTGGGAGGAAGATCTTGGTGTCTCTTTCTCAGACACACAGTGGAAGGAAATTCTGGGATATCATAAGAGAGTGTCCCGAAATGCTAAATTACAGCTGATTCAGCTGTTTGTGACACACAGGGCTTACATGACCCCTTTGAAGATGTCACGTTTCCCTGGTGCGGGAACACAACACTGCCTGCATTTTAATTATGAGGAGGTGGGTATACTACATATGTTCTTGGCATGAACCATAGTGCGGAAATATTGGGAAGAGGTAGCAGCTAGAATGTATAGTGGAGGGTTGGGGTTGATGTTCTCTCACCCGGGGCATGCCTGTTGGGTCGTTTTTCATGTCCCAAAGCGAAACAGATTCATAAGAGGAAAGATTTTGCTTATATAATAGCCAAACGCAGAATCACGATGGCATTGAAAGCTCCAAGGGGTCCTAACAGAGGATTGGTGGCGAGATTTGAAGAAATGGGCGCAGGCTGAGACAGAGGCTTGGAGGGGGGCAGCGCACTTCGGCCGCAGGTGAAGAGGTGGCGGCATGGATGAGCCTGGTGCAGTCTCAATATGCTCCGGATACCACGGAAGCAGTCCAGGAGGACATAACCCCATAAACACCATAGATACCATAAACATAATGGATATTGTTGGCTACCGGCGCTCAAGTAAGGTTGTTGGATACACGTTATGGGCTAGTACAGGAGGCAAATTGGGGGGAGGCTAACAGGGAGGGTAGGGTGGGTCTGTTGGGGTAAACGGTTTTAAGGAGGTTGGTTCGTTTTGCAGTGGACACTTTACTAGAATGTATTAATTGTTTGTGTCAAATGACTGCATATTGAAAATCAATAAAAAGTGTTTACAGAGATTCCAAGATGGCCGCCGTTGGGTAAACACTGCGGCCCCCGAGCTCCCGGAACCGCTCTGCTCCCGACTGTACCACCTGAAGCCCTGACACTACAACCGCCCCTCCCCAGCTGATATACTCAATGGGCGGTAGTGACTGATTGGTGGACAGCTTGGAGCCGCCACGCAGGGATGTTCCAAGCGCCCCCATCGCAATGAAGAATACCCAGATCGAGCTGACCGGCGTTCCGACAGGGCCCACCTGCAACAGTCGGCCGGCGATAAGCATACAGTCCTCTCCCTGAGGTACACTGGAGGAGCCAGCCGAGGGCTCAAGTGGGATTAACGAACACCGGAGACGTGGATATTTGCAGCAAGTCCTCACTGGTGCTTTGGTCTGGCCCACTTGGAGAAAGCAGAATCAGACGGGGCGCGGCCCCTTCGGATGCCCGGAGGACGTCCAGGGCGGGGAAAGGGGTTTTGTTAGGCAGAAACCTGTGCAGTTCCCTCTGGGACCACTGCAAAAGATTTAGGACTACAGGTGTTTGGCAGTAAACCCACTTGGTAGCAGTCTGTACCACACAGATTCACTTGGTAGCTGTGGCTGAGCAGTCAGACTTCCCTCAAGAGTTAGGCAGTATACAGAGTATTCACAATAGGTCAAGAGAACACAATAGAACAAGTAAACACTGACCAGGGCTTGGTATAAAAGAGATATAATTATTTATTTATTTAAAACCACATCTAGAAAAACACACAGGCACTAATAGCAAGCAATTCAAAAACACGGTCACTAAAAGATATACACTCCCTTAAAAGAATATTAGGCAAGTCTTAAGTAAAGCCCCACTTATTTTCAGACAGCGGTGAGCGCTTAATGTAGATGGCACTCTAATAATTCGTTTTAAAAGGGAGAGAAAAGCAGAGAGTAAATTGAAACAGATCCCAACACTTTTTCACGAACACAACAAGGGAGTAAGTAAGTAACACTAGGAATTCAGAGTCAGTAGGCCGGATCCGCTTAAGAGGATCCAAACGAAATGTGTCCAAGGTCACACGGTTGCAGTGCACAAAAGTCTTGTAACGGTTCAAAAAGGAGTTGGATCAAAGAGCTGGACCAGTTATAGGGTCAAGGCGGCCAGCCCAGTCCAGAAAGTCAAGGGGTTATTATTACCTTGTAGCAATCTTTAGAAAGGGAGGCCTGGCGGACACGGTATCTTAAAGTGGTGAGAACACTCCAGCGGAGGCAGTTGTTCCTGGCAGCGGGTGCAAGTCGGTGCTTCGTCCGGGGAAGAGAGGATCTCGTCGGGGAGGAAGACAGGAGTCCGTTGCACTGCCAGGGAAGAAACCAGCCGTGGAGGTTCTCAGGTACAAGGAGCGGTCCGTTGATTCGCGGTTCAGTGGCGAGTGGTTATCCGGCCGCCGGGGTGCTTGGCACGGGCAGTTCGACCACAAACCGGTCTGGGGTGCGAAGAAAGAAGGTAAACTGGTTGTGCCCACCAGTCAGGGGAAGAAGCCTCTCCAGCAGGGAGATCTTCTCTGTCGTCGGGAAGTGGTGAGTCGGTTCCGCAGGGCTCCACCGGTGGTGTCGTCGTGGTAGGTCGGCTCAGCTTCTCCCTCGTCGGATTCTCAGGTCCTGTGGTGACTTCTGAAGTTCCAGTCCCCAAAGCCCTGCTTTTATGCAGCATACCCCCATTTACTCAGCCTAGCTGTCAATCAAACATGCTAAGTGGTGAGCCGGCCGGCTCACCACTTGGGCCAATCACACAAGAGTGCGACTTGAGTTACCAAGGTAACTCAGTCCAGGGTGCCTAAACCCCCTCCCACACCCCCTGTGGTACCAAGACAGAGTGGCACCACTTTTGGAGGCTTCTGTGGAGAAGCCCGCCAAAAAGTGGAACAAAGGGCTCGATTTGGGTTGGAGTCACAGAAGAGAACACAAACGCTATTTTAGAATCGAGTCTTGGCAAAAAATACCAACTGGAGAATTAATATTAAATAAATAAACTGGCGGTATGTTTGAGGTTATGAGAATTAAATCATTAAAGTTGGTAGCCTCGAACAATGGGAAAATCCCATAGGGAAATATTCGCGATCGAATATAAAAAGTAGTTTCCACTGCCACCAGCCAAAACTCGATCAGGGGGGATGGAGACGTGCAATCGAATTGCCCCGACCAGTACGTCGACAATATGATGGTTTGTACTGGTTTCTGTTAATAATTTGGGACTAGTAAAGCCAATGGTGACTTTGCATGCCCTGGGAGACAGTAGTCAGTCCCAGGGTATGGAGTCTATGGTGGGGTGTCACTATGACACCCCTGTGTTACGGCACAGAGTGCTGTGTAACACACATTGTAAAAACACATGAGACCCTATGGAGTAAAGGACCCCATAGCCCATAAAACACATTAACAGTCAAAGGAACACCATAAATCATATCCAAGAGTGGGAGAAAAAGAGTCTCACTCTTGGCAGGAGAAAAAAACAAACTCCAGAAATCCAGCAAAGCTGCTGGGGGACTCACTAGGTTAGGAAATTCAGCCTAAAGAGAGAATTCTCCCTAACAGGTTTCACACCCCCAACGGTGAAGCCGGGCTGATGGTGAAGCAACCACCACCTTGCAAGGAAGCCGCCACAGGTAACTGGTCTCCGTTCACCCAAGAGCAGGAGGACCTGAGAGGACCCAGCCCCGGTGCCCGCTGCGACGCCACATCACGATCCGGTCCCGACTCAGACGGCCCCAAGCCAAGCGGGACGGCCCACCGGACCGCATTTTGCTGCCAGGCATTCCCTTTCGCCCAGCCCCGCGGTGGGCCCCGGTGAGGACGGAGGAGAGCTGCGGCGCAATCAACCAAGACATACCGCCACCGAAGACGCTATAGCCAGGAGGCAGAGCCAAGTGGTCCTTCCGCCTTCCCCGAGACTATCTCCTGGCTCATCTTGGATGCCTGAATCACGTACTACCAACTGTGAAACGGCTAAGGAGCGCACGGACAGAGGTAATTCAGTCACCTCCCTGTCGAGCTCTAAAAACTAACCATTTGTCTACAATCCGACAGAGGATGAGGGCAGGAGCTCCTAGACTGCCCAGCTCCATCCCATTACCCGCCCCCCTGGGCCCTGGCCGTTTTAGCCCAGCGAAACGCATGCAGACATACATCAGGAGCATAGAGCGGAGGTACATTCGCTCCAGAGGGCAGAGCTCGTACGTCTCGGCTAACTGCCTTCAGTGATCAGTGTAATATCCTTCTGGCTGACCAGGTACCAATGCCCTGTCCCTGCTGGACCTTGTGGGGGCTGCCATAGCCCACTGAGACCCTAGCTGCCCAACAGCTGCGGTGGAGGACAAGCTACCAAGCTACAGTCACATCCGAGACAGAAGCTTTTAAAAGCACCATATACCTGAAGGTCCAATCGCACTCTTACCCATCACCAGGGCATCATACTCCCACACAGCAGCCTGACACCAATGGCTCCAGCGGAAGCAGCAGATCTCAAGCAAGTGAGTCAGCCCATATCGTCAGCCACCAGAGGGTGGTACGGGGTAGAGCTGCGCTAAGCCTAGCGGCAGCACCTACTGGCAACTGATAGCATCGGAGACCCCTTAGCCCCCTGTACACATTGCCTGTAGAGAAACAGAAGCGTCCACAACCGGCTAGCTCCTAGCTCGCAACCAATACGACCAAGATGTCAAGGAACAGCTCCAAAGATCCCCCTTCGGCCGGCCTTGAAGAACATAAAAAAGACCCAGGATGGATCCCTCACCAAAATCTGGGCCAAGGATTCTGAGGCAGAGGGAGAACAGCAGATGGGCGACTGGTCGGGAGCCCACGGATCAGACACCTCCCAGGAAAGTCAGGACAGTCCAGTCACATTTCGGCGCTCAAACAATTCCTAGGAGAGATGGACAAGTTTACGACAACAATCCAGAGACAGATGGACACCCTGAGGGAAGACCTGATTGAAGGAATAAAGGAAATTGAGCACAACATTAACAAAATAGAGGAGAGAGTTGACACTAATGAGCGAGCCATACAAGAGCTGACCGAGGACGCGCGCAAGTCTGAAAATCTACGGGAGACCATGGCGGTGGCCACTCAGAACCTAGAACTACAGGCTGAGGATCCAGAAAATCGATCTAGGTGAATCAACATACACATCAAAGCCCTGCCGGAGACCATACAGAAACAAGATCTTACTCAAACCCTCACAACCATTTTTGTCGACCTCCTAGACGAGGACTCAGTTATGCACCTCCAGTTTGACAGGATCCACAGAGGGGGACCACCCCGTACAGAACCAGGAGCCAGATCAAGAGATGTACTAGTGGCATTTCACAGCTTTGCCACTAAAGAAAAGATACTCGAAAAAGCTAGAAAGGCAGGTTGCATAACCTACAACAGATCTGAGATATATCTATACCAGGATATGGCACAGAGCACTCTGAATAAAAGAAGAAAAATGGGTCCGGTGCTGATACAGCTGCACACTCAGCAAATAAAGTACAGAAGGTCCCACCCATTTGCCCTGACTTTCTCCTGGCAGGGCAGACAACACAAGATCTCAACATGTGAACAAGGGATGGACTTACTGGGCATTGAGGAACAGCTACCATCAAGCCCTGCCGGCGCACCCGCCCGCCACAATGCACTTAAACTGTGGGAATGGTCTACAGTCAGGCCGAAAAGGCCAAAGGATGATCTTCACTCTATACAGCGCAACACCCCGAAGAAAGCCATACCAAACAGTCAAAATGGATCGCCGGAAAGTCCCACCAGATCCTGTCTCCCGAAATCGTAGAGGGGACCGCACAGCGAGTCCGGGGAGGGCACTTGCTGCTTAAAGTTTTGGTACCGGTACAGGATGTCACTAGCTTTGCAAGTAGTTCATTGCGGGGAAGGGAGGGAGAGGGAAACTTGGGATGGGATCGGGAGATCCTGTGTGGTCCAATTCTGGGAGTGTCCAAGAGCTCAGCTCGCGGATCGAGGGGGGCAGATTGCCAGCTGAGCTCACCCAGGGAGGAAACTGGGAAAGGGGGTGGAGGGGCTCCCAGAGGGGGAAAGGGAGGGGATCAAGGAGCCAGGAGATCCGATGCTGTAAGTGGCACTGTGATGCGGACACCACGTCCTCTCTAGTAGGGTCCCCAAAAAAGCTTGCCCCCAATAGGCACTGGGCACACCTAATTAATCACATCAACAGCTAACATGGAACGGCTGAACGTACTATCTCTGAATGTAATGAAAAAACGCATATAGCCACCCTACAGGAGATCCACATTCAGTCTCGAGACACAAATAGAGTTAAGATCTGGGGATATAATAGAGTGATTCAGGCTACACAGTCTTGCAAAAAGGGGCGGTGGTAGTTAAGCTGAGAGATGGCCTATATCTGGTAATCAAAGCAACGCAGAATGACGATCAGGGAAGATATCTAGAGTTGGTGCTCGAGGGCAGGTCTACACAATCTCGACATTTTATGCACCCAACTCAATGGACACGACAAACATGAACACAGATTTTCAACAGAAAGATAGCTCTACACATACTAAAGGATTTGAGGACAGTTTTCAGTATAAGCAGCAAAACAAATACCAACATTCCACACTACCACAACAGCTTGCCTCTCGATTCGCAACCAAGAATGAGGATTGCACAAGGAATAAGTTCAGATCCCCGATGCAGTCCAAAGTCAACAGAAAAATAGATGGTGAAAAGGGACATCCTCTTATTTTTCATAGGAAACAAGTGTCCTATGAACCCTGGCATGGGACAATCATATGCCTGGTTTCTTAACATAATGTACATGAGTAATGCTTGTACTATGTCAACACCTGCTTTCTTCAAAGGCTGTAAGGCCATCAAGCCATGTCACCAGTGATGAAGGGAGAGGAGCAAAAGCCCCGATTACAGAGTATGTGTTTGGTGTTTTTTTTCTTTATTTTCACAACACACCGTCTAATTTGATCACTGTATTTGTTGGACGTTGTATTTTATTTATATAGCGCTAGAGACAAGGACCAGAGGCATGAGAGTGCTAGAACAGGACAACAATTAAGCAGGGTCTTATGCCAGGAGGAACATGTCCACGAGGGGAGTTATTCAAATAGGAAGGTCTTCAGTTTGCTTTTAAAACTTGTGAGGCTGGGACATAGCCTCAGATCAGGTGGGAGGGAGTTCTGAAGATACAGAGTGGAGGAAGGAAAACATCCCTCCTTCAATTGTGACAATTTAGACTTGGGTGACTGGAGCAGGCCTGTGTTATTAGATCTCAGACCCCGTCTGACCGGCAGCCCATTGAGCTGTATCCCTGGGTATGAAGGGCTCTCACCATATAGGCAGGAGGGTGCAATGCTCAAGGTGCGGAACACAACTCTATTGGCTATGGGCAGCCAATGGAGTGATCTACGTACTGTAGTTTTACGAAGACCTTCCATCTGCCTTGCCCACTCCTTGGAGGATACTGGCACAGTAATCCAATCGACTTCCGAGGATTGCTCTGGCTAACGTGGCACAGTTTGGGACTTCAACAAAAGGTCTAATCTGTGCCAGAAGTTTAGTATAATAAGATGTGTTGGCTACCAGGCTGCTGATAGGAGCCCTCATTGAGAGTTCTTGCTCCAAGATGACTCCCAGAGCCTTCACTTTCTTTAGGGTTGGCAAAAGACAGTCAGCAATTTGCAAGGACGAGTAGGTTTTCTCCAACTGGCGCAGCTTGGCGCCAGTACCCAAGATGATTATCTCTGTTTTGACATGGTTAAGAGCTAGTCCATTGAGCAACATCCAATGGAGTATTTTGCTGTAGGTGGTGTTGATAATTTCAGTGTCTTTGGCGTACTCGCCTGATAGTGGACATAGGCACCGTGTATCATCAGTGTAGTTAGCATAACACGTTTCTCCGGCATCCAATAGATCGAACAGCGTGAGCATGAAGATATTTTGCTGTGGTATTTAATGAGCTTGTATAATTTTATTTCTTTTTTCAGGTTTGCACTCGCACAACCATATACTTTTGCCTCTTGTATTACTGGCTCATAATTTCAAATTAAAGGGCAGACTACACCTAGTCTTGTTCACAGAAGAATTGCCTAGCATTTCGGTGCAGGAATGCCCTTGTAGCTGGGAGCAGACAGATATGCATATATACTCTGTGAATGGTACAGTGAGCTAAAACATGGCTTTTGGTCTGAGGTACACACACACACACATTAACAATATACTGTTATGACACGATCTCATGAATTACACTTAAAGGATACGCTGTCTAGCTGCCATATTCATCAGGTTACTTTATTCAGGTAGCTCAGTTCATCAAGTCTTATCAGTTACATTTAGGAGATAAGGAAGTACAGACAGGAATCCACTGGCTCCCATCACCCAGAGTCACATCTTTCAACTGCCTTGGGTGGAACTCCATTCACACACAAGCATTCAAATATTTCAGCTAACATTTCACACATGACATCACACCTTGCATACACCTCATGCAAGTAAGATGCAGGGCACAGGAAGGAAATTCAATCACGACACCTCCTTCCGTTACGCAACAAGCAACCACACCGACAAAGTATGTCTCAGCACCTCACGCAATCAAAACCGCCTCAACACCTCCTTCCGTTACTGCAAAACATACACACAACACAATCAGACTACACCCTCCTACCATTGCTACAAAACATACAAACACCACAAACAGAAAGCACCACACTCAGCGAAACAGCTGTGAAACCTCTGGAACCAGAACAACTAGTCACCATGGGAATGGCTGACCAACCTGGCGTAACTAACCTCCATCTAACGGCATCACACCAACATTGCAACCAAAAGCTACCATCTCAACAACCACTCAAGACACCTTCCACCCACCACTGGCAGACCACCAGCCTGCCACAATGAAGCGCTACCTGCCCCTCTGGGCTACCAAACTACAAAAATCCAAACCATCCTGGAAAACTAAACACCTCCCCTGTCCACCACTGCCACTGGCGAACCTGGGGGCTGTCACACCAGAGCACAAACGGCCACCTATATGGGCTGGCACGTGGCCCGCTACACCTACAAGGAAACATCTCTAACCTACCGAGACAGACCATAAAACCAAGGCTAAAAGGATCAGGCGCATACTTCCCACCTAAAACGCACATACTCACCTGACCCATTCTCAACACACACACACACACACCAGCAACCAATTTACGTGGTGAAAAATACACACCGGTCAACCAACTCACAAAATACACAGCCTCAAAGTGTTGGCCAGACACCCTGCGCCCACAAAACCAAGCACTAAACCAGACCGGCTGGGCACTGCCACAAAGATGTTGGGGTTGCCCAGACTTCCAGAACCACCCAAAAAATTCAGGAGAGGTTCCAGAAGTACTCTTAACTGAAAAATCGACACACAACAACTCCTAGGTGGGGTACTGCCACACAACCACTGTGTGCGTAACCAACACCACCACACAAAACCCCACCTAAAGAAACACCACTATTGAGAAGGCCTACATCCAAAGACCAACTGCACCACTGAATGCACCACTGGATGCTGGAACCTCAAACAGAGCCATTCTCGTCCAGTCCATCACTGCTCACTAAACACATCAGACTTCCGTGGCTGCATACACAACATATATTAAGTGCATGCTTTCCAGCAACAGCACAAGCAAATACACTTCATGATCTGTTGGATGACGCAATTCGAGGAAAACAATGCTACAGATGAGTCGTGAGAGCACTTACAGTGACCAAAAAATGTATTCTCACATTTTGGGGTAAACCGACAATACAAGAGAATATGACTAAACTATCGAAATGTGTCTCATTCAAAAGAATTATCTGCAGACTAAGGGATTTAGAACTTACTTTATGAGGCAATTTTATCTGTTATATAACATCGGGAAGCGCCTATTTTCAATCTGTATGTCTCATCACTGCTCTGGTAGGCACAGATGGATTATCTAAGGACAGATGTAGCTCGCAACACCTAGAATCTATCAATCTTCACCTTTGCAGGAAAACGAACAGCATTAAAGGACAATGGGAATATAACTGTTATGCAAACGGGCTTGCTAGTATGCGTTTGAAGATTTTAGGTGATATGATGTGTGTGTCCTGCTATCATGACTGGCTAATTCATGTGTGGTATATGTTTAAATTCATTTTCCTACATCGCCCCTTCAGATTTTTGTAAAGTTATAATAAATTAGGAGACATAATGACCATGGCTCGCGAGTTTGAGTTTGCTTTAACAATTACGATTGATTGGTAAGACATATTCGTCTATGGTAACAGAAGATTGTGGAATGTATTGAAGAGATTACAATTCCACTCGTTTCTGTTGAATTTCTCAATGTTTTTGTTGTATTGTACTGAACGTAATAATAAAAATGAATGTGGGCACTCTTAGCATTCGGCCCTGGTTAGGATGGGAGAACAGAATCGCTGTTCCTGGGACGTGCTACTTTCAGGCCTTCCTGGAACAAGAGACTAGGGCCACGGTTCCTGGCACCGGCTGCGTTTACCATCAGCACCAGTTGGAATAGGAGTGGAATTATGGGTCCGGTTTATGGAAGCACGTCCATCAATCCCTATTGGAAAAGGAATGTAATCAGTTGCTGCCCAATCCTACAATGACGACATGATTGAACAGCAGCGGTATCACGTTTACTGGTCAGAGAAGAACTTTGGTCAGGGCTTTTTGGAAAAGGAGTGGAATCACGATTTGCGTACAGCTTGACTATCAGGCCGATTCCTGGGCAGTGCAGAAAGTCTATCGGGCCGTTACAAGAGGAGGCTTTAACCCTTTATTCCACCTTGGCATGGTAGCACGGGCTCAAGGTTCGTTGATGTTCTGAGCCCCAATCTCATGAGAGGTCACCCTCTCTCGAGGGAGAATGCAGCCGAGCACCTTAACTGCCAGCACTCCGCTCCACATGCCTTTTGGAAACATTAGTCCTACAGACAAACACCTCGCCCTTGACTTTGTTCCTGGCAGCTGGTTCCAATCAGAGCCCTCGCCTGGTCACTTCATCCATAACTCTGCAGCTGACAAGTGGATCAAACAGGCAGGCAAACAGGAACAGCCTGCGCCTTCATTATCCAGAACCCAGCGGTTCAGGCGGCTACTAGCCACATTAAACGGAGCCTGATTTATCGTGGGTCAGGGGTCAGCATCACCATCATTTCTAGTAGCACATGAATTATGGCTACATTTATAAGACTTGCTCGCTGGTGTTAACGATGATAGTTTTTTTTGTTTTTTTAGACTACTGAGCCCCAAACGGTTTCACGTGTCTGCTGTCAGCCCATGTCTTGGGACTTGGATTGCTGGTGAAGCAGTGACGTGGAATAGGAAGGACGGTGCCATGCCAAAAGCCGCAATGAGGTCACTGGACAACACCTGGAGGGGAAAACACAAGGGTCCAAACTGAAGTACATAGGTTAGGAAGGGAGCCATCGGTGGACAGAGTCAGATGCGGATCTAAACGAGGAAGAAGAGGGACCAACCAACATGTAGTCAGAGAGGGGAGCCACAAGGGACGATAATGGACAGCTAGGTAGAAAGTTCTCTAGGCACTCCAAAAGGTCTTGACAAATTGATTGTGAAAATATGTGTATACACAATACAAATACATGCTCTGGTTAATTTATAACTCTGTTACCAGCCTCTGTGCCTTTAAGGCAAAGCGAGGCAACTGGGGGGAGGAAAGGGAGGAGTTGGGGGGTGGGGGGTTCCAGAGGAACGTTAGTTCCTAGATTGTAGTTGGGGAAGAGAGGAGAATAAAGAAAAGGTCCCGTTTAACAACCAGAGTCACGTCCTTTGTTAGAATGATAGTAACAACTGGTGATGAGGATTCTTGCCTGTGCACTGGCATCTGTTCCTCCTCCTGCCCCGGGGCCCAGTAGTCCCACTGAGTCTACTCCTTCACACAGCAATCCCGCCCGTGTTTCCGATGTGCCTCCACTGAACTACCCTGCCCGGCGATCCCAACTGCACTCCGGTCGTCGTCCTCCACAGGTTGATCCCACCGGCTCCGAACACCCCTGTACTCCGGCGATCCCGCCCACCTACATACCTCTCCAGGGCGATCCCGCCGGACAAGGACTCCGGCAATCCTGCTCACCTACATCTCTTTGGGGCGATCCCGCCCAGCAAAAGAGTTATTGCAAGCACAGCGATCACGCCCTGCATTGTTCGCAGCAGCAACACAGCGAAGGGCATATATTCTGCTGCTGAGAAACACAGTGTGGCAGCCACCACCCCCCATCCACATCATGACCTCAGAAGAGACAGTCAACCATTTTACGGGTTATACCCATCTGGAACCTGCAGAGACACCAGGAACTAGCAAACACAAAAAGGTACTGTACACTCCCTCCTGCCATTCGACGTGTAGCATCACTGCCATTTCTTTGAGCCAAGATCTACGCTGCAGCAGAAAATGGAGACAGATTCCCACACCTCAACCGTACTCATAACCGCAAGGGAGACCATACCATTGGCGACCCCCACCTCCAGGTTACCCGCCAAGAATCAACCCAATGCACTACCAAGGCCAAAGAAGGTACATGAGGGCAGTGGAAGAGATGTCGAACCAAGAGTATGACCCATAAGAGCAATATGCCGGCTACATTGTTGAATATGACGAACCCCCATACCCACACCAGCCACACAGGGACCAACAGTATCAGTACCAATATGACTACAATGCTGAATAAGACCAGAGCCAGATGGATGAATATGTCGATCTCATGCAAGATGATCGAGAAGCGAGAGAGGCGCCTAGGATCCCCATCAACACAAGAAACAAACTCTACTGCTTTCTGGTCGATTCAGGCGCAACAGTAAACATAATGGGAGAGCAACAATTTATACACATGCCATAGAGAACAGAACGCTCCAGAAACAACACTAGAATTTTTCAAAGGGACCCAGTGGTTCCCCTGCACTCAAACAGGCAGTTCCGACGAAGACTAATACACAATGGACGAACTCCACCATTCACGTCAAACGTAACCCCACGAAAGGTCGCTGCCTACTTAGCTACAACACAGCAAGCTGCCTGGGGCTCATCGACATCCGATTTCAGGAAGGAGCGAATTCAGTCAACCACAGCACCTACAACTAACTGAGCATCCATATGTGCAGTCAGCAACTCCCAGAAGGAGGCAGCGCCATAACGAAGGAGCTCATCCAGTCCAAGTTTCCAAGCCTATGCACTGAACTTGACAAACTAAAGGGAATGCTCATCAAACTCCACGTCAACGAAAACATCCGCCCAGTCCCCCAACACCCAAGAAGAGTAGGGTTCCACCTTCAGCACGCAGTCTCCTGCCACTGGACCGACCCCTTGGGTGTCCCCATTGGTAATCATCCCCAAAGGTGAAGGTCGAATCAGAATCTGCATCGACATGAGGATAGCCAATAGCACCATCCAGCGGGAACGACACCCGGGACCGTGTATCGAGGACATGATAGTCCAACTGAAGAGACCGATCACTTTCTCAAAGCTTGACCTCGTGCAAGGATACAACAAGCTTAAATTACACCCCGAGTCCAGAAGCATTACCATGTTCACCATGCAAAAAGGCCTTTTTCGCTACCAGGTCTGAATTTTGGCATTTCCTCCGCAGCAGAGAGGAGGCCATCAGTCAAGTCATCTGCCCAGTCAAAATGGCGCTGAATTACAGCGATCACATCCTGGTCTTCGGAACGTCACAAAAACACCAGGATGCAGCCATACTAGAGACCTGCACTGCCCTTCAAAATGAAGGTTTGACCCTGAATCAAGAAAAATGCAGGTTCAGCAAGAAAAGAGCTCGGACGAAGGGATGATCCCAGACCCGTATAAGGTGAACACCATCACCAACCTCCAGGCCCAGACGCAAGCAGCAAATATGAGATCTTTCCTTGGCATGGCTGGGTACTGTGTGAGATACATCCTGCATTACGCGACACACACTGAGCCCCTGTGGAGGCTACTACAAAAAGACACAGACTTCAACTGGACTGAAGAGTGCCAGGCAACATTTTTGAGGACATCAAAAAAATCGCTCACAGAAGCACGACAACTTGCCTACCTTGACCCGCTATGGCACACTGAAATCATTGTTAATGCCAGCCCAGTAGGACTAAGCGCCATTCTAGCCCAAACCAGTGGAGAAGACACTCGCCCCAGACACACAGCGGCGTACGCAAGCAGAGCCCTGTCACATATAGAATCAGCATACTGTTGCATAATGTTCGCGCTCTGAAACACCCGTGTATGAGCGTGATATAAATAAAATAGCATATTATATACTCCCAGGCTGAAAAAAAAAGCCTTGCTGGGCATGTGAGCACTTTCACAACTTCATCCTCTGCAAGAAGTTTACCCTAGTGACCGGTCATCAGGCTCAACCCTCCCTATTTGGGTATCCTTGCACGAAGATGCCACACAAGATTGAGAGATGGGCCATCCGCTTACAGGAATATGATTACGAAATAATTCATAAACCGAGGAGTGACCAAAAACCTGCAGACTACATATCACGTCATCAGACAAGTGCATGACAACCCGGAATGGAGACACAAAGTACATCAACTACATCGCAGCTAATGCCTTACTACCCGCACGATCACTTGTGCACGAGCGCGATACAAATAAAATATCAATATCGCTGGAGGCCCATAGGGCTAATGTTTCAACAGCTTAAGATGTCTATACATGAACCCACGTGCTTCCATACGTTCAAAGCCTTTGCTCTCCTGTGGGTTGCTTAGTACAGAGAGGTACCAGACGCTGAGATTGTTTGCTTCGATCCTCACAACTACCAGTGAGACTGTAAACGTACATTAAAATGACAGGAACGTGCAACCACTATTGGTCCTCAGCAGGCTCTTCAGTACATGCCCCTCATCCCCATTTCCACCCCATGCTTGATGCACATAGCTCCAAGTGCCAGTGCGAAGTAATGTGACAATGGGGGAAAATGTTTCAGGTTTCTGAGCCTCTGCCAGGACTGTCCTCTCACCCACCTTCAGGTGCACATCATGACTCGCCATCTCAGCTCGTTCGTTTAGTCAGGCCTTTATGTGGACAGGGGCTAGCTGGGGCGGAGGCGTTGCAGTTTTCAAAAAGTGCTCCCAAGCCGGGGCTCTACTGGGCTCCCCAGACTAGCCATAGAAGCGCTACCCCGCCCCCCTCAGGATGCCCTTTCACGCAAGAGCACATTGCGTAAAGGGCTGCCAGCGGGGGCCAGTGCTTCAGATTAGATAAAAACAGACAGGAGCACCAAAACATATAACAGTGAACCAGTCTTTTGTTCCTTAATCAGAGGAGCTGACCCTGCAGGCAGCCCTTTAACCACATGACTATATTCTGCCCGAGGGTGCACTGCTGCTATTTGTTTTGGTGTGCCCTCTCCTTTTGATTAATTACTGGCTCAGACCCACACAGGCAGCATTTCCCCCAACACCTCTCCTCCCACAATTGGGTTACGCCATGTTGATAGGGCATCTGTCACTAGATTCCTCAACCCACTTAAAGCACTAAATTTAGTTATTACTGGAAACGTTCATCACTGCTGCAGGATGGTGTCAATTAGAGAGGTGAGCTTCTCAAATCCAATGTAACAATATTCAGGATGGACTTTTCGAAGGGGAGCAGAGTGAGAATTTTGAAGGTTTTAATATCCTTCGGTCTAGTACGAGCCACTGTGGGCAGGAACCTTCCACCTACCAGTCTCCCCTTTCCTAGTGTCAGGCTGTCTGCCTCATTCCTTTTTCCAAAGAGAGGCACATCTCTGATTTGGCCATAAACAGTCTACTTTGGAATACCATCCAGGCTGTCCGCAAAATATGCCAGACTCTGGAAAGACTGACTATCATTTGTTTGAAAAGTTTATTCGGACAGAACCATGTCCATTAAACCCATATCTAGAAAATATCACAATAAAGACATAACAAGTACATTAATCACTACAGTAAAACATTGGTCCATAAAATGAAACAATCCACAGTATAATTCATAAGCACCAATCAAATAACACAATAAGGAAGTTCATCAGTCATCTAAAATGCAAAGAAGTTCAAACGAAACAAAGCCACACATTACAGAATAATTTAAGATGCCAGAACACGTCATTTTAAGGTGCCCCTTCTCAGAGACATTGCGACCTTCAAATATGAAAGCAGGGTCCAAGCAGTACATTTTGTTTGTGCATTTAAAATCAGAATCAGCGTGGGCCGATATGATCGCAGTCAGTACATCTTAGTACTTGCAAAATGGTTCGCTCTCTAATAATTGAGTAGCCAGGACAAAACAAAATAAAGTGGGCCAAATCTTCAGAGGGGGCAGCACAAACAGGACAGCTTGAGTCGTCCGGTTAGCCTGTCCACTTTGCCGTGTTCCCCCTCAAACGCAGGTAGGAAAAACGGGCCCTAGTAATGAGCCACCTGTGATGACCCACCCTTGCCCAAATGAAGTACGGCTGAATAACGGACGAGCCACTGATTAACAGATAATGCACATCAGCTTTCGAGGGCCGCACTACACTAGTACGATACGACCACCTTCTTAAAGGAGTTTACTTCTTTAGTTTGAAGCAAGCTAGTTACAGGTGGCATAACCACCAAATTTGCCCTGGACATGTGCTTACATACAAATTTGAGCTAGGGTATCTTCTGCCACCAATCCATGTTCATGGTTGATTTAATTATAAAATGGCACAACTCAGCCTTCGGATTGCCCCAGATTCTGAGCCACAGTAGGCCAAGTGCTACCGACCATTCATCCTGCAAAAACGGCACTATCATTTAAGCAACAAAAGCAGGAAGTTATTTTCAGGCTTCATGTAATCACAATGCTTTGATGTGAACATTTTATGACTGCTTTGTACACCACGTACGATCAACATATGGTTAATTATTCAGGTTCTTAAAGTAAATACAAACAGAGCTGTGAGGGCAAAGCAGTATTAGGGGACCACCAGTTTTTCCCAGTGTGTGTGTACGAAAGGTGTGACAAAAGGACTACTGATCTGCAGGATTATCAGTGCTGGCTACACCGTCTACTCAGACCCACACTATCAAACCAGCAGAGATCCGAATCAAAGGTGAAACAGACACAGCCCAATAGGTAAACCTCCTCCTCCTCCTCCTTCTTTGGTAGCGCAGGCGGAGGACAGGCTATACTTTTCAGAAGTGGTGGGAGGTGATGGCAGCAGAAACCTATGCAACTTAAGCAAAATAGTCACACACAAAAAAAAGAATGTCCAAACAAGGTTCTATGAAATATAAGATCTCGAGAAACCCAAATGGTATTCAGTCTCAAAAATACTTACATATTTATAATCCTGAAATTGCTATAAGAAATAGAGAAATGCGCAGGGCCCTGCGACAATTAAAAAATGACAGCCAAGAGGAACAAGATCAAACAAAACTACAAAAATTGGTTGATAGCACATTGTGCTCTAACTGAACAACATGATGCTGAACAAATAATGAAGTCCATGAAAGAGAAAAATTCTGCAGATTTTTGGTCAATTATCAACAATGAATCTGGAATACAGATAGCATTGAACAAGAACATGGTCACGGAAAAAAAAAATGGATTGAGCATTTTACGACCCTGTTTTCCAAAAAGGGTAATATTCCCGACCCTTCACTACATGCACTCTATTTTTGGGATATTCAGTTTGATCAGGTTGAAATTTTGTCAGACATTAAAAAACTTTCTAAGTCTTGTGCACCTGGTCCGGATGGCATAACAAATGACATGTTAAAATCTGACCCGGAAGCCTGGGCTGAGTTTTATAAGATTCTGTTTGATAAAATCGCCATGGAAGGTACCACCTGTGGGATATTTTTACCCATGCATCCGAGCCCTACCTCAAAAACTGTGCAGTACTGGCATTGAAAACATCATGATGGCCAGAGCTTCCCAGAAAATGCCCAGTGAAGTGCATGAAGAATAGGCTGCCACTCATTTTGCCGATGTTATGGGCACAGAAGGGCACTGCCTAAAAACACCATTGGACTACCCACACAGTAGCCTGAAACCATTGGGAATGGCAATGCTGATTGCCAAAAGCAACCTAGAATTGTGGGGAATTCATTTTCTTAAATCCCAAAAATGGGTGCATTACCAGTACTCACCACTATCAGAAAGCCGGCGTTTTAAAACAACACCAGACTTTTTTTTTGTGTAAAACTGAATAAATGAACCCAAAGCAGGCCAAAGAAAGACTTACTGAGAGGTGGATACAATGTAAAGTTATATTCTGAAGTGACTTGAAGGTTTATAACAAGACTAGCTGAGCTGTGGATTTCAGCAGTTTAAGTAAATTTGGACTGAAAGACACTAAAAATCTAAATGTTTAAAAGAAATGAGTGACCTACTTCTGAGAGTCACATAGGTTGCAATTGTTTAAATGTCATAGTTTTAAACTTAGAATCAGCATTTTAGCTGCATATGTAAAAATTGTTAGTTTTATTTGAATGCAGAAAACTGGGTAACTAAAAGTGACATTAGCTGGGGCCTGGCTTAAGGAACTGAATTCTGCCCACCAGCTACCCCCGACAGGAGTTGAGACTTGCACAACAGCTGTGTTCCCAGGCCTAGCTGCCTTTTGCTGTTCCCACCAAAAGGGATATGACACTTCTCTGATTGAATTACCTGGGCTCTGCAGGAAATTGAACAAAGCCCTGTCCTGACTCAGGCAAATGTTTTATTATGGGGGCCGTAAAAGTGGCTTCCTCCTGGAAGGAAAGGGGAGGAGCACTGCCTGTGAGAGCAAGCTGGCTTGGCAGAACTGGAAAAACCAGAAATTCAACCTTGTGCTGGGGGAAACCACACCCCTGTAGCCAGAATATGGTTTTAGAAAAAGATGAATAACTCATAGTACGGACTTGTCATAATAATTTAAATGATACCATAATTCTTGTGATTTTTCTGTGCACATTTGAAGACGTGGTAGGAACCGGTGGCATGATCTGGGGGCAAGCTAGCAGTTAAGAGGGTATTACTTAAAATGTATGCATGTTAAAAATCTGACACTTCATCAAGTAATGTCCATACTCCTTGCGCACATGTGTATAAATTTGGGGTAATGTCCGATATTACGAAACCAGTTAAAAAGTGCATATGTTGCCATTTCTGAATGCAAGCTCCCAGGAAGAGCAGGTTTGGACAGGGTATACCTCCTGTGATATGTGATGGGTGCATGTAATTTTAAACAAATGTGTACCTGTGCAAATATGTCTTTTGGGTCAAAATATAGATTGTGTGCAATTTGACAGGGGTGGGTTCTCTGTACCATAAACAGACCTCATCATGATGACACTTCATTTCATTCCCCCAATCAAGGGGAAGAGGATGAAGTGGCCAATGACAAGTGGAGAGGGGTAGGGCCTAGGAAGCTAGCCTCTCCACCCATTTTCAAAACACATAAAAGCAGACAGACAGGACAGATAGGGACATTCAATTCCATCTGCTGCGGGACGCTCTGCCGGGAAAATCCATACTTTACCTCCATCAACCTCCAGAGAGCCAACATAGAGACTTCAATCTATCCACCTTCAGAGACCAAGACTTTACTTCAGAATTTGTAGCAGAGAGGTCAACTACAAGCTAAATCCCTCTTTAGCAGGCCTCAAATCATTGCCACTATTCACAGCCAGGCGAGTTGTTTGAATTCTTTGCAAGAACTCTTGCCATTTGCCAGAGAGCAGTGTTGTATTCAGAGAGAGACCAGCTGAACCGGAGACCGCTGTATCCGGACCCACAGACCTGATCAGAACCAGAGACCCAGACCAGACCAGCAGAGTAGAGCTGACCCCGACGCTGTGCGCAGAGACCGTCCGTGGCGAGTGAAGAAAACCTGACCAGATCCGTGGCGAGGCCCATTTATTTCAAAAATATAGTGTGAGTACCTAGCAGAACTGTGCAGAACCAATCTCTTAGTTAAAATAATCTAATCCAAGCTATTTTAATCTAAGTAGAACTGCCTCCTGTCACCTGTCATTTGCAAAGCTGTCACCTGTCATTTCTAGTTGCTAGCTGTCACTTGTCACTTTGAACTTTAAAATTTCAAATCTGAAAAACGACCTTTACCATATCGCTCATATCTCCGTGACCGTTTGTCTTAGAGACTTGCAGTAACTTTTCTCTGAAAGCTGGGAATTTTGGCTTTTCAACGAACCTAGAACCGCATTCCTATTCTCTACATCTTTGCCGCAATCGCGAAAAACGCACTTGCGAATTTTACCGCGATTTGCAAATTTCTCCACGTGTGAAAACAGCAGCTTCCTTGCTTTCCTTGCTAAAAATTCGTTTGCCTCTTGAGAACCATCCCTGAATCATTGCTAGAGTGAGCCTGGACTAATATTAACTTGATACCACTCACCCTGAACCTCTAGAGGGAATTAAAAGCATTTTAGCATATTTTTCACTTCATTGCCAGCACATATAAAAGCATTTTGGGCCTGTGTTTCAAACTTCTGTAGTCTAAGCTTGCTGGGGTGAACTGAATTACATTTGATTGCATTTCTGAGAACTGTGTGCTTTCATTCCATTTCCTTGCATCGCATAAAGGGGGGAGGGGATTGCCAGAGAAAAGTGATTACATTGTTTTGTTGAAATCATATTGAGTATTTTCTGTATTGCATTTTCATTCAACATTACATCCATCTGAACTTATATAAAGTATTCTCTACCACCTTATTCTTCTGTTCCTATTCACAAGTGTGCTAGTGCCAGACTATCCATTATTGATTACTGCTCAGATTAAGTGTGATATCCAAGTATTAATTTATCATAAAGTGTGATATATATATATATATATATATTGTTTAAATTCTCCAATAAACCTTTTAACTTGCAAAACAGAACTACTTCTTGGCTCAGTGGGGTCAGGGGGATTCCAAGAGAGGGGTGTTATATAGGGGTAGTCATCCAGAACGCATGAACTGGACATAAAGATATATCAATAAGGGTTTTCATTCAGTATTCTAGACTAGGTGTTGACTTAGCTGTAGTGTTGAATTGAATCCTCTTACACACCCCTAAGTCATGGAAAAAAGCCATTGTTGTTCCAATATTTAAAAAGGGCAATCGATCAAACCCAATGGACTACAGGCCTATTGCCTTGTTAGATGTAATGGGTAAGATTTATGCAACACTTCTTCAGCACACATTGATGGGATGGTTAGTCTTAACTAATCATATTGATGCCAGACAAAGTGGATTTGTGAAGGGTGTTGGCTGCTGCCTAAACCTAATCCTCATCAATTTAATGAAAATGGACATGATTAGGAAAAAATCGAAAGTGTACCTTGCATTTGTTGACCCGTCTCATGCTTTTGATAGCATAGGCAGAGAAATCCTTTGGACAAAATTAAAAAGCTTGAATTGTCCAAATAGCTTGTTACATGCCATCAAGGATTTGCATACCGACACTAAAATCTATATTCGGTTGGATGCAAGTGACACCTTATCGGAACCCATTCTTACCCACTGTGAAGTCAAACAAGGGTATCCTCTAGCAGCTATGATATTCAATGATTTCATCTCTGATATCGGTGAAGCACTTGAGAAAGCAAAAGGATTTGACCCGAAAATAATGGACTCTGCCTTGAATGGGATCCTATATGCAGAGGACTTAGTACTAATGGACCTTACACCCATTGGACTACAACGGAAACTGCACGTGTTAGAATAATATGTCCAAGCTAATGGTCTACGGATAAATCCAAGTAAGTCTGCCATCTTAACACTGCAAAATTTGACTAAAGGTACATCCAAGAAATTCAATTGGCGCCTTGATGGCGAATCACTACAACAGGTAAAACAGGTAAAATACCTGGGTATGTGGTTAAATTCCAATATAAATGATCATACTTGGGTAGAGAAAACGAAATACAAATGTCGTCAACTAAGTACCAAAGCCATGGTCTTAGATATAAAATATGGCAAGTTTTCACTGGTTCCAACTTCAAAGTTTTACAACAAAAAGCGGTGCCTGCGATAACCTATGGTGCCGAAACTGCCTTTGGATGCTCCACGAGTTTGTGGGATAATCTTGAAAACATCTTTTGGGGCAGAATCTTGAAATTGTGGCAAATAAACCTCTCCATACCATGGAAGAAAGGTGGGTGGAATGTTTTACAGAGGTAAATAATAAACTAACATACGCTCTGACTTAAAAACATTGAAGAATTAGCCAAATCGCATGAAAAATGGAACTAGAAACTGGCTTGCGATTTATGTTGTTCTTTGCCCAATTCAGTGTTCATTACTTCTCTTTACTTTTTACTATTTTAATTGTTTATATTTTACTTTGTGATATCTTTTGCTTCTTTTTGCTTTTTTTTTATGAACAGTTAAATGTGATGCCATTTTTTCTTTGAAGGTTTATCTAAACCAATAAAAAAAAATATTTACGTTACTGACCATAGTGACTAGAGTACTCATAGTCCAGAGTCCCCTTTCCTCCATCCTTGTGGGCATCCCCCATCATGGGGACCTTACTGGAACCTTTGGCAGTGAAAAATTGAGCCTCCTCTATAAATTTAGTATAGCGTGCAGGGGCGCGGCCTTGGGGACGCCCCGCCCTGCGGCGCCTCACCTCAGTCCCCTTGGAATACATCAGACGCTTCGATACCTGGCTACATTTATTACATATTAGCTTTTGGCGCACTAGCAGGGGAAGGTGGGTGGGACGTGTGGAGGAAAGGAGACTAGGAGTACTCTAGTCACTACAGTGAGTAACTTATATATCCCGTTCCCCTTTCCTCCATCCTTGTGAGTGATTCCACCGAACAAGAACATAGGGTGGAGCTGTGATAACCTGCATCATATCTAGGACGAAAAAACAAAGTTTCTTCATAACCGTCTGACCAAACACTGCATCGTGCCTGGAGCTGGTGTCCAGTAAGTAGTGCTTAAAGAAGGCCTACGGAGTGGCCCAAGTAGCCGCCTTGCTGATGACATCCCAAGAAGGATCTCTCTGAAAAGCGACAGCTGTGGCCTTGGCTCTGATCGCATGGGCATAAATTGCCTCAGGAACTGATTTGCACATAGCCATAGAGACCACCAATATGGCCTGAAACATCCAAAGGGCGATAGAAGCCTTGGAAGTCAGAGACTCGTGGGAGGAGCCCCCAAAAATCAAACAATGCCTCAGACTTCCTGAAGGATTTTGTCCGAGAGAACAAAAACTTGAGGACCCTTTTGAGGTCCAACGAATGCAGGGCCCTCTCTGCCTCAGACTGCGGGTTTGGGAAGGACACAGACAGGGAGATCTCTTGATTCAGATGAAATGGAGAGACCATCGTGGCAAAGAAATGTGGGTGAGTGCACAAGATGACCTTGTCGCCGTGAAGCTTGGTGATGGGCTTGCACGAAGACAACACCTGCAACTCACTAACCCTGTGCGCAGAGGTGAAAGCCACCAGTAAAACTGTCTTTCGCGTCACCAATCAGATGTCCACAGAGGCTAGCCGGGTGTGGCCTATGCTCTGGAGGAAAAAGTCTAGACAACCCCTTAAGGAGGGCCTTAACAACCGGGTTGGCTGCCAAAAACACATGCTCAGGGGAATTCTTTTAAGCGCCAATGGCCGCCAAATAAGTGCAGCAAGTATCCACCTGAACTCCAGAATGAGCAAGGTGTGCTGAAAAAGCCAGTCTGTCACCCAGAGGACAAGTGAGAGGTCCAGACCCTTGCCACAAGCCCAATAGCAGAACCTAGTCCATTTGCTCTTATAAAGGGACCGCGTCGGGGGCCTCCTCGCCTGCTGAATGATGTCCCAGTTGTCATCTGAAAATTGAGCATGTTGAAGCCTCAGCTGATCAGGAACCAAGCCGCCAGCGCCAGCTTGGTTGTTCCACTGCCCCACCCTGCTGCGTCATGAAACCCCTGCTGGAGATCGGAAGGTGGACGGGACCCTGGAAGCACAACTGCAGCAGATCCGAAATCCAGGGACTCGAAGGCCAGTGGGGGGGCAACCAGGACGAGGCTACAACCCACCGAAGCCCTAAACTTGCGGAGGGACCGTTGGAGCAGAGTGGTGGGCAGGAACGCATAACACCTGTGGCCGTGCCAACAGATCTGGAAGGCTTCTCACAGAGACCCCCCCAACCCTGTCCTGCTCATGAAGCAAACTGGAGGCATTTGGAATTCATAGGGGATGCAAACAAATCCAGGTCAGCAAACCCCCAAATGCTGGAACAGGGGCAACAAGGAGTTAGTGTGCAACTCCCACTCGTGGGTGTTGAACCGATAGAGGCTAAGCTGGTCCGCTTCTGCATTGCAATCTCTCGGAAGGTGGACTGTTGAAATCCAAATCCCCTCCATCAGAGCCCATTCCCAGATCGATACCACCTCCATGGAGAGGAGGGGGCCAACGGGGCACGGGTGCCTCCCTGCTTGTTCAGGTGAAACATTGTGGTAGAATTGTCCGTCCTGACCAGAACCAACCTGTCCCTGATGAGGGGCAAAAACACCCTGACGGCCAGGCTAACTGCCCTGAGCTCGAGCAGATTTATATGCAGGAGGGCTTCCGTCCTAGACCACGCTCCATGAATTGCATAGCTCTACAGAGTGGCCCCCCAGCCCGAAAGGGAGGAGTCAGTCGTCACCACCAGGATAGGGTCCAGTTGGGTGAAGGAGGCCCCCAGTGAAACAATGCTATTCATCAGCCACCAGCGAAGATCGGGCAGTAGGGGCGGTGGCATTGGGATCCTGTCCGACTGAGACTCAGTCTCCTGATCCCAATTGGCTGTCAGGTGAAGCTGGAGGCCCCTCATCTTGAGGCGAGCGTGCTGAACAGGGAGCACTCAGGAGGCCATCGGGTCCAGAATGTGCAGGAACCACAATGCCGAGGTGGTTGTGCTGGTCAGAAAGTGCCCCACTGCCTTGCGGAGGGACAGAAAACTCTCAGGCGTAGAGAATGCCAGCTGAACGGTAGTGTTCCAATGCACCCCTAGGAAGACCAGTTCCTGAGATGGACAGAACTGTGACTTCCTCTGGTTGAGTGAGAAGCCCAGCTGAGGAAGGATATCCGCCGATTGTTGGCAGAAGTGCATCACCCCTTCGGGTGAACCCGCTCTCACCAGCCAGTCTAAGTAAGGGTACAGATGATGGTCCTCCAAGCAGAGAAGGCCCACCACAGCGTTCATCAACTTTGTAAAGACACGAGGGGCCAAGTTCAGGCTGAAGGGCAGTACCCTGTACTGAAATTAGTACGACATAATCGTGAACCACAGAAACCTCTGATGCGGCTGGTAGATGGGAACATGCAGGTACGCATTCTTAAGGTCCAGGGAACACATCCAGTCCCCTGCACACAGACTTGACTATGTGCCTGGGAGTAATCATCTTGAAGTGTTCCAGTGGTAAAGACAGATTGAGAAATGACAGATCCAGGGCAACCCTCAGGCCAGCCTGGTTGTTCTTGGGTACTGCAAAAATACTGGAATAGTAAACGGAGCCCCCCTGTACAAGAGGAACTGGTTCCATCGCCTGCATCTCCAAGAGTGAAAGGACCACCCGTAAAAGGGCCAGGGACCCGATCTGACGAAGAGGAGGAGAGGATAGTAGAGGCAAAGGAAGACCAAAGCTCATGGAGACTACTAATAGGGTCCACGGGTTGCTGAAAAGACGCTTCCAGGTGTCCTTGAACAGAGCCAAATGGCCCCCCACATGCGAGCTGCGTTCCCCAACCTTGGGGTCACTGCTTCTTGGCATCAGGGGCAGAGGAGAGGGAGCAGAATAACCTGTGCAACGTCCTCTGCTGCTGTTAGGGAGATTTATGATTATTGTTTTTCATCCCCTCTCATAGTGAGACCCCCAGCACCTTTTGCTGGACTTCTGGACTTTTTTCTTTTAATCCTGAATGAGTGGAGCCTTTTTCCACTCATTCATTCTTACGGGATCTGTCTTTTGGAACTCTTTTCTTTGTAATCTACCTGTACTATGGGGTCTGTCTGCTCCATAGCTCTTAAAGGCATCTCTGTTTTTCTACTGAGGCACACAGCTCCTATGGGCAGTGTTGCTGTGGACCCATTGGGTCCTTCTTTAAGATTATTTTTCTATATCCTTAAGTAACTACAGTTCTTAAGGATAGACTTCGTGTCTCTCCCAAAACTATATAGTCTGAGAGATTGGCGCACACCATCTTCAGTGGAGTGCCAAAGGGATACTTAGAATCCCCCTTCTCTCTGCTGCTGTGACTTTTTAGCCATATAGACAATCACCTGGTTATGGCTGGTGGCAGTGGACGTGTTCTGCCAGCTATTATGCATTTTTTATACCGCAGGCTATGTGCATAGCCCCAGTATTGCACAATAGGGGCACCCAAGTACCAACTTGGGGCCGCCCTTCTTTTTTTTACCATTACTAGTGTGGTTGTTCTTTGTTAGCCCTTCTTCTACCATTCTGGGAGGAGGAGGTCTGAGTGTGTGTTTGCCTTTGGCAGGAACCAGTAGGTATCCCTGCCTAGGCTCCAGAGTGTCTGGGCAGGCAGGAAGTGGGGTAGGAGCCTTCCACCCCCCCACTCCTTTCTCTTGCAGAGTGCCTGAATAGGACCAGCTCCCACAAGGGGTCTGGATGTCCCGATTGGACAGCCAAACGCCCCTTTCTGTAAAATGCTGAGAGAGATTGCAGAGGAATGTGTGCTGGAACTGTATAAAAGGTGAGGCTTCTGGAGTGTAAACAGGAAACAGAAGTAACTGAAGAAGATGACCATAGACGCCTGCAGACCCTTTGCAAGACCGTGAAGCGACCACTGCTGTCCTGACACTGTTTTCTATGTGACAAAGGTGCTACGAAGAGGACGACTCCTTCCCTTTGGCTGGTGGGAACAACCAGTTCCAAGACGAACTTTGAAACGAGCCATCTTCCGAGATCCTAGGAGCTTCCAGAACTGCGGAACCCCAATACCAGAAGACCTGCTGCCCATTTCGAGAGCCTTGTAGTGGAAAGGCTGAATCCATCCAAATTTTTACTGAGCCTGTAAGGACACTCCAGAGATCCGATCCAACTCGCCCAGACCCCACACCAGAGTGTGGGACTGCAGGAAGCAAAGAAGATTGACCGGGCGATCTGTGTCCTTTGTTGGTGATGCTGAAAAGGCACCAAAATTGCAGAGGGAACCAAGAAGTTGCTGAAAGTCATGCTACAGGTCCTCCCTCGAGACTGCTGCTGAGATACACCGTCCATTGTCCTGCCTTTCGTCACCAGACCAAGGAATCTGGAGGTCGAGTCCAGAGCTGCCTCATCGCGGAGGAGCCAACACAAACACTTTCTTCAACCCAAAGGTACTGTGGGGAAAAAGGTATTGCTTACCTGATTCCAGTAATATGCTCTAGAGTATTGGAGTGCACGTAGAGGTGTCCAGGGGAACCACCTCTTACCTCTGACCCAAGATGCTGCTTGTGTCCCCTTCTCAAGTCCATTTTTTTGGTCTCCTTTTTTAGTTGCTAAATTGCTGCTTCAATAACTTTAGGAACTGGAAGAAATCTGCAAGAACTCTTCATTATTCACTGTTTGCCAAGACTTCAAGCCATCTCAGAACTGCCTTTAACTAGGGTTGCGTTTTTGGACTTTAAAGACTTGCCAGGCGAAGAAACCATCTCTAGAATCTTTAACTAAGCTCATGTTGCACTAACCACTTATTTTCCTCCCTTTAAGTTACTTTTCTATATGTGTTCGCAGAGTAAATGCATTACCGTATGACTGGTTGAAAACCGCATGAGTGCGCAATTACCGATAATACGATAACCTTGTCTTTTCCCTTTCTAACGTTGCTACAATTGTAACCGTGAACAAACACAAGTGAAAGTGCCCTTTGAAGTGTATTATCTAGTATTGCCAAGTGTTCTACCGTAAACGTCTGAGGTATTTAGTGATTCTGGTGTAAATATAATAAATATATATTTAACTGTGCCTTTCTTTTTTTTAAAGAATTTCTTTTTATTGCAGTTTTGGTACAATAACAACAATAAACTCTATAGGAAGAAGAATCAATCAACAATAACCCATCATTTTTAAGCCCCCCCCTATCACCTAAAAGAACACCTTCTTGCCTCTGCCTCCCTGTACCCATCCCCCTACTCCTTGGCAATGGTAAAATTACTCAATCACAGTCGAGCACCTTCAATTGACTTGGAGCATCATTCAATTTGTTTCTTTTCCTGGCCGCCTCACAGGTTTACTTTTCCAGTATCGGCTACCATCCGTCTAAGAATGGTCTCCTGAGTGGGGGTCTCTTCCCTTACTTCAAGTCTTACCACTAGCCTTTCATTCAGTTCCATTTCGCTTCTGCTATTCCCTTAGTTCCATTTTTTAAGTATGTGCTCATGAATTCCACCCAAATCCTCTCGCAAGGGGTTGCCCTGCCATGGGGCTCTGCAGTTATTCTTTCCATGGTACATATGTTCATTGCCACATTTATCCAGCCCCTTTCACGTGGGAGAGGAGCACATTTCCACTTCATCACTAGGCAGGTCTGTGCATGGCGAGCAACAAGACCCCAGCTAACACTGTCACCCATAGGTGCTCCCAGTCTATCTAGCCCATACAAAACAAGACCAAAATGGGCGATTTGGTTCGGGGACCCCATCTAAGTCTTTGATCCATCCCAGGTCTTCATCACAGAATACTTGTATCCATGGACAACCCCACCACATATGCCAATAGACAGCACTAGTCCCACACATCCGCCAACAGGACGGGATTGCACTCTGAAACATCTTTGGGAGTCTGACAGGGTCATACTGCCATCTATGTAGGAGCTTGATGGCGTGGAGTTTGCATTGACTCGAGATCGATGTCTGCGATGCCCCCCTACAGAGTCTACTCAAATGTGCTGGGTATATTTCCCTCTTCATAGCCCCTTCCCATCTCTGTCTCAGTGTATCCATGGACCATCCCCCAGCCAGCACTAGTTCCCCGTACATTGCTGAGATCAGACCCTTAATTTCCGTACTTTTGTCTAAAGGTTTCTCAAAGGGGGTAAGGTCCCTCTGTATCCTGCCCCTCCATGTTCCCTCTGTTACAACCCCCTTCAGTTGTAGGTATGAGAATACTGATAAAGGCCCAATGCCCAGCACCTCCTCCAAATCTGTTATGGTGATGAAGGTGCACCCCTTCCACAGTTAGCCAACCCTCTCCAAACCTGCCTCACACCATTTCTGAAATCTATCTGGATTTGGGATCTTTTCCCGTACACCATGCACCCAGATGTGACTCAGGGGTGAAGGCCATGTAGATACCCTAAAAGGAGGGGGTTTGGGTGCACACCACTTTCTTAGTTGAATTATTTGTTTTGGTTTTATAGATTTAGGATCTAACACTGCTGGTTTAGAGTATTGAAGGTGCAGGGGAGGAACTGAGGCTTTGGCACAAGGCCTCCACTATACACAAGAAAGGAAAAGAGGATCCAAAATTGGAATCCTCCCGTCCTCTGTACACTATATGTTACCGCCTTTAGAACGGTTAGTAATTCGGTTTAGACAAAGGTCCTTCAATTTTTAGCAATATAAGATTATAATTGTCAAGTTCATGAATAATTCCTTCAGCCAAATGTTGTGGAACAAAAGAAGGCAATTTAATTGTGAGGAATGTGCAAGCAAGATGTGTCCAATAAAATCAGCTGACGTGTTTCGAGGAGATTCCTCCTCTTCAAAAGCATAATTGGACTGTTGAAAAAATATCACATGAAGAAAAGACACAATGAGTGTGTTGTAACCCATGTCTATACAATCAAATCATTATATGCAGGAAAAGAATATCAATGATGCGGGAATCTAACAGATAGTTCTTAAAAAGTGTCATAAATAAATTGAGAGCTTCATTCCATACAGTGAACCAACAACACAAGCAAAAAGAGTGAGTAGCTAGATTAAAATATTGTAGGGCACTAATGGCCAGAGTAAATTTGGCCCAAGTCTAGGTACAACTAGATGTGCATTAGTACCATAAATCAAATGAGGATATCATTTCATACAGAGGACCAGATATACAGACAAAGTGAGAATATGGCTGAATTTATGTATTGCATCACACCTGTAGTCCAAATGGGTGCGGATAGGAACCACTAGATAAACATAGTTGCCCTTTATGTATTAGAAATGTGGGTAGTAAGGGTGTGGTGGACACCATTTGAGGGGAATTACATCAACTATTTAAAGTATTTATGTGATGCCCAGCCATAGCCTACAGAAGATGGAGACCTATGGTTAAAGATGCAGTGTGTGCAAGTCAATATGGTTAAACACGTAAAGGAACCTATCCACATTGTGACAAGGTAGTCCAGGTGAAGGAAACATAAAAAGATACTGGGATGGCCATTGGATCACTCACCGCTAGGTGAAGCGTCTATATATGTCTGTGTCTATATGGTGTTCCATTTACCAAAAGGGTAAGAGCAACATATTCTTCATATTCGTGTGGAGAGTCCGGATCACTGTAGGAAATTACAATAACTTGGTCAGCCTATTCAAGGTCTGATCCTACGGTCATTAAATTAACAAACTGAGACAGTGTATGAAAATTCTGGCTCACCCTTGGAATCCGCTACGATAGATGGTGGCGTATCACTCGGTAGAGTGTGGACTGTCCGGCAGTTCAATGCGGTATGGAGAATACTATTCCTAGATCTGGCCGTGTCTTCTAGGAGCTAGAAGTAAGGACACTGATAAGATTGGAGGGACATAGCTATCGTCGAGCAATAGAATGTTAAATCGGTAGGAGTCAGTGAATAGTATGCAGTTTGCCTGGCGAGCAGGGGAAGTGCTCATTCCAATAGTTCTGATTCACGCGCAGCGTCGGTAACCAGGGCAACAATGTTTTATGTTGATCGCCATCTTGTGTAAGTCATGAGGACTTTCAGGGATATAGACAGAGAAGAGGGACCTATCCCATCTGCACAAAGTGTGGACTGAAACGTGAATTAACACTAAAGTATCCCACGTAGATGCCTTAATTCTCCTAATTAAGTTAAGGAAAAAGGGAAATACTCTGGGGATGGAATAACAGACTTATATCTAGTCCAGAACTAGGGCTTAAATCCGGAATAGAGGTGTTGTGACCGGTGTGTGTACGTTTAAAATCCCAAACTGGGAAGAGCTGTAGGGCAATGGCGCAGAAATGTAGTCGCAGGTTAAAATACTACAAGATGCTCAAAATGTAGTAACAGTTTTCACATCTATATTAGTCTACCCTCTTATTTATTCCCTAGTGGTGTTGCTGTCATCCCACATTGTACAAAATCCAACAGACACCCCTAACAATCGAGGCGAAACATCAGAGACTACAGTTGGAAGACCCGGTGAACCACATACAACGGCTGCAGCAGGGGCCAAGAGGACGCAATTTACAAGACAGATTGGTGGGAGCTGAAGACCGGCAAAAGAAAGACAACTCCTGTTGAGGACAAAGAAAAAGGGTACCTTTCCCTGTTTGAATTGCACACACTGCAAGAATGTGATCAAAGGAGATACTATATCTCATCCACAAACAGAGAGGAAGATCAAGATAAGAGACTTTGCTACCTGCTTGTCCTCTGGTGTCACCTACTCTATCAAATGCCCATGCGGGAAACTCTATATAGGCTAAACTACAAGGCCTGTCAAAGCTAGGTGGTCTGAACATAAATCACCCATAAAATGCAAAAACGTCAAATCACCTGTGGCCAGAAATCTTGTAGATCAACACACCATTGCCCAGATCAAATTTCAAGTCATTGAAGTTGTCAAACGACCACAGAGGTGCAGCGATTACCAAACCCTGCTGGCTCGAAGAGAGAAGTATTGAATACATCTTCTGGACACTCTGCAACCTAAGGGACACAATGAGGAATTTTCCCTAAATGGTTTTATATAGGGATGTAAGTACTGGAATGACCCCACAGGGCATGTCAAATTGGGGAACTCTATAGTCCATCCTATACAGAACATATGAGATCAGAACAGTTATGCCTAGACCGGAGTTCATTGACAAAGAATAGCATCTTGGGAAGTACGTTGGCCACATGTTGACTATGTGTCAAGAACAAATCTTTTCAGACAGTGGCAAGAATGTTTATTTGTGTAATGTTTGTACTCTTCTATTGTAATCATAGGTTAGAACAGGTTCGTAGACCTTGAACAAATTATGGCCATGAAGAATATTGCACACTGTTTATTTATAAGATCTACAACTACAAATTATATCTGCCTGACACATCTGACTTGATGAGCTCTGAGGAATTCCCTCTGGTTATACACCAGATTTGGGTGATGTGTGTATCCCCTTTATTGGGATATAGAAATATACAGACAATACACCCAGTGTATTGGGTATACCCTCTGTCCATCCAAACTTGTCATATGAGATTGCTGTTAACATACAAGTACCCAGATAAGACCAATTAAAACTCATTAAGACGATATAGACTAATGTTATGCATTTCTATATACACTTCTCAAATCATTGGAGTTCAATACAATGCCACCTAATGTGGGATGACAGCAACACCACTAGGGAATAAATAAGAGGGTAGACTAATACAGATGTGCAAACTCTGTTACAACATTTTGAGCATCTTGTAGTATTTTAACATGTGAATTCATTTCTACATCATTGCCCTACAGCTCTTCCCAGTTTGGGATTTCAAAACGTACACACGTCGGTCACAACACCTCTATTCCGGATTTAAGCCCCAGTACTGGACTAGATAAATGTCTGTTATTCCATCACCACAGTATTTCCTTTTTTCCTTAACTTAGTTAGGAGAATTAAGGCATTTACGTGGGATACTTTCGTGTTAATTCACGTTTCAATCCACTCCAAGATGGACGCCAAACTTTGTGCAGATGGGATAGGTCCCTCTTCTCTGTCTATACCCCTGAAAGTCCTCATGACTTATACAAGATGGCGATCAACATAAAACATTGAACATTGTAGCCCTGGTTACCGACTCTGCGAGTGACTCAGAACTACTGGAATGAGCACTTCCCCTGTCGTCAGGTAAACAGCATACTATTCACTGACTCCTACCAATTTCACATTCTATTGCTCGATGATAGCTATGTCCCGCCAATCTTATCCATGTCCTTACTTCTAGCTCCTAGAAGACACGGCCCAATCTAGAAATAGTATTCTCCACACTGCATTGAACCGCCGGACAGTCCGCACTCTACCGAGTGATACGCCACCATCTATCGTAGCGGACATCAATGGTGAGCCAGAATTTTCATACACTGCCTCAGTTTGTTAATTTAATGACCGTAGGATCAGACCGTGAATAGGCTGACCAAGTTATTGTAATTTCCAACAGTGATCCAGACTCGCCACACAAATAAGAATATGTTGCTCTTATCCTTTTGGTGAATGGAACACCATATAGACGTGGACATATATAGACGCTGCACCTAGCGGTAAGTGATCCGCAGGCCATCCCAGTATCTTTGTATGTTTCCTTCACCTGGACTACCTTGTCACAATGTGGATAGGTTCCTTTACATGTTTAACCATATTGACTTGCACACACTGCCTCTTTAACCATAGGTCTCCATCTTCTGTAGGCCATGACTGGGCATCACGTATATACTTTGAATTGTTGATGTAATTCCCCTCAAATGGTGCCCACCACACCCTTACTACCCACATTTCTAATACATACGGGGCAACTATGTTTATCTAGTGGTACCTATCCACAGTTAAACCCATTTGGACTACAAGTGTAATGTAATAAATTCAGCTATATTCTCACTTTTCCTGCATATAATCTATTGATTGTATAGACATGGGTTACAACACACTCTGTGTCTTTTCTTCGTGTGATATTTTTTCAACAGTCCTTTTGAAGACGAGAAATCTCCTCGAAACGCGTCAACTGATTGTATTGGACTATTGCTCACATCTTGCTTGCAAATCCCCTCACAATTTAATTGCCTTCTTTTGTTCCGCAACATTTGGCTGAAGGAATTATTTATGAACTTGAAAATTTAGAATCTTATATTGTTAAAAATTGAAGCACCTTTGTCTAAACCGAATTACTAACCCTCCTAAAGGCGTCATCATATAGTGTGCAGGGGATGGGAGGATTCCAATTTTGGATCCTCTTCTCCTTTCTTGGCCATGTAGATACCTCCTGCATGTCCGCAACCTGTCTCCATATGATCCCCACAATGGGGTGATTTCGGATTCTATGGGGGAGCTTACTTCTTGGGACCCACAGCCATTCCCCTACAGTGGTGGGGGACAAGTGGAGGTTGTCAAGCCCGACCCACTGTGGCTCTGTCTGCGCTCCAAGGTGTGGTATGAGGTCCCTCAACTGGGCGGCCTTGTAGCATAGTTTCATGTCTGACAGAGCCCCCCCCCCCTTTCTGTAGGTAGGGTCAGGACCTCCGTGGCTATCTTGCCCTAATGATTTTAAAGCAGGAGAGGTTTCCTTATATTATTTTGTGTTGCGGACTGTTTCTCGAAGTTAATGTGGGAGTATTTATTGTCAGGGTTGTACCATAGGCATGCATAGTGTCCCTTGGGCAGCCAAGTAATATAGCTAGAAATCGGTGGCTGCCAGACCCCCTCTATAGTATGGCTCAGTGAGGGTTTCCCATTTTGCCCTGGTGGTGTTCCGTTCCAGGTAAATCCAACCACGAGTTTCCGAAGTGTTTTAAAGAATTGTCGCCCTGGCCATTTCGGTATGGTGTTAAAGTAGTATAGGAGCTTTGGAGCAACTATCATTTTCAAGACTGCTATCCTTCCTAGTAAGGACAGTGGGAACTTTCTCCATACATTGAGTTTGTTTTCGAGCGTGTTGAGGTTCTTCGCATGGTTTTTTTCATATTGTAGTTTATACGATCGTGCTACCTTAACTCCCAGGTATTTTACGATTTCGCCGGCCCATTTCATCCCATGTAATTACTTTGGTTTGGTAGTTTTGTCGTTAAGTGGGAACAGTTCTGATTTCACTGTATAAATTTATCCTGAGTGTAGGGTGAATTTATTAACTTCTATTAGTATTGGTTCTACGTTTTCTTTGGGGTGTTTTAGGTATATCAAGGTGTCGTTGGCATTTAACGATATCTGTGGGGGTCGAAGTATGCATATGCCTCTGTGGCCATGAAATTCACGGACCTTGCTTGTGAAGGGTTCTATTGTTAATGCAAATAGCAGGTGGGAGAATGGTCATCCCTGTCGGGTTCCTCTAGCCAGCTTAATTTCTTTGGAAAAATTCCAGTTTGTTCATATTTTGGCTTTGGGGTCGCTATAGAGTATTCTAACATATTTGATGAAACCTTCCCCCATTCCCATGTGTCTGAGGACTCCAAATAGGAAGATCCAGGAAACTGAGTCAAACGCTTTTTCGTCGTCTAGTACCATCACTGCCGTGGGGATTTCTGGGTTTATCAGTGCAATTGTGCCAAACAGTCTTCTTAAATTTAGAGCAGTGGCTCTTCCCGGGCTGAATACCGATTGGTCCAGGTGCACCAGTTCAGGCATGTAGGGAAGTAATAAGTTGGTTAACATTTTTGCGAAGATTTTGGCATCCGAATTTATTAAGGAGAGTGGGCGGTATGAGGACATTTCATTAGGGGGTCTACCTGGTTTTGCTAGGACTGTCATGACAGCTTCCGTGAGGGAGGGTGGGAGCGTTCCAGTGGTGCAGGCTTCCTCCCATACCTTTAGTAGCTTGGGCACTAGGATTTCTTTGTATATCTTGTATAGTTCTATGCTGATGTCGTCTGGACCATGGGGCTTTACTGGATGCTAAGGAAGTTCTGATATCCGTGATTTCCTCTTTGGTTATTGGAACACCTAGTATCTCACTGGATGTGCTATCTAATGTGGGTAGTTTGGTTTTTTCCAAGTATTCCCCCACTTTCTTTGCTGTCACAGTGTCGCTGTTAGAGTACAGTGTTTGGTAATATTCCCTGAACATATTGTTTATTTAATCTGGTTTAACATTAGTTTGTCCATCACATTTAGTGATCCCGCTAATATGCTGCACATCACGTTCCCCTCTGATTATCCCTGCTAATACCCGGCCCGGTTGGTCGCCCTCCCCATATCATCTGGCCTGGACTTTCCTATTCATAAAGCGAGTTTCCTGCTCTGCCAGATCACAAAACTTCAGTCTGTTCCCTTTAATTAATCCTAGTAATGCTCTGTCGTGTGTTTTCCCATATTCATTTTCTATGTCCCCGAGTTCCATCTCTGTCTCACCCAGTTCGCTTCTTGTAGTTTTTAGTATGGCAGATGTTGATGCAATCATTGCCCCGTAGAGCCACACTTTAAATGTCTCCCATACCATGGAAAACCATGTCAACAAAGCCTTCATTTTCTGCGAAGAATGATTCAATGCCAAGTCTAAGTGTTTCTACCAGGGGCTCGTCCAGCAGGGCAGAAGGGGCCTTTCTACATACTCATGGTTGCAAGGGTGAGTGTGTCTGTCGTATTTCAAGTACTACTGGTGAGTGGTCAGACCATATGTGCGGCAGAATCTCAGTGTCACCCACACAAGTCGCGGATATGAGCCAGCGATCCTATCCTAGAGTGTGCATCACGCACTGTGGAATAGTAAGTATATTCCGCAGATGATGGGTGCTCTGACCTCCAGATATCTACTAATTTGTATTGGGACATTATTTGTTTGATAGCGAGGGAGGATCTGGACATATTTCTGTGTTTAATATTTGACCTATCCAAGGATAAATCCAGAATCGTATTAAAGTCTCCACCCCAGAGAATAGGGGTGTGGGGGTACTAACCTATCAAGGTTGCCACTGTGAGGTAGAATTCAGGGTCGTCAGTGTTAGGGCCATATGTGTTTACTAGGGTTACTGCTCTGTTGATCATGCCAGTTACCACCACATATCTGCCCCTGGGGTCAATGTGTACCGATCCTGCCTTGAAGTCGACACTTTTGTGTATTAATGTTATCACTCCCCTCGCCTGTGACGAGTAGATTGAAAATTCTATTCCACCCCCACCTCGGTGCCATTTGTTTGTGTATGGTCTCCGACGCGTCGGTTTCTTGCAACATTATTATGTTAGGTGTAGGTCTTTCCAGATATTCCCAGATCTTTCTTGCCCTTATCGGATTATTTAGGCCTCACACATTCCATGAGATCATCTTAAGGTGTGTATCCAAGTCTACTCATATTCACCATCATACCAGTTCTATCCATTGACCCACGGTTCCATCATTCTTAAATGAGATCCAACTTGCATATCTCCTGCCATTGATTTTCCAACTTTCACTTCCAGAGCTACCAGGCCGCAACTGACCCAGTTTGTTTGAACAGTGAACTATAACGTAACCCCTTTCTCCATCGTTACCCGCCCCCCACCCTCACCATCAGCCCCAACTCGATGATGTACCCATTGTGAATGCTTGGACATATGCCGAGGGGGCGTGGGGGTTCATGTTGGTAGCCTCGGCCGTCTGTCTGGCTCAACGTACTCTTGATTCATAGTTATTGTTCATCGCTGTTACTGCGGTCTGCAGTGGGTAGCTGGTGTATAACAGTTTTCCCAGGCTATTCAATCATTTTGGTCGTTGTCCCCTTCATTACTGCTCAGCGTGTCTGAGTCCTGGCGCAGTTGTCGTGGGGGCATGTGTATCGATGCATCCACATAGGTCATTGCTTGTACAGGGTTGTCGAAGAAGTGGGCCCTGACCCCGTGTTGTATTCTCAGTCTGGCAGGGAACATTAGGGCGTATTGCACCTTCCTGGCACGTAAGCAAGCGTTTCACCGTGTCATAGGACCTTCTCAGTGTTTGCACACCGGCCACAAAGTCTGTATGGTGTTGGATTCGAATTGTAAGGACCCCATTTCTCTTGCCAGCCTGAGGATTGTGTCCCTGATCCCGCAATTCAGCAATCTAGCAATTATTGTTCTCGACGGGGCCCCAGAGTGCCGGGGGTGGGGGTGGAGAGCAAGTTTCTGGTGCGCCCTCTCAACCAGGAACTGTGAGGATAGTTTAGAGGAATCAAACATGGTCTTCAAGAGATTCTCTATAAATGTCTCCATATTACCCTTGCAGGCTGTTTCCGGGATCCCTACCATGCAGATGTTTCGTCGAGACCTTGATTCCAAGCCATCGCATTTATTTGTTAGTCTCTTAAATTCCGTTTGAACAGTGATCAATGCTTGGTGGTGGCGTTGTATCGTGTCTTCATTTGTACTTATACGTGTTTCGGCATCTGTTATGCGCCTGCTCTCTTTTTCAATCTTCAGCTTCAGGGATCCTTTTGTGCCCACTATGTCATCTAACTTGACGCCGATAGCCAGGAAGCCGTTTTGTATTGTTTGCAGAAGATGATCGTCTCTAGATACATCATCTCCCTGGCCTATCATCGGGGAGCTAGGTGGAGGCGGAGGGGTTGATGTTGAAGGTCTTGGGCCTGTGAAGGAGTCCATTGGGCCTTTCGGTGTTTCTCAGGCTCCCTCGATGTTCTGCTCTAGGGTTGCCCGTCTCTTGTTGGCACTTTAGCAATGGCAGGAATCGTGGTTCAATGTTGCGATAGCCGTACTATCAGCACTCTGAGGCGTCTGCCTAGTTGGTGGATTTTCAGCTAGGTGTGCAGGTCGCAGGTGGCGTCTGGGTGTCACCTGCCGCACAGTAGATGAATTTGCTTATTGCGGATATTTGCTAGTTCAGTCTCCTGTGGGGCCCCAACTGCTCGGCGGCAGTACTGAGTTTATATCCACGGTGAGCTGCGCCCGTGCACTCCAGTGTGGTCTCAGTCGCAGGCCACTTCCGCAATTCAGACTCCATCTTGTGCAAATGTTGTGTTATGGCTCATCAAGGAGTGATGTGCTTCCAGGCTTTGTATTATACCAGAAAAGGGGGGTGTAGCGTGGGATCTAGGATGGAACCAACCTCGCTGAGCTCTAGTACTGGGGTTGCTGATTTGCTAGTGTTGCGGCAAGATCACAGGTTAGGGTTGAGGTGCAGCCCACACCTTGTTTGTTTGGTAGAGAAAAGAAAGGAAACCTGGATACCTTGTCTTTGTTAAATATACGAAATAATATATTTTACACACAGTTTTGTGTTTTTAGTGCTGGATGATAACATGGTTTATTTTCTTGGGTTATAAACACCCTTAGTAGGTACAGACGAGGTTGTTATTGCCCCATGTGGTCAGCCAACACGTGTTTCGACCCGTAGGTCCTTCTCAAGGCTGATATATGTTCAAAATCATTTTTGGTGACAATTCGTGTTTAGTGTGTCATTGAAGTGACATGGTATACGTTACATTTGTGCATGGTGTGTAGTGTGGGATGGAGAGTGGTGTATGTCAATTTGTCAAGCATTTACACATATACACATATTGGTCCCATCATGATGAGGGATGGGAAATAAACAGAGGGAAGAGGCAGAAGGTTAGCAAGAGATCCATAGGGCAATGGGAATTGAGTTGGGGTTGGGTCTCGGTGATTCTTACTTATGATTTTAGGTCTGGCGTCCCCTATGGGGTTGTGGCTCTGTTTAAGTGGTCCTGTGTATACAGTGGCTGCTGTTGGGCCCTGTAATAAACAAGGAGAAGTTGCTAGAGTTACGTTGGGGGAAGTCAGTTGTGACTCCTTGCGGTCGTACTGCTGTTTTGGTACTGTGCATAAACCATAGGTGGCGACATGGTGCCCTGATAGGTGGGCTGGTTTCACAATCTCATGGTGGCATGTAGGAATATCTTCTTACACGGTGTGCATGCTTCGGTTTATGAATTGTTGAGTGCCCTGCATTGGCGTGCTTGAGACGTTCTGCGTCGGGAACCAGGCTCAGTGTGGTCCCTGTTGAACCAGTGGCTCAGTGTTCGCCTTGGGGTGTGGTTTGTTTTCCTGAGTTTCATCGTTGCCTGGGTGGCGTGCTTGAGCCGTTCCACGTGGGGTAAACCTGCTCAATATGGACCATTTTGTGCCAGTTGGCTCATGGCTTGCTCTTGAGCATGTAGAGGAGGTCCCAGATATGACCTGCACCCCTGCCCCCCATTGCGAGTTGCCAGTAAGGTACTCGCCGTGGTACGTGACGTATGAGAAGCAAATGAACTAACAGAGAGCCGCACTGGGACTCTGCCCCTTGTATGTAAGGAGATCAATACCGGTTGAAGCAGCCATAACGCGACAATCCTGGGCAGCACGATCCCCTATCAGACAGCCATACCAGCCACTGATACGAAATGAGGAATACCTGCACACGGTCCACGAGGAGACCCCTAAAGCCTTAATGGAAGGCCAATTAAAATAAACCAAGGGCCAGAGAACAAACAGAATTGGCTATTGAAAGCACAAACGCCAGTACTAGTAACTACAAGGATAATGATAATGGATGCAGGGGAGGGACACTGTTAAAACGTAAGAGAATGGTGTCATAAGACAAGATGGAAGCAACTGCCCTGTTGAATGTGTGTAAATAAGCTTGAAATGCAAGAGGCTAAGAAATCGATACTGCTTGCAATGCCTAGTAGAAGAGTAGAGCAGCAAGCGACAACCATATATCTACCTCAATACTGCGCAATGTACACGTGCGACTCCATTTTGTGAAAGCAGAAATGTACCCAGGCGGCCAAAGGCCTGACAGGCCGAGATTAGAAACCCAGCAAAGACCAGAGAAGGAGCGGAATCGAAACTCAACAAAGAGAGGCTTATGCCGGGGAGATCGAGGTGAACCAGAGAAGGGGAGGTGAGCATGAGCTCACGAGACTCCAACTACAGAGAATACCAGCCCGGCCGTGAATGTCAAGATAAGAGAGGCCCATGCAGGTGGCCAAGCGCACACAGAATTAAATGCACAAAAGGTTGGAAACTGAAGCAGATTCACGGTGGACCAGCACGTGACCAGACAGGCGCGAAGATGTACCACCGCCTGATGTCATCCAGAACCAGAGGGTGCCATAACTTTTTCTGATAAGAGACTACAGATCAGAGGCCATACCCAGCCAACTAATTGACACATAGCCCTAAAACACTGATTGATGGAAGGGAGGAAGGGTGAATCTTGGGACACTAGGCACCTGGGTGTCTACTCTGCATGCTGCTTATTAAAATGGAGATTTATGTTTAGGGGTGTAACTTGCCCAATCACAAGGGACCATGTAATCTAGGGTCCTATAGACACTGTAACCATTGAGACGTCGTACTTGTAGTGACGTCAATCACGTGTGTTGTAGAGGGAAGGGCGTAGACGCCCACCCGATAAGAGTTATCCAATCCACTTGCGTTATTTCCATATACAGATATAGCACCTATACTTAAGTTACCTTTCTCAACCAATTGTATTGCATGATGATTTTTTGTAGAATTAGACGTCAATGATGACGGATTTTGCCCATAAAAGAGGCTGTTTGGGGAAGTCGGGGTAAGGCAGGTGTTCGGGATGCTGCTGATTTCCATAAGCTGATGTATGTATCATTAAATGCCAATTTAATTTTCCATAATGTAATGTAATGATGTATGTATCATTAAATGGCAATTTAATTTTCCATAAGCTGATGTATGTATCATTGAATGCCAATTTAATTTAATGTACCCTTTGCCAATTTACTGAGTCCTGATTATTGAACCTTGCTGGAGTATGCAAATCCTGCACCCGGTCCTCGCATGGTGCAGCTATCTTGTATTACTAGTTTTCGAGGGTGAGTACTGACCAATGGGCCTGCCAGTAATTTCCTCTCCTCGTCAACACTTGGTAGCTTGAGGATGGTTCCGGCCATCAATTATAGATTATCGATTGATATAGTATAAGACACCTTTAGACCTCTGGGCCTTCAGTTACATCACGAGTCCTTTCACTATTCCGGCTGAGTAGGCTGAGAAGCTCCCCGTGGACAATGATAGTGTAATCATTCCCAAAAAATCTGCACTGGGTCTGAAGGAACCCGCCTTTCCAAGCATAACCCTTCTCATTCCCACGGGCAGCGGATCGGACGAAAACCATGAAAGCAGGAAGAGGAAGGGGCGGAGATCCTGAAGTTCCAGAGAGGAAAAGAGGCGATCGGTGAGTGAAAGCAACGAAACTCGTTACCTTGGCAAATGTCTTATAGGCCTTAGAGTAAGAAGGGGAAAGGTAACGGAGGGTGGTGGAGAAGATTAATACAGTTAAAAGTAGGAAAGACTGTAGAGATATAGAGGGTAAAAACCTGGGCACCTGAAGTAAAATTCACCTTGTTCTTGCACTTTAAATTGTGGTCAGAATGAACTTGAACCCAGAGCCCACAAAGGGGGGATTTTAGGCTACGATGAAGTTAAAGACGTCATAAAGGGGTTAGTTCAAATCCCATGATGGGGTAACAATTAGAAGGCAGGTATACTTATGACCAGCTGGTGTCTGTCTGTCTTATGTCCTTTATATGTCAAATGTGAAATTGTTGTACTGTTGATTAATTGTAATGCATTTTGGTTTTATGCGATTCCGTAATTGAGAGGGAATCGCCACTGAATTGGGAAGTGTTGAGCGAAACTGTTGGTGTAGAGCTTGGCAGAAAAGTTGGATTGGAGCTTGCGTATGTGGTGCTCGCTGTAGTAAAAAGTTAAAAACTGTGTGAATATTGTTGGAGACGAAACTAAGAATGGAGGAAGTTACTCCGCTTGCACACTTATGCAAGCAGTTGCCAAAACATGCAACAAAGCTGAAGAAATATAGCCAGGAGTGGGTTAAGGGCACCGCAAATAAGATGTTTATGCCGTGGCCCCAAAATGGGTATTGTCAAAGGCTGTTTTACAGCACATGACCACCTTCCTACATGCCACATATAGCGGGAAGAAGCTCGAAAAACGCCTTGCTGTTCTCGAGCTTTGGAAAATGTTTGAACAAGCAAAAGAAGAAGAACCCCTTTCCCCCCCGCAGACTGGATATTAAATGTATGTACGGAGGGGGGTGAGACGCCTACCGCACCACCTGCCCCGCCGGAACCAGTTATTGAGGGAAGTAAGTCAGAGGGTCTTTACCCACTAAGAGAGCTTAAGGCAGCCACAGGTTATAGCAACCCAGCATATGAGTCACCTGCTTGTAGCAGTAACGAGACGAAAGAGAAGGAACAGGAAATTGACTCGGCCTCCACAGTCCTATGGGGAAAAAAGAGGCGAGGTGAGGAAAGGAAGGACCAGGCACAAACGAGTGCACCTCTAGATAGAGAGAGAGAGGGAAAGAAGCGGAAAGGAACCGATGAGTTAACATATACAAAGGACGAATGGATGGGAGGGCAGATACTGTTGAAGTTAGATGGAAAAGGAAGTGATGGTGCAAGGCCGAGTGAACGGTCTGATGAGGCGCAAAGAAAGGAAAAGGAAAAAGAAGTGGACATAAGAAACAAGAGGGCAAGAAAGGAGGATAGGTTGAGGCGAGAACAACTATATCGTGAAGAGCAAGGTATACCGCTCAGTCGCACGCAATATGCAGACTATGAAAAGTACAAGCAGAACATGCTAAGGTTAGAGGAAGAGAAGAGAGTGCACGAAAGAAAGGTAAAAAAGCGAGAAGACGAGGAAAATAGACGGACAAAGGAACGTAGAGATGAATGGATGAGGGAAGTTGATAAGGCTAGAAAGGAAGCGAAGAAGGGAAGAGAAATGGATGAGGAAGCAGAACGTAAATGCAGGCAAAGGGCGCGAGATTTAGAATTCTTGCAATGGGAAGTGAAAATACCCAATCCTGTTGTAGACTGGGAAGACATAGAAGACTTCTTCCCTGCACGCGATGCGGTACCAGGTACAAGCGGGACAATTATTGATGATGACTTCGACACCAGAAGCATAGGGGAAGCAATTGATAAAATATACGATGAGATGGGACTGGAACGAATCTCCCAAGAGGGAAGGGAAGATGAGCGCTTAGAGAGCACTCAGCTATATGACACTGAGGATGTCACCCAAGGTAGTGGGAGTAGGGGATGTTCCCTAGATAGACTAGAAGTTGGGCAGAACGAAGATGATGCAAGAAGTTGTGTAAAATGGGAGTACTCGGAATCAGACTCCGATGGAGAAGCGGAGGAAGTGGCGTATGACAAAGGGAGGCAGTGCGAAAAGCGACTCCCAGGGAACCGAGAGATACAATGGTCAGATGCAAGCGGGTCCATAGATAGGACACCGAAGTCCGCTGGACAGTCCAGCTGACATGAAGAGACACCCCACAGTCGGAGGGGGGGCGTCGGTACCTGCCTATACAGATAGACTAAGGGCATTGCCAGGTAGAAGGCAAGGCTGGAACGCCGCCCAGGCAAGAGACCGAGGAGGTATAGAGAAGGAAACGGAGGATTGCGCATTCCAATTCCCACTGTTAGAAAAGAGGGGAGCAAGACCGCAATATATTCCATGGCTACACATGGACCGAGAGAATCTTAAAAATAAGCTTCCAATGCTGATCTCGGGAGCCGGAAAGTGGATAAATGAGCTAGAGAAAATGACAGGGGGCGTCACTCTAGCCATAGGGGACATCAAGGGTCTTCTAATTGCTATACTTGGTGAAAGAGTAGACGACGTGCGGAAAAGGGCAGGATACCCCAGGGTAACCATAACTAACACCTGTCATGACGGGGCACCATTTAACAACTGTAGAGCAGCACTGTGGAAAGCACTGCGTACGCTATATCCAGACACATCTGATATGGGAGCTATAATGACTCGAAAAATGAAGGAGTCAGAGGATCCTTTGCTTTATATCCAGAATTTTCAAGACGCGTGGCTGCTCGAAAAGCATGAGTCTTGGACGAAATCTATCCCTGTATTCAATCATATATTGTGCCAAGGGTTACCGGAACCGGTGCAAAAACAGCTAAAAAAATTGGTAGGAATAGAAGCTAAACCGTGGGCCGAAATCCAGTTGACGATTGCCCATTACTGTAGACTGTTGCAAGAAATGAATCGGAAGAAAGAGGCAACGCGCAAGGGAGAGGCGGCGAAGATAGTGCAAAGGAAGCTCTCAAAGTATGCTCTTGAGGGAGCCATGCTAACAAGTCCAGCTGAATCGAGTGCACAGCGTGCCTCTCACCCGCCACAAAACAATCAGGGTAACGCAGGATATTATCCGAGAGGAAGGGGATTTGGAGGAAGAGGATGGCAGAGCAATCAGGGAGGCTTTAGAGGTAACCAAGGAGGTTTTCAAAATGTTTAAGGTGGTATCCAGAGCGCACCAATGGGCAGTCCCAACTATGCCAGATAGACAGATGGCCCGTCCGCCGCCAGTGTGTTGGCTGTGTGGAGTGACAGGACATGTGGCACGCATGTGCGAAGCCAAAGCATGTGGCAAAACAACCAAGGGATGGGGGCAGGCATGGTGAATCAACATGCTACCCCACAACAGGGCAATGCACAAAACTATACTGTGCAGCAGCAGGCAGCTGGCTTGCAGCAAGGTGCACAGCAAGTGGTCCAACCACTGAACATGGGGAATGTACCACAAGGGCAACCCCAGCAGACACTGCCGCAAGTGTCTCAGGGCACTAATTCCGGTGGGGGAAACCCACAGGTATACAATGGACCGAACCTGTATATGAAATAGGACGGCTCACAGGGGACTCTGATGTGTTCTATCCTATCAGTGACACCAGACCCTAACGGGGAACCTAGGGTAAATGTCACAATGGGGGGAAAGAATATTCCTTCTTAGTTGACACGGGTGCAACGCGCTCGTGCATACGAGAAGGCAAGTTCTCCTTGTCCGGCGAGGCAATAGATACCCAGTTTTTTACTGGAGCTCATAGCAGAGTTCCCTTTACTGATGCACTCCCAGTCTCCGTGGGAGAGTGCGACATGAATGTACCTTTATTGTATTCTTGTCAGTCCCCAGTAAATATCATGGGTCGGGACTTGATGACAAAGTTGAATATGACCATCTCATTCACTGAGGATGGCATAGTGTGCGCCACCCAGGAATGCATTATTCAAATGTGTGCAAAATGATTAGAGCATACTCCGGACGTGCAGCCATGAGAGCCATACCACTGGAACCAGAAGTGTTCTCATATGGCGCACAAGTGATTATGGCGGGGTTGCCAGGCCTCGCAGACAAAACTATGAGAACTCCGGATGAGTTTCTATTCAGGCCAAGAATACCCATGCACGAAGAGGAGGGACAAGTATTTCCAGTAATGATACACTCTGCCGCAGTGCGAGGAAAAGTGGTATTGGTTGAGGGATGTGTGGATGAGGGCAGACCTTGGTGTGAGATTGTCGCCATCGAAGAAGGGTATCGAGTGACTGACGTCACCGATGACGATCTGTTCGAAGAACACCATGACCTAGAAGAGACGCGGGTGGAAGTGTGTCTCATATTTTGGGTCAAAATGATCAGGCGGGAGGTACCGCAGAGGATGATGTTAGCATTAGTATGTCCAGAATACTTTGATAATGACATGGCCCTGGTGCCGGCCAAGGTATGGACTACAGGGCCCTATGATGTAGGTCTCCTGAGGGGGGCCGGCAAAGTAAAAATTAAATTGAAACCAGGAGCAATTCTTCCACGGGCAGTACAGTATCCCATGTCCAGGGAAGCAGATGAAGGGATCGCAAAGACAATCTCTGCCATGATGGAGCAGGGCATCCTGGTGACGTCAGAATCACCATGCAACACGGTGATTTACCCTGTCAAGAAATCTAAGTGAGGGTCCTGGTGTTTAATCCAGGATTTACGCGCATTGAACGACATAGTCGAAGCAGAGTTCCGTCTAGTCCCTAATCCATCCACAATTTTGTGCAATATACCCACTGAAGCGATATACTTCACAGTGATCGATTTGAAAAATGCATTCTTCTCTATTCCATTACACTGTGACTCACAAGACATGACGTCATTTACTTTCAGACAAATGGGCCTGAAAAGTACGAGGCTGTCACAGGGGTATTGCGAGTCACCATATTTTTTCAACAGAGTCCTGCAAATGGACCTAAGCAATATTGCAATGGACAGTGTTGTTTTGCAGTATGTAGATGACATTCTAATCTGCAGCATCACTGAAGAGCAATGCCGACACGACTCTGTCCAGCTATTGACTATATTGGATGAGAAGGGATACAAAGTGGACAAGGACAAGTTGCAATACTGCCAACAGGAGATGATGTACATAGGGCAACTGATCTTACATGAGGGGGAAAAAGGTAACCCCAGAAAGGGCTGAGGCTATCATGAACACGGCCAAGCCGCGCACAGTAAAGCAAATGCAGCGACGGCGGAAAGGGGACAGCACAGCTCAAAACACAACGGATAGTGCTGATGCAGGAGCAACTCACAGCACATGCGCGCCCCTGGTCTTCCCTGGAGATCGCGTCCTCGTGAAGAATTTCACAAGAAAAAGATAGGACGAGCCGAGGTTTAATGGCCCGTTCATCGTAGAGGACTGCACCCCGTCAGCTGTCAAGCTCAAAGGCAGAAGAGCCTGGATCTTCCTGAACGATATAAAACCCTTTATAGGAGAGAGCACTCCTACTACATATACTGCCGAGGAATCCACAGACAACGGGGAAGGACCGCAGCACGTGCAGACAAGGTCTATGGCGAGGAAGAAAAATGCACAAGCAGAAAACACAAACTAAGGAACTCGCTGTGAAAATTGTGGCTGTACACTGAACTTCTCCTCCAGGCACTGAATGAGGTACAAGACCTTCAAATGAACGCAAAGTGCAGCTGAACACGCAGGGTAAAGGAATAAGTCGCATACTCTGAACCTGCAGCGACACTGATAGCTTGATCACGTTGAGCCACAAAGCATTGAACACAAACTCTCAGACTCTGATAAACTGTAAAAACAGGACACTCTTGTAAACTAAAACTGCTATCCTGAAGCATCCAGTATCAAGACTCTGTTCACAGACATATGGTTCACCCCAGCAGAAGTCTCAAGTGGGATGTGCTCACCTATTTTCAGCTAGTAGTACTGCCCTCTCCTTCACTCATAGGGAGAGAAACAAGTGTCACAGAATATATTCAGGATCCAGAAAATAAGAAGATAATCAGGCAACTACTGACTGTCATCGCAGAGGTCTTCGCCAAGTTGCCCGAGCACAGTGAACAAAAGACTAATGCTCCCGCCTCAAGCAGTTATTGACGAAGTTACCTACATCTTATTCTTTCGAATCATTAAGGAGTGCCCAGAACTTGTCGGGAAAACTACAGATACCCTGACTTTCATCAGAGATCCCCGAAATAATCACATCCTGAATCAAATATGGAGTAAACTGAACAATGTGGTAGCAGACCACGCAGCAGGAAAGTGCAAGACCTGTTGACGACAACAAAAAGACTTGTGATCGGGGCCCAGCAAAATGTCCCTGTCCCCTGCAGACACGCAGCTAGCCCACAACGTCCTGATTAGGCCAGTCACAGACTATCCAGAAATGGTGGGAAGGCCTGCTGATGTCGATGTTGCTACCTTCCTTCGAGATCCAGTCAATTTCCCACACATGAAGACTCTTCTCCATGGCATTATGCTCCAAGTGGAACTGTCCAACTTCCAGCGAGAATTCCTAAGGAGATTCCTATGAGACTATTCGGCGAGGGACAGATCGAGGAGGCAAAGACTGATCACAATGCATGAAAGGCCTGTGACCTAAGAGCCAAAGCATCTGAGCAAATGTAATTAACACCCGAAGACAGTCGGTATGCGTTTCGTGTTTTCGTTCATCTCATTGAAAACTTTCCAGAACTAGTGGGCAGACCCCACAACATTGATGTGCCCACTTTTCTTAATGATCCAGCAAAAAATGCCCAATTGAATCGGCTCCTGAGGGCTATTGCATCACAACTAAGAAGCAATTATGGACATCCACTGCTAAGAAGAGCCTTAGAAGGGGGAGATCCAAGATAAAACTTTCCATCATCCCCCAGCCGAGGACAGAGCAAGGAAACAAAGACACAGTTCTTTATGCTTCCAACGTAGAACGGACCGAAAAGGCGGAAACAAGGAAAATTACATCTTGAACTTCTTTTCCTATTTTTCTTATTTTTTCTATTTTTGCATCATCGTTCCGTAGTGGAGTAAATGGGGGAGAGAGAGACTGTTCACCAACTCGACCTCGAAAGACCAAGTGAAAGGAACAGAGACACGAACTTCACTGCTGTGTTGACTTTTTTCAACATTTTTCTTATTTTTTCCTCCCTTCTCATATGTTCACTTCTATTTTTATTTTTTCAAAATGTTATTTTGCGTGATTTGTAGCGAATCAATCCTTTCATGGTGTCACAGCAAACAAGGTCCTGTATGTCCCCAGGGCCAAGGCGAGTTGGAAGAGTGCCCTGGGAATACGCTGGCCATACAAATACAGGATAATTATGATGTGTTGAAAACGATAGTCTAACCTTTTTCCATAGTCTAGTAAAGGAACTGTACTGCATACTCAGAGACTATCATCATCATCACTCGTAAGAGGGGGGACATTGAACTGCACTTGTCACTTTAGTGTTTATTGAACTTTGGACGACGAAAACAGAATAAGAAGAAAATCAAACTATTGACTGTGGACGTATTTGAGATGGGGGCCCAAAACAGTAACTTAGTTGTGCCACCAGTGGAAGGGCGCCCACGATTCCCTGGCAGGAGATGCTGCAAGCTGTCTTTCAAGGCCGTCATATGTAGATGCATTGTGATTATTGTAGTATTTTTATCGTTAACAATTAGAACTGCATTTTTTAATCGGTGTACGAAGCGTCCCAATGTCTGTGCATCCACCAGGTAATGAATGTCTGGGGCCTACAAAAGCACCCAGACCGTATAGTGTCATCCCCGTTCCAAGAAAAGCTGATGGTAAAGCAACCGAACTGAATAAGTAGTGATAGTTACACGGTTGAAGTTATGAATGATGAGAAAAGCTGGAGACAGGGTCAGCACGGAATGAATGATAATATAGCACTGTCCACAGCACAAACCCATACACTACGTGCACAAGAACAAGGGCAAGTGTCAATGGCTATGAGACCCCAGGCCGGAACAGAAAAAGAAAAGGCACCTGTGGAACAAACAGCTCCAGAGAACAGGGAACCAAGCGAGGGAACAATCAGAGGTGGCATAGCAAAATCCCTCAGTAGAACAGAGAATGCCACAAAAGAACTCACTGAGAAAACACATGCGGTAGTTGAGTATGTGTTTCCACTCATACTTAGAGCAAAGAAGCTACAGGAGGAGCTGAGCAAGGCAACCACCACAACTGTGATAGCGAGCACGCCAGCACCAACGCCAGAAGTAACTACCGAGCCTACAACACAGCCACGTGTTGAAAGGATGATAAATCACATGCGGTGGGAGGAGGTATACAAAAGAATGCAGGAGGGAAGGAAAAGAAGCTCAAAACCACCCCTATTACTGCAGGGCAGGAAATTAAACCTGCCCCTCCAAGGATAACGACTGAGAAGTCTGCCTAAATGAAAGAGCAGTACAGACGCATTCAGAGACATAGTGATAGCCAACCACAGGAAAACGCTAAGGATAAAGAGAAGTCCATATGAAACAGATAACGAGTTAAACGATTACTTGGACAGCATGGCCCATCTTGGAAACAACATATGGTACCAGCACATGAAGGAAGTTGGACGAAGCCAATCAGAAGGAGAATGTTTCGTCTGTGTACTTCTGTCGTACAGCATGGGCAAGTCCAAAATCTTTGTGGCTGTAGAAATAGATGTCCCCATAGCACACTGCATGTCACATGTGGCAATGTGTAACACCAGAGGACAATTCATGGGGAGAGACGCCTCATTGATATGGGCCAACGAAAAGGACTACCCTGATGAAGACGGATATGTCCAGGACACCAAAACAAGAAACAGGGCGCACACCAAGAATCATGTGATTAGATATGAGAACCCTGACGTCAAAGGATCAGGAATAAGGTGGGAAATAAACTCAAGACTGAACGTCCAAGGGAAAACGGCAGAAGAAGCGCAAATATGGAAGAACCAAGGCCAAATGCAGATCTGGGGATCAGTTGTTTCCCCCGACGGTTGGGAAGAAGGAGTTGTAATCTGCCGAGCTTGGATGGTCCTTGGAGTCTGCCAAGAAGCCATAGAAAACTCTCAAAGACTATGTAAACCACTCTGGCCAAAATTGGTAAAGCGGTTAACGTGGGTCGAAGACAGAGGAGGCCCCCTGCAAATAGTACCGCTGGAAAACCCGAAACTGTGCTTTAGAAGTAATGGCATGAGGAAAATGGGGGAGAATCAAAACTGCGGGCGAATATACGAAGCCCCAGGGATGTCGCAAGGGACTGCAGTCCTGATGGACCACTGTTGGGCATGTGGATCCAAGGCCTACATAAGACTACTGAGGAACTGGGGAGGCATATGCACACTGGTAAACGTCCACGTTCCTGCACTAGTGATCCCAAAAAATGAACTGCATTGGACAGTTTCCCGAAAGCAGACGCTCACCTGAGGAAAAGGAGGTCTGTGAACTAATGTCAAGGATGAAGAGAGAGAATTACTTCTCCGCCAAATCAGAGGACGCATTTTATGACATTCCCTACGAACACAGGCTGTTTAGCCTGACTTCAGCCGTATTTACAACAATACTTTTGCCGCACATCCAGGTTGGTGCAAATACCAAGTGGTTGCAGATAACGAAATGGGAGTTACTGCAGACCATCAATACCACCATAAAAGGGTTCAACGCAATCAAGGAAGAACTGAGGGCAGTCAGACCGATGACCCTCCAGAACAGATATGTGCTCGACATGATCACCGCAATGGATGGAGGTGTTTCCGCAAAAATTGGAGAATCATGTTGCACATTTATACCATCACATGACGAAGAAAATGGAACCCTCACAGAGGCCATAGACATGTTAACAACCCTGAAAAACCAGATGACCGATGAGACAGATGAAGTGGACGACGACGGCTGGTTTGGGAACCTATTCTCATGGGTCCTGCAATGGATGGCAGATATATTCAAGTTTCTGGGAGCTTTGCTAGCAATGGTGCGGCTAGGAGTCTGTGTTATCAAGATAATCATCACACAGTGCCAGAAAACAGCAAAGAAGGCCATTGGGATGAAAACTATGGTCGATGTCGAGCCAGGCTGGAAGCCCAGCGACCTACAAGATGAGTAGATAAAGGACTTTGTGAAGGCCAGTGAATTTGCACCAGAAGGAACAAATTTCACTTATCCCAAGAAACGAAGAAGGTACGAAGGCAAATGGATTTACTGCAGTCCAAATGGACAATGCCAGTTGATGACCTGGAACAAAGATGAGCATGCATGTGAACAGCAGGAAGCTTGAAAGGGGAGATAAAGATATGGACACCAAAATTGAATACTTTCACGCCTTCTTGTGTAAACCCAGGAGACGATGAGCAAGAAGCTGAGGAATCAAAGAAACTGAATATAAAGGAGGACGTAGGAGTGGTCGATGAACCGACCAGAGAGGGGAGTGTAGAGGAGGTCCCAGATATGACCTGCACCCCTGCCCCCCATTGCGAGTTGCCAGTAAGGTACTCGCCCTGGTACGTGACGTATGAGGAGCAAATTAACCAACAGAGAGCCGCACTGGGACTCTGCCCCTTGTAGGTAAGGAGATCAATACCGGTTGAAGCAGCCATAACTCGACAACCCTGGGCAGCACGATACCCTATCGGGCAGTACGATAGCCTATCAGACAGCCATACCAGCCACTGATACGAAATGAGGAATACCTGCACACGGTCCACGAGGAGACCCCTAAAGCCTTAATGGAAGGCCAATGAAAATAAACCAAGGGCCCAAGCGGCCCCGAGAACAAACAGAATTGACTACTGAAAGCACGAATGCCAGTACTAGTAACTACAAAGATAATGATAATGGATGCAGGGGAGAGACACTGTTAAAACGTAAGAGAATGGTGCCATAAGACAAGATGGAAGCAACCGCCCTGTTGAATGTGTGTAAATAAGCTTGAAATGCAAGAGGCTAAGAAATCGATAATGCTTGCAATGCCTAGTAGAAGAGTAGAGCGGCAAGCGCCAACCATATATCTACCTCAATACTGCACAATGTACACATGCGACTCCATTTTGTGAAAGCAGAAATGTACCCAGGCGACCAAAGGCCTGACAGGTCGAGTTTAGAAACCCAGCAAAGACCTGTGAAGGAGCGGAATCGAAACTCAACAAAGAGAGGCTTCTGCCGGGGAGATCGAGGTCAACCAGAGAAGGGCAGGTGAGCATGAGCTCATGAGACGCCAACTACAGAGAATACCAGCCCGCCCGTGAAGGTCAAGATAAGAGAGGCCCATGCAGGTGGCCAAGCACACACAGAATTAAATGCACAAAAGGTTGGAAACTGAAGCAGATTCATGGTGGACCAGCACTTGACCAGACAGGCGCGAAGATGTACCACCGCCTGATGTCATCCAACACCAGAGGGTGACATAACTTTTCCTGATAAGAGACTACGATCCGAGGCCATACCCAGCCAACTAATTGACACATAGCCCTAAAACACTGATTGATGGAAGGGAGGAAGGGTGAATCTTGGGACACTAGGCACCTGGGTGTCTACTCTGCATGCTGCTAATTAAAATGGAGATTTTTGTTTAGGGGTGTAACTTGCCCAATCACAAGGGACCATGTAATCTAGGGTCCTATAGACACTGTAATCAATGAGACGTCATACTTGTAGTGACGTCAATCACGTGTGTTGTAGAGGGAAGGGCGTAGACGCCCACCCGATAAGAGTTATCCAATCCACTTGCGTTATTTCCATATACAGATATAGCACCTATACTTAAGTTACCTTTCTCAACCAATTGTATTGCATGATGATTTTTTGTAGAATTAGAGGTCAATGATGACGGATTTTGCCCATAAAAGAGGCTGTTTGACTAAAGTTCGGGGAAGTCGGGGTAAGGCAGGTGTTCGGGATGCTGCTGATTTCCATAAGCTGATGTATGTATTATTAAATGGACTTCCCTTTGCCAATTTACTGAGTCCTGATTATTGAACCTTGCTGGAGTATGTGAATCCTGCACTCTGTCCTCGCATGGTGCAGCTATTTTGTATTACTAGTTTTCGAGGGTGAGTACTGACCAATGGGCCCGTCAGTCATTTCCTCTCCTCGTCAACAAGCGTGCTCTGGGGTCCTGCGTTTACTGGTGCCTTAGTGGTGTGCTTGAGCCATTCCACATAGGGAAGCAGGCTTTGTGCAGTATAGAGTGTACCATATGCTCACAGGTCGCCCTTGAGCGTTGTTATTGTCCCAGAGTTGAGTGCATTGGGTGTGTTTGAGTGGTTCTGGAAATTGCAATAGAACGCCTGTGCTAGCGGGTTTGATGGACCCACGCACCAAGTGCTGGGAGGGAGTGGGCTTGGTGCGTATCATGATATCAGAGGGTGAAGGGAGGTGAGTGGCTAGCAAGCGGTTGCGGACGTAGGGACTCATGCAAGTCCGTACGCGCTTACCTGGAGGCTGGAGCTCCTCCGTGTTCCGCGTTCGGCTTTCTGTGGCTGTTCGGCTTGTTAAAGTTGTATGTGCTAGCATAAGAGCGCATGTGCGGGAGGTGACTAGTGCATTGTGTCTTTCTGCACATGCGCATTACGGTAAGCGGCCTAATGTTAGCATCTGCGCACGTAGGTGCTGCATGGTGCTGCTGGGATCTGTAGTGCCCAATTTGAGCAACTGACCCAATTGGGGCGGGTCATAGGTGGGGGCGAGGGGTGGAAGGACCACCCCAGGTGCAATGGAAGTAGCATGCAAGGCGATCAGTAAGGCAAGGTGAAGGTGGTAGGGGATATGCTCCCTCGGGCAGTGTCCAGGGCCCTGTGGCCCCATGCAAATGTACTGTTGTGCGGTATGTAGTTTGAAGCAGGAATGCTTCTTTGTCATGTGGGGCGATGCCGGTTGTCTGGTGGTAGGGCTGGGTGGTCCTCCACTGGTGCCGATAGGTCTCTACGGCGGTGTCCCTTGGTTAGGTGGGCCATTGGATACTTGCACTAGTGTGCTGATGTTGTATTTGGTGTGATGCAATGTTGCTGTCTTGTCACTTGTAGACGGGGCTGATTGGCTCATGAGGAGGCTGGTTGGGCCCCAATGGGCAATCCATGTCTATATGTAGGGCACTGAGGTGCTGGGTGCCTCATATTGGTTGGATGAGAGCCAGGTAGCCATGATGTCGTTTTAGCTAGGGTAGAGGGTTCCATGTAATAATGTTGCCACAAAAATCTTGCCATGCAAAAATATCGCCGAAAAATGGCCGTTTTTTGTGGCGACATTATTGCATGGAACATGGGGGGACACGATATTACCTGATACCGGGTAGAGGAGTCCTGATGGGGGGGGGGGGGCAGTGTTTTTCAGAGATGGAAATCCTAGAAATACATTGTAGTCATGTTCACTGTTCAAACCATGTTTCACACATCTATAGCGACAGATGATTCTAGTTTCCTCCTCTTGCTCCCATCTTCACTGTTCGTAGTCCGATAAATCGTACTTGGCTCTTGTCCTCCATTTGGTGGTTTTTCTGCCAGTGATTGGCCAGGGGCAATTTTGGGTCCTGTGAATGGATATTGTTCAAATGTTCTCTTATTCTGATCCGGACCTCTCGGATAGTACTCCCTATGTAGATTTTGTCACATATTAGGGCATGAATCACATTTGGATTTACAATTCAGGCGTTCAGTGATTTTGAACGGTGGACAGTCTCTAAAAGTTGCACATTTGGTTTGTGTTGCTCATTTGCACATCGAGCATGTGCCACATTTAGTGAATCTAATTGGTGTCAGTTTGCTGAGCCAGTCTTTTGCCGCGATATTCTTCTGTGATAGGAATGATGGGCTCAGTATATTGCATAATGTCGGGGCTCTGCTAAAAGACAGGCTTGTATATGGTTTTAGGCAGGGTCTAATATGCTCGTCCATCAGTGGTAGGTTCCAGTGTTTGGCTAGTATTCTTTGGATTTTGTAGCTGTCCATGTTATATCTGGTCACGAATCTGATAGATGTCTCTGTACAGGTGGATTTCCTTTTTGGGATCAATAATGTTTCCCTTGGTATAACCGATGTTTTCCGTTTGGCTTCTGTAAGGTTTTTGCTGGAATAGCCCCTGTTCCTGAATCTTAGATCCAGAAGATCACATTGTTCTTCAAAGAGTTCCTTTGTGTTGCAATTCCTTTTGGCTCTGATATATTCGCCTTATGGGATATTCTGAATTACACTTTTCCTGTGGCAGCTTTTTGCATGTAGAACGGAGTTGACCTCTGTTGGTTTCCGGAAGGTTCTTATTATGATTTTGTTTTCTTTGATTGTGATTCTTAGGTCCAGGAAATCAATTTGGTCAGTGCTCATATGACTGGTTAGTTCTATTCCATAGTTGTTTTGGTTGAGGTAGTCAACATATTGGCTTAGTTCATCTGTTGTCCCTCTCCATATGAGGATGACATCATCTATGTAGCGTGACCATTGAACAATTAGGTTCGTGAATCTTGTTTCTCGCATGGCATGTCGTTGTTCGTATGCATGCATAAAGCAGTTGGCCAATGCTGGAGCATAGCTTGCTCCCATTGCGATCCCCCTTGTTTGCTTATAGTACTCGCCGTTGAAGACGAATATGTTGTTAGATAATTGGAATTTGAGAAATTCCTTCATCATTTCTGCTTGTTCCAAATGTGATGCTGATTCGTTGGTTAGTAGATACCCCAGGCTGGTGATAGCTAGTTCATGGTCGATGGATATATATATATATATATAAGGCCTTAACATCTAGTGTGGCCAGTAAGAAGTTGGACTCCCACACTGTATTTGTGAGAGTATGGCCAGGGTATGCATGGAGTCTCTGAGGTATGTTGGTATCCCGATGACCAGTGGTTGGATGACGTTGTTAATGTATCTTGCAAGTGTTTCTGTTGGGCCTCCTATTCCACTCATAATCGGTCGTCCTTCTGGGATTTCGTCAAATTCTTTGTGTATTTTTGGCAAGTACTAAAGGGTGGGCATTATTGGAAAGTCTGTTCTCAGGAAATCGTGTTCCTCATCCGTGATGAGTCCTTTGGTTTGGTAGTGTTTCAACAATTCTTGATGTTCTGTTAGGATTCTTTGTTGTGGGTTAATGCCAAGCTTTTCGTAGCTGCCTGGTATCTTTAGGTGGTTTTCCGCCATTCTGATATAGTCAACCTTGTTCCTAACAACAATGTTCCCACTTTTGTCTGCCTCCTTTATAATGATATTTTCCTCACTCTGAAGTTGTTTTAAGGTGCTGAGTTCAGTTTTAGAGAGATTATCTTTGTCATCTTGTTTGTGGCATCTCTGGTCTTCTAGTCTGTGAAGGTCGTTGGTGACTGCCTGCTGAAAAGTGTCGATGTAGTTCTCAGCAAGGAGTTGAGGTCTAAACTTGGATTTATTTTTGAAATCCGGGATGTTCATTGCCATGTTTTCGATTCCAAGCTCTCTCATGATGCAGTCTTCCTTACTTATGGTATCTTCTTCCAGTGTGCTTAGTAGGTGGTTAACTTCTAAGTCGCCTATTGTGACTGAACTTGGTTGTGGTGTTTCCTCTTATGGTTTGTATATTTTTGGTTTTGTGGCAAAGAATTTGGTCAATTAGAGTTGTCGAGTGAACTTAAAGAGGTCAATCGGAAGGTCTACAAAGTTGTTGTTACTTGAAGGTTAGAAAGAGAGTCCTTTGTTGAGTACTCCGATCTCAACTGGTGCCAATTCCTTGTTGGATAAATTCATGACTAAATTTTGTTGTTCCCCTGTCCCATAATCTTTTGGGACTGTGATCTTGTTTGTCTTTGTTCGATTTCTTCCTATAGTTCTCTTCTGTTTTCTGCCAGGTCTTCCGCCTCTCTCTCTTCTGGTTGGGTTCTTGTATCCGTTAGTGGCCCCGCGAATCGTAAAGTTTTCTTTGTTTGCGGTTTGGTGCAATTTGTTTTCTTTTGTCTTTTTATTTGCTCTAAAAAAGCGAGCTTAGTGGGTTGTTCATCTGTTGCCTTTTCGCTTGTTCCTGCCGCTTCCTCTTGGTCGCTGTCTATTTCCGAGCTTCCTGGTGACCTGTTTGGCATACTTTCCTTTGATTTTGGTTTGTCCTAGTTATAATTTGAGCCGGTTGCCCCACGTGGAACGGCTCAAGCACGGCACCCAGGCAACGATGAAAGTCAGGACAACAAACCACGCCCCAAGGCGAACACTGAGCCATTGGTACACCAGGGACCACACTGAGCCTGGTTCCCGACACAGAACAGCTCAAGCACGCCAATGCAGGGCACTCAACAATTCATAAACCGAAGCATGCACACTGTGTAACAAGATATTCCTACATGCCACCACAAGATTGTGAAACCAGCCCACCTATCAGGGCACCATGTCACCACCTATGGTTTAGGCACTGCACCAAATGAGCGGTACCCCCGCGACGAGTCACAACTGACTTCCCCCAACTTAACTAGCAACTTCTCCTTGTTTATTACAGGGCCCAACAGGAGCCACTGTATACACAGGACCACTTATACGGAACCAGAACCCCACAGGGGGCGCCAGACCGAAAAATCATAGGTAAGAATCACCGAGACCCAACCTCAACTCAATTCCCATTGCCCTATGGATCTCTTGCTAACCTTCTGCCTCTTCTCTCTCTCTGTTTCTTTCCCATCCCTCATCACGATGGGACCAATATGGGTATTTGTGTAAATGCTTGACAAATTGACATACACCTCTCACCTACACCACACTATGCGCCATGCACAAATGTAATGTATACCATGTCACTTCAATGACACACTACACACTAATTGTCACCAAAAATGATTTTAAACATGTATCAGCCTTGAGAAGGACCTATGGGTCGAAACACGTGTCGGCTGACCACATGGGGCAATAAGAACCACGTCTATACCTACTAAGGGTGTTTATAACCCAAGAAAATAAACAAACCATCTAACAATACAGCACTAAAAACGCAAAACTGTGTGGAAAATATATTGTTTCGTATATTCAACTAAGACAAGGTATCCAGGTTTCCTTCCTTTTCTCTGTATTATATCAGGTTATGCCCCATGTGTGGACTATTGGGTAGCAAGTAACTGGTCTGCACAGGGCATTCGGCCTGTGCCTTGTTCCCTCAGGAGGCCGGTTGGCGTATTGGGCAACGGTTGACACCAACTAGTCGCGAGCCCAGTCGGTCGTTATTACCGAGTCCTTTTCAGTGCTCTATGGTTATTGAGACCTTTGTGGCAGCGGGCAAGTCTTGGCCTCCGATTCAGCGTGGCTCGCTCCTTTCAAATATGATACTGTTGGGATTATTTAGTGGCCTGAATAGTTATAGGCCATTTCCAACAGGCCGTGTGGTCGGTTGATCGTTGCTCTGGTGCCTCTACAGTTGTCGATGGGTCCACACCCAAGGGGTTGGCGACTTCCGCGGCATGCTACGCGCGGTGTTCCTTGATTAGGTTCTGTGTGTTAAGGTTCATTCCTGGTATCAGCTTCTCCGGTGTCTAGGACTAAGTTCCACTAATCAGAGCCCTCAAGCATGTCATATCTGCGGCGGGTCCTTCACCGCCTTACGGGGGGTCGGCGAGCCTCCCTCCGTACCTCGAGCCGGGATTATTGTTTAGGAGTGTGCAGTGTAGTTCAAGCTGATGTGGCTCTAGGTCGCTGCGTATTAGATCCAGGCCAAGGGCGGGAGAGTATCCCCAGAGAGGGTGAGCTGTGCGCCTCCACTAGTTTTATCTTGTTATGGTGGGGTAATAAAGGATGCGTTATGGGCTATGGTGGATTGTGCAGACTTACCGCCCAGCTTGTTTTGTTTTCGGTGGTTTCTCCTCCAATACGTCACCCCAGGTCGATTCAGGATCTCAATGTAGCAGTATCTGGCTCCCGCCATCTGGACGCCAGATCGGGCGACCGCCACAGGTGATCCGGCGCCTCCCGGTGTCTTGGTTGCCCGGTTCAGCCACCTTCACACAGGGCTTAGGGCCGAAAGTATGCCGATGCTCGGCACAGGTGTGGTCCGGCACGCTGGGGCAGCGGCGGGCACAGTGTGCTCTTCTCCCCTCTCTGGTGCCAGGTGCAGCCATGTCCAGGCCGGGGACCGTGTGATCAGGGTTTGGTCACAGGCAATCACTGATGCACGGTCTGGTTCCATTCGCCTGAAGCGGTGGTTGGGCTTACTCACCGGTCTTATCCATATACGTGTTAGCTTCATTCTATCTTCATCTGGCCGTTTACAAGATATGGCGGGAGAAGGCCCCTCCTGCGATCACAACCCCAGAGGGCTGTTTCAGCGCCGATTCAGGCCCTTCCCGCGATGGCCACAGCGCTTGTTGGAGCTCGCGGTTTCACCCAATTCTGGGGGAGTAAGTGCTCAACACTCTCCCACTTCTCGTTAGCTCCATGGATTCAGGTTTTGCAGCACAGCAACGATTTATTTTATTTCAGGATTAATGGCAGTACCGAGCTCTTCTTTCAAGCAGCCATCATGTTGGCTGTTCAACAGCACCCCCCTCTTAGCATCGATATTCAATAGGGAGATGAGGCAATAGGATCCACATACTTCTGGGGCTACCCTAGTCTACAGAATGTCATTAAACAATTCCACCAATAATGGCAAAATGGGGGCTAGGAAAGTCTTATAGAACCCAGCTGAAAAATTGTCCTCCCCTGGGGCCTTTTCCTATCGGTAATCTCTGTACTGCCCTCTTAACTTCCTCTGATATTGGGGCCTCGAATGCCTTGGCTTCCTCTGGTGATAACCTGGGCAATTGGGCATCTTCCAGAAAAGCTGTTATATCTCTCTTCTCTGGGGTAACCTCCCTTTCGTACAACTTCTCATAGAAGGAGGCAAATGCTTCTTGAATCCCCTCTGTCGAGGAGTCTCTTGCGCAATCCACCCCCTCCAGAGCTAACACCCACCTTTTTGGCCCACTGTCCCCTCAGTCAGGCCACCAGGAGTGCATCCGCTTTATCGCCCTTCTCATAAAACATTTGCTTCCGATATTGCAGCTTTCCTATTACCTGCCGCTCCTCTAGGAGTCTGAGTTCCTCATTGCTCTCTTTTCCCCTTTGCCTCCATGGACCACTCATCCCTTCTCTCATTAGCCCCCCGGGCCTTTCTATCGAGCTGGCTGATCTCCGACCTCAGCCTATTTTCAAGGAGTGACCGCTCCCTCTTTTTCCTTGCCCCTTCTCTCATCAAGATCCCTCTCCATGTCACCTTACCCGCTTCCCATACCACTCTCTTCGAAACATCCCCTGTGTGATTCACCTTGAGGTATTCCTCTATTTCATTGACCATCACTGAGTAAAACACAGAGTCCTTCTATAGGGATTCATTGTACCTCCATTTGGACCCCCTGGGGGCCATTCCCCACCAATTCCGGTCCACTGTTACCATGTCATGGTCAGAACAGGTAATCAGTGAGATCTCTGATCCCAGTTCCTCCTCCCATAAGCATCTTGAAAAGTATATATAATCAATCCTAGTGAAGGTACCATGTTGTGCCGAGTAAAAGGTGTATCCCCTCTCATCCATGTGCAAGTGCCACCATATGTCCTGCAGCGCATTATCCTCCAATGTTTCCAAGAGCTCCCCATACCCCTGTCTCGGCACTTCCCAAGGCCCATCCGTGGGCACCTGTCTGTCCAACTGGACATCTGCCCATATATTAAATTCTCCTCCTAATATTAGGTGGCCTGTGGATTCAAGCATTATTTATGGGATTTTTTTTCTCCAGGAACCTCAATTGTCCCTTATTTGGGGCATAAATTGTGGCAAACGTGTAGCTTACTTTCTTTATGGTGCCCGCCACCAGGAGTGCCCTACCTTCTCCAACAGCCCGCACCTTTGAAACCTCCATTTTCAGCCCTTTCCCAATGAGGATTCCCACCCCCAGCTTTCCTCAGGGGGCCTGACCGCCAATATTCGGGACCTATCAGCCCACTGGTGACCATTCTTTCTTCCCCTCTCGCATATTTAGTCTCCTGGAGGAACATGTCATCCAGATCAGCTTAACGGAACTCTGTAGCAAGGAGGGACCTCTTTGTGGGTGAATTCAATACCTTAACATTCAAAGTCTCTACCTTCAGCAGACCATCCCACATTCCTTTTGTCACTGCAGCCATCCCGTTAGTGCCCTATGCAAGGGCCCCACCTCCAACCTGGGCGGCCAATGCCAGTTATTCCGCCTCCCGAGGACCATATTTGTAAGAACACCTGTACAGTGACCCCAACTGTAAACCCCCACCTCCCCATCTACACCGCCGGGCAGCCGAGTCCTCCCAGTTAACGTCACCCGGTTGAGTTCGGACCACCAGTAGAACCAGGTCCCTTCAGGTCCCCATTCCTTCAACTTCTCCATAACCTTGAGCCCCCAAGCCGTCCCCTCACCCCCTTCTTACCAAAACATAACTTCAACTTCTCCCACTTTTGCAGTCCGCTGCACTTCTGAAACTGCCCCTCTCCTACTCCACGCTATAGCACAAAACCTAGGAGTCCTAATGGACCCTTGTTACACCATTACATTGCAGGAGGGTCCCCCAGTTCGCATTACTTCTCTGAAGTCACCCTTCAGCCGCAGGTCAGGTGCCTCCCACTGGTGAAGAGTTCCATTTCCTAAACTTTCTTGAGCCCGGCATCCGTCTCCTTCTGGGGCCCTTAATGTGCCATTGCCTATCTCTGTCCCCCTTTTCACTAGGGTTCTGTGAGGTGCCAGCTTCCCCCACCAGCACCCCCGTGACTTTGCAAATGTCCTCCTCAGTCAACAACTTGTATTTATACCCTTCAACTTCAAAGGAAATGGAAACAGGAACCCCACATGTACCTCACTCCTTTGTCATTCAGCCATTTCGTCAGGGGCAAGCACATCCTCCTCTTGGCTAGGATCTAGGAGGATAGATCCTGGAAGAACGACACTCTAGATGTGCCATATATGACCCGGCCTCTTTGCTTAGCTTTCTCAAGGATCTTTAACTTGTCAAAGTAATTGTGGAACCGGACGAGGACAGATTTCGGGCCCCCTTCTGCACCACCTGCCCTATGAATTCTCTTGATTTTTGCTTCATCAATGGTATCATCCTCGAACACCACTTTCGTGACTTCATGTAAGGTTCCCCTTAGGTCCGCCTCCGTTTCCCCGCCCCTGTCCGGGATCCCAAACAGCCACAGGTTATTCCGCAGATTTCCAAATCGTCCATTTTCATTCGAACCTCCTCCTCCTCCCGTCTCTCCATTTCAGAAAACCGCATGTCCATTTGTGTCTCTAGGGTGTCGAGGGAGGACTGGTTGTGCTCTAGTACTTCCAGTCGATCTTCCATTTTGTCGATTCTTTGGGTGATTTTATCGACTCTACTCCCAATGTAGGCCCTCATGCTCCTAATTTCTTTGAACAGGGCTGCCACATCCTTTTTGTGGCTGCAGAGGCGTCGGTAGTAGCCATATTGGCCTATGTGGTCCCTCCTACTCCGCCCCGTCCCGGGATATATTCAGAAATGGCTAACTTTCCTCTGATCTCCATATGCCTCCTCCTGCTGTTCGGGTGGGCTCCTGCTTGGGTGCTCTAACTTAGTTCACAGTGGGAGGCCGACTTGATGCCCCTTTATATCAGACTTGGGCAAGCTCCTTTTGAGAAGTGTCAGTCTCTCTTAGTCAGCGCCCCAGAGGCAGGCACACACACCAAGATTGGGGACCCACACCTCCCAGAGCTTTCTTAATGTGTCATTTTCATCCGCTCGTGGCCAGGGGGGTCTGCGCCGTCCACTGCCGCTCATGCACCCCTTTGGGAGGTGGGGCCTTCCACTGCGGGGTACTCTGGATTGTCCACTCAGTGGCCCCCTTCCTTCTGTGGGGTTTGGATATAGAGCCCTATGAACTTCCAGGCACTCACTGCGGCTCCTTGTCCCCCTGGGATTCTGCGTGCCACAACCAGCGGTGCTCAGTGCACGCCCTCAGCCGTTCCCTTCCCTGCCTGGGGGATTCTACTTCGGCCCACTGGCCCGGGCTTGCCCTCAGTGGAGGGGACAGTAATGCCTCTGCTCCCTTTACCTCCATGAGGTCTATGTTCCCCCTGTGCTCCTCAGGCTATGTGGAGTGGGCGCTCCTTCTGTCTATGCCTTTGTCCTTATGCCTGGGCTCACGTCTTATTCATATGCGCCATGTGAGCTCCCCGGGCCGTGTGTTAACCTCTAGACACTGCAGGTGCAGTGTACTGCTCGTTCTCCATCCTGCAGCAAAACACCCGTGAGCTGCATGGGGTGGAGGGGGGAGGCAGCCTCCCGCTTTCACGAGGATGCCTTGTTCGTTCTTGGGCGTCCTCGGGGGATCTCTTCTGGGGCCAATCGCATGTGCCGTCCCCCACCACTTCAAACCCCTTCCTTCTGTCGGTGTATCACTCTGTGTCCCGCCCAACACACAAACTGCACAGAGGTTTCGCAGTCTGGCAGCGAGAGGGGAGGGGAGCTTCCACGTCCACAGACACCAGTGACTGCACAGGACCAGGGAGGGGGGGGGCACACACCACCTCCGCACCTTCGGGCAGTCCTCCTTGCTCCTTTCTCCGTCAGGCCGCCCCGGTGAGACGCCGAGTGGCAGAGTGCCTCCTCCTCATGCCCAACTTGAGTGGGAGTCCTCTTGTTAGTTTTCCTTGCTTCTGTGCACAGCCCATTCTCCCTCTTTCTGGGGCTGATTGTATCCGCTGTTTCACCAGCGAGTGCAGCAGTCCTTCAACAGCATCCGTTTCAGGATACAGGTCGGGGGACAGGGGGCGTAACCGTCAAGTGGGGGCTCATTTCACTTAACGGTCCATGTCAGAAAAAGGTTCGTGCTCAGGCTGCTTGGTGGCCTCCTGCTGTGCTTTTCTAAGATTCAGAGTACTAATCTACTGCTCACATCTTCCTCTAAAAATAAGCCTGACTGCTCTGCCACACTACCATGGTCCTAAGCTAGTACAGACTGATACTAAGAGTTGGGAATCTACAAACCACTGGAATAGCTTACTAAAGTTTTACTGCCAGTAGGACTTTATGAAAACTCCCCTAACGGCTGCTACCTCCTGTTGTTGCTGGGCAACCTGTCAGGCCTTTGTGTACAGCAGTCCCGGAACACCTTGGAGTCGGAGAAAGCGCAGGGCTTGAACTCGGTCCTGCCCTGGGACTGAGGGAAGGATTTCTGATCTGGTTTTGTCAGGATGGCCAAGGACTTGGCAGTTTGAGTGGAGGTTTTCTTCTTTGTAAACTCGTCATTGGATGAAGAATGAAAAAGGTCAACGCCCTCGAAGGGCAGATCCAGAATCCGCTGATGCACATCAGATGAAAACGTAGTGGAGTGTATCCACGCCGTCCTTCTCATCTGAACACCAAGACACAGCCCTCTGCTGGCTGGGTCGATGTGGGAGACGGAAGACTCCATGAGGTCCTGCGCAATGGTCTGGGCATCTGCCAGACCGGCATTGAAGGAGGCTTGCTTGTCTGAAGGGAGGTCCGACAGAAATTTCCAGAACTCCCGCCACAGCTTCTGATGAGCCGCAGCCAAGAGGGGGTCTGCGTGGGCTTGCCGTATGATGCAGTCCTGAGATGGAATTACAGCACTTTGCTAAAGACTTGAGGACGTCCTCCTTGGAGAGGCAACTGGAAGTGGCTCCTGTGGAGGAAGACGACAAAGACCATCATTTAGAATACAAGGAGGCCGCAGCCACCACTGAGGAATGTAGCTGCGGGAGGGAGGCAAGGAGGATTGACTCCCTGTCTGTCAGCCTAAACCTGCTGGCCAACTTCTTGTTCATCTGGGCGTTGGCTGTGGGCTTCTCCCAGACATTTCGCACCACCTGGAGAATATCCTTCTGGAGAGGGATGCCAGATTGGATCGTGGTGCGCTTCCCCAAGACCTCTGCTAGCACAGGCAGAGGGACCCCCAAGAACTCTGCCAGGCCTAACAGATGCTGCAGGTTCATGGTCCAGGGCGCCATCGTCCTCATAGTCCCCCCTTTTTCACAGACCGAGGGGAATCCGGGCCCTGGGACACAGGTGCCAGCGGGATCCCCACCCTTGGTCCAGAGCCACAGATGGGTCCAACAGCTGTTGAGGGGGAGGCGTTGGTGTTACAGGAGGAGGTGAGGGGTCAGAACAACCGATAGGGCCTGAACCAGTGTGGGGGGGCAGCACTGGAAGAACAGGAGGAGTACCCAAGAGGGGACCGGGGCAGCGCCACCTGCGGGATGACCTCCTTCACAATGTCTTTCAGGAGCTCCTTCATCTGAGGGGAACGCATGAGGAAGCGCTTGAAAAAGAAGTCCTCACAAGCCGCCGGGTCCCTAGGGGCCCGGCCCTCCAAGGCACTGGGCCTTCCATTCTGGTCAAAGCGTTGCGGCACCTTGAGTGTGTAGCTGTAAGGTTGTGATGGGTAGATGTATCCCAAAGGAGACCAGAAGCCTGCACCGTAGGATCCGCTGCTGCTTCCAGAGGCAAGGGAGGACTGGGATCATCTTGCAAAGTCCATTCGATGGGCGAAAGCACGGGCAGGCCCTGAGCTGGATCCAAGATGGCCACCAGCCTGGCAGGCTCTGCCATGTGCCTCTATGCCATTTTGAAGCCTTGCGCCACGCCCTGGGCAGGAGGGTATGGAGGCCCTGAGCCAAGAGAAGCCTCAGACATGGGAGGATACAGCTTGGGTCTGGCACTCGAAGCAGAGGAATCAACCTCAGAGATCACTCTGTTTGGCACTGAGCCCTCAGCCGGACGGCTGGTAGTCGTAACTCCCTGACTCATGAACTCAGAGCGAGCTCTGGTAGGCTGGACGCCCTCAGCACCTGTGCCGGTAGCCGTGCTGGATCATGCCGAGGACAGACTCTTGGAGGTGGCACTCGGCGATCCCTTACCCACTGGGGTAGAAGAGGAGGACAAACTTGAACGCCCTTCCAAGGACCACCAGGCAGGGCCCCTGGGCCCCTCAGCTTGGGAGCCGGTAGCCTTAGAGGCCTCGGGCCTGCCAGAACCTGAATTCGTGGAACCCCGATCTGTGGGAACCCCGAGGAAGGAGTCGCCACGCTGTGGAGCTGTGCTGAACAGAGGGCCTACCTTGTCTTGATGAAAAGTCCTGAGGAGGAGAAGTAGTTTGTTAGATCTCCCTCCACCGCGACAACCGATTCTTCAATGCCCTGTGACCGAGAGCGCTGCAAGCCGAACATGCGTCTCAGCATTGGGCGCCAAACACTCAAGACAGAGTGCATGGGGGTCCGAGGCCGGGAACAAGCAGTCACATGAGGCACATCTTGTGAATCCTCCTGCGGCCGACTTGCACCGGGGGTGGCAAGGCACCGAGGGGCAGTTAAGTAAGATTGAAAAAACAAAACGGGGAGCAAGCGGAAAGCTAAAATAGTCTGTGCTGGATGCCAGGTCCGACACCATGAGTGCAGAAAAAGGGACTGTGGTGAGGCGACGGATGGCGGGGCCCCTGCATGCTATACTAAATTTAAAGGGGAACCTCAATTTTTTGCTGCCACCGGTTCCGGTACTGTCCCCATTTTGGGGGACGCCCACAAGGATGGAGGAAAGGGGACGGGATGTATGAGTATATAGATTTAAACAATAAAACACAACACACTAATCACAAACCACTAGGAAAACCTACTGCTAAAAAAGAAAATACACAGAAGACAGATTTTTGTGAAGGGGTACTCTGGGTAGGTGTGCAAGGGTGTTCAAGCACAATATTGACACATTGACATTTAGTAAAGGATACATCTTTAAAAACAAGGTAGGGAATGGGGGGCTTTTATGGTCCTGAAAGTGGACTGGGGGACACAGCTTCTTCGCAGTACCGTATGTTCTTGTATTTGGGACTCAATAGAGTAAGGACAGGATTTTTGGTGTCGAACCAGAAGTCATGGAGCTTTCAGCACTGGGTTGATGTCAAGTTGAGGAGTGGTGGGACCAGATCTAACGATGCAGTACTGATTAGCTGCATTGAAATGTTGTGCATCACAGGCTCTTGGGATGGCAGGCTATGTCGGTCGGCGGCGCTGGAGGACTCAACAGTCTTGGGTGCAGGGAAGCATAGACTGGCCTCCATGGCCAGCAAGCAAGCAAGCTTGGCTGGCTCAACACAGTATCGAGGAACGGCAACAACATCTGCTTGGAGCTTGAAGAAAATGGTGACCATGCAGCAGTGTCTAGTTTGGGATGCTAGAAGACTCAGTGGGTCTTTAATACAGAGACTGGGAAACTTCGGCATTGAGAGTAACAGAGATGTGGAGGCGGTTAAACAAACATCAAGGTCTGAGACAACTCTGGTGGTTCCTGTGCAGCAGCTTGGATGGCGTTGAAGGAGCCCAAACCGGCGTTGATGCGGTTAGAATATGAATGGGGAGCCAGGGGTCACTTCCTTAGTTCTATGTTTTCTGGGAGTCCCAATCCAGGGGCTCCAAGACAAGGACAGTCCTTCTGCACTCCCACTCCAGGGAGCTTGGCTTGCACCTACTGGGGATCCTTCACCTCCAGTGAACAGGAGTTTTGTTCCAGTGCAGTCAGTATGGAATCGTTAATCCAATGCAGTCGTACCCACTGTTCCCTGGGTATAGTTAGGAGACAGACCTCTCCTCTGCATTGGATGCCTACTGTCTACACCTCTATAGCAGAGCACTTTGGGATAGACTGTATCACCAACAGAGATCCAGATGATTAATTATTGTCCTTGTGGAAGCGCAGAGATGAATCAAAGAAAGAGATGCTCCTCTCCTTTTAAAGCCTAAATGTCACAGGGCGATTTGATCAAAGCAAAACTTCCCAAGGGGTCCAAATCCAGGTTATGTTATATTTATTCATAGAACGCACTATCGCCCAAGGGGCATCTTGGCGCTAAAGGGCAGAGGGGCAGCAGCAGAAGCAAAAAGCTTAAAATAGCAACATTTCAGCAAGCGACGGAAAGAAAAATGGTCAGCAGTGGCTCGAAGAGTGAGCAGCAGTTTATTCCAAGACTTTGCCGCCGCCACTGAGAAAGCGCGTCCTCCACCGGAAGCCAGTGGAGCTAGCTAAGCAAAAGGGACATATGAGCCCACGGGGATGATGTAGAATTGCTCTGGCGGCGGTGTTCTGAAGCAGCTGAAGTCTGTTTACCATATATCTTGGTTGGCCGAAATAGAGCGAATTGCAGTAGTCTGTTGTGCTGAGAACCAGTGCTGCAACTACTGGAGCATGATATTGATCAGGAATGTAGGAAACCTTCCTCAAGATGCATAATTTAAAGTGGCTTGATTTACTAACTGCTGCAACCTGCTCAGCCATCGATAAAGAGGAAGATAACTTTACCCCCTGGTTTTTTACTGAAGCAGATGGGAGAGGGAATGGACCAGAAGTCAGAAGTCCAAAAGGAGAGCGGGCAAGTGGTACCCACTACAAGGACCTCTGTCTTATTTCCATTCAGTTTAAGTGAGTTAAGTGCCATCAATGCACCAAGATCCTCCAAACTTCTCCTAAGCCGAAACGCAGTACGTGCTCAAGTAAGGTCGAGACGAACCAGCAGGTTGTTGTTACAAGTGCCTATGCAGTAGCACAGCATACTCCAAGTACCTTGCCCTGAAGGTATGAAGGTAAATGGACTCCAGTAGTCGGCACCCAGATGGGAGAGTGGCTTTATTTCTTATCTGTGCTTCCATTAAAGCACTTGTTCTGAGGTGACCTCCCGGAGGTGTGTGTGTGGGGGGGGGGTTCCTCTGTCCTGGGGAATTTGTTACCCTTCCTGCTGGAAAATCAAAGTATCTTGGGTACTGTTCCAGATGGCTGTCGCGGAGACAGTCAGAGCAAAAACAAAGAGGTGATGGCTAGAAGGTTTGGAATTAATCTTCAACCTCTGGAAATTGCTCTGGGCAATCCTCCAGACCATCGTTCTTTGCCTGCCAAGCCATTACAGAAAGGGGAAAGACCATATGCAAATCAGGCTAGTTCCCAACCCCAAAAAGGGCAGTCCAACCTGAACTTCTAGGTCACATCCCTTCTGCACAAGACCTCAGTCAGACCAGACACTAAAAAAAAAATCAGCCCTAACATAGCTGGGCCTGCTCACAGAGAAGACACTAGTGTGATATCAAATTGTTGTGACTGTATAATTGTTTTTTCTTAGCAGTCACCATTCAACAAACAGTTATGGCTTACATTTCATACAATTATTATAATTTGGATTTGAGGTGCAAGAGATTCAATTCCACCTCTGCCTGCAGGGACTGTGTGCCAGCAGCCGTCAATGATGCAAATGTGACCTTTGAACCCACTCTGTGTCACTGCAGAGCTGGGGCTGTAGAAGTCAGGAGATTGGTTACACCAAAACCACAGGTGTACTATAATTTTTACATGGAGCATTTATGAAAGGGGGCGGGGGATCTGATTAGCAGAAGTTCCGATCAGAGACAGAATTATCTTGATCATTTTGTGTTAACAAAAATCAAAAAAAAGATTGGACTATCACACCTTCAATAGATGGCAATTCCTTCACAACAGGGAAACAACTTGAATGACTCTAAAAGCAGTAAGTTTAGCACCAGAGGAAGAGTACATGTAATGTCTCTTTACAGAGCATAAATCATTTAATGGACTACCCTTAAAGTGCTCTCGCAAGGAGCGCTGCATGGAGCAGTAACACTTTTTCTCAACCAATCCTGATTGACCATAAGGATACCATGTACCGTCTTTGGAGAAAGAATGATACACTTAAGAAAGTGGTGGCCTCTTTCCCTGGGGCATCATCTGCAGAATCTCAAATATTTCTGTCACAATGCAGTGATTCCAAGGTTAGAAAGGGAAAATAGAAGTTAAAGTGTTTGAGTTTGAGTCATTTCTTACGCGCGCCAGGCAGATGACTGCATTTGGGCGCAGATGTTAACTAAAGGGTTGAAACATATCACTGTGGCAAGTCTGAAGTAAGGACGACCCTGAGGGAGTGGGATCATTTAAATAGGAAGGTTTTAAGTTCCTTTCTAAATCTCTCCAGGGTGGTGCATGAACGGATGCCAAGAGGCAGCTGGTTCCAAAGATTAGGCCCAAATACAGAAAACCTTCTGTCACCTTTTGAGATGCATTTTGCCCTCGGAACACATACAAAAAGTTTATTTTCTGAGCGGAGGGCTCTGGTTGGGTAATAGTGTCGAATTCTGGTGTTCAAATATCGGGGTGCAAGTTTGTGCTAGCATTTGTACACCAGGCATGCCACTTTAAATTTAATACGATCTTCCACCATCAGCCAGTGCAACGATTTCCTGGCTGTGGACACATGATCTCTTTTGCCCAGGTGAGCTATTAGCCTAACGGCCGCATTCTGGGCCCTCTGCAATCTTAGCATTTGTTTCCTCGGGATCCCTATCAGAAGACTGTTACAGTAGTCAAAGTGCTGAGGTTCAAGATGTTGCCTAAAACATATGTCCAGCTGCTGCGATATGCAATACAGAGATCTGTAGGACCATCTCTAGATCAATCACCTGAATGTTTGAGGTAACTTTGGTTCTGTGGAGGAGATAGTTGCATAAGACTCTGTTCTACCAGCGCAGTTGAGAATGCAAAGGAAGTTAACCCTGAGGAGCTGCCTCATCAGAACACAATGCTATTCTAACCAAGGGTGTGCTGCTGTGTGTTCCGCAACTGCCGTGATTGCCATTGTCTGCTTTCAATTTGTTTGCAAACTTGCTCAGGATTTTTGAAGTCTTTCTTCCGTGTTTATTGATGGAGGCCGCACAGGTTACAAAACATGCACTAGTTGCAGATCGGTGTGCTGCTGTGTGTTGTGTGTTATCGTGGTCTCCGGGGGCCCGGCGAAGGAGGCTGTCTTTATACCACAGTTCTGTGTCCTTCCCTTTCTCTGTTTTTTCCCCTGCAAATAATCAAGGCATTAAACGGGGGGGCACTGTCACGAACATTTTACTTTTCTATTAAACTATGAACAGTTACACTCTGAGAACCCACTCCATTCCTCTGTGTTTGCAGCCCTCGCTGAGGAAACCCACGTTGAGCTCTGCTAGGTTGTAACAGGCTGACCAGCCTCTGCCTCAGCCCTCTGTTTGGCTTTCTCCTTTACCGGTCTCACCTGCGCCACAAACAGTTCTGCCTCTAAAGATGCAAATCGCTTTATGCAACACAACCGGCCCCAGGGAGGCTGTTTTCAGCTCGAAAAATCAAACAGGGGTTTCTTTAGCAATTCCACCAAAGCGCATTCAAATAGCCCTTTTTCTCTGTATTCGCCAGCCCTGAAATAAGTTCATTTTCATGCATGTACCGCTTCCTCCACCCCAAAACTATCCTGTCTATCCTAGGATTTCCTGGCTGTGCGTGCTCCGACGAGGTCTCCATCCCCTTGCTGGGCACTACTGGAGGCCGCAGCACAGTCCCAGGGGGCTGCACCACACCAAAGATCTTTTGTGCCCTTTCAAAGAGCGGTACATCTTTATTCCATGTGACCAAGGAAAAGTAGGAAATACATCCAGAAAAACAAAAGTAAATTTTTTCGAAGATAATTTCATTTAAAGTTGGACTGCAGAGGAGCGACTCACACACATATACTGTGCCTGTCTATGCTCCTTTGACTACCACATTGCACCTAGTGGAGGATTATTTGGGAAGAAATCCCTCTTTGCCCAATGAAGAGGGGCCCCATGCAGCATTTTCCATGATGACCGCTGCCTTCTCTCTTCAAATTCAAAGGCATCACTGTGCTACTGCACTCGCCTCCCGCACCTGATTGTGTTACGCTCACCTGGCTCCCACAGAGGCGTTGATCTGGACTGGACAGCTGCGGTCTCCACCCATGTGACGCGTAGGGCCGAGATGACGGACTGGACTGGCCCAACTTGCTTCGTTTGCTTGGCCCGTAGGAATATTCTTCTGCAAATGGAGAAAGGGAATTAACCACCCGCGGAGTTGAGCGTAAATCCCCCCACCCCGCTGTTCTCCCCACTGATCACCTTGGATGTCCCCTCTTATAGTCTCACCTGATGGTTTGAAAAGATGAGCTCTCCATCCTGCATTGAGCGCGTAGATAACCAGTTGCTTCACTGGCTCGAAGGAATTGGTGAGTTGCAGAACAATATTGCCAGCAAGACGCCGTAAGTATGTAGTTCATAAGAGTTTAAATGCCTGACTTTCACTCTTGTCCGATTCCTTGCAGGTTGCAGCTTGACCCTACTGAAGAGTTCCTCATGGCAACCGGTAATATTCTGGTAAGGATTTGTATTATCCAACAAAGTTCGATAAAATAATGTCCATATGTAACCTGTTGCTTTCTCCCTTATTCAGGCGCTGAGAGAAAGTATGAAGTCTCGGGGAATAATGCCTCCGGCGGTAAAATCAGGTAAGTCTTTTGTGGTGAGGAGGGTTCCCCTTGTTAGTCCCTTTGTATTACCTTGCTGTCCTTTTGTTTACCCTTAGGGGCCGGGGTTCGGCTAGGATGCAGTGGAAGCTACGCCGACCCGTGAAGAGGAATAGTACCCTCGGTGGTAAAATCAGGTAAGTCTATGGGGGGTATTCCTCTGTGTATTCCCTTGGCTCGCCTTGCTGTTCTTGTCTTCCCCCTTACCTTAGATGCCGGAGTGCGGCGGGAACGTGCAGGAGGATGCGGTGGAATGTGAAGATGCTGCGAAGGCCGGTGAGTTCAGCGCGGCACTGCAGCAGGCGAGGCGACGCGCATAAAATATCTTCTTTCTTCCAGCTTGAAGGCGCGATGGATCGGGAATTCAGGTAAGGATCAAAAGTATTGCTCTTGTTCTAACCTTTTCTCCTTCTTTCTCCCTTTTTCTAGGAGCTCCAAACTCGAGGCGGGCGTGGCAGAAGACTGGATGCAGACTTGCAGGCACAATGAGCGTTACGCTGCTGGATGCAGAATAACGCGAAGCGTGTGCTGCTCTTCGGGCATGGTTTAAATAGCCTCCAAAGTAGTTCCAGGTAAGTATTCCTCCCCAGCCCCACCCGAGTAAAAAAATAGTCCCTAGGTAAAATAGTCCCTTCCAAGCCTCTTTTGGCTTGGAGCTCTTGCAGCATGGTCTGCATCAGGTAAGTTTTAATCTATGAGCCTGGCGCCTATGGCGCCAGGACTGACTCTCCATATGAGCCTGGCGCCATAGGCGCCAGGACTGCACCCAAATATCCCCTAGCAGGGGTTGTTGGGCTTGCTTGGGGTAACTTAATGCCTGCTTCCGGGGTTGCTGGACTTGGTCTCGGTCCCCGGGGGTAGGCATCATGACAATTGGGCCTCATGTCTCATCTTTAACCCTATCGCTGAACCGGCAGGCTTTAGCCGGCCCCTCCTCAAAGGCCTACATCAAAGGCATTGTCTGTCACCTGTCCGTTGCCTGTCCGGGTCTGAGGGTTCTCACCCCCACACCCCCTAATGTGCAAATGGAGGCTGAGAAGAACTCCACACGCACGAAACAATAGAACATTAATCATTTCTCGAAGGTCAGTTTCCTCAACCTAACTTTATCGACTATCCTCCTCCACACCTGTGACAATCCTACCTCTCTCCCCCTGCTGCTGCACTGTGTTTAACCTTATACAGCCAAAATCAAGTTTAGCTGTGTCCAGCTGCTGCATTGTGTTCCAGACCTTGTCCTGCCAAACTGATTTTAGCTGTGCCTAGTGGCTGTGGGGGGGCCTTGCATTACCTGTGCGCGCTACCCTTTGTCTCCTCCCCCCACGCCCTTCCTTGTGCGCATCAGTGTGTCAGACTGGTAAGTGCCCCCCCACCACAGCAACCAACCATGTCGATATCTCCTATCTGCTCCAACTGCTTCACTATCTCCGATCCTTCTCCTATAACTAAAACCGTCCGGAAGCAATTAAGACATTCTAGGCTCCAACCCAGGCCTTCCTATTGCAGACACCTATGTCATGGCTTCCACCAGAGAGACTCTCACTGCCATCCTCTTTTTCGTTAATGCACTTGACCTATGGACTCGCTACATGGTCGGCTTTCTCTCTCCTCTCACCTCTTCTCCCATTAATGGTAGCACTCGCAGGGAGTTCTCCTTGACATTCTCGACATTTCCAGAGTCATCATTAATATTTATCCTCAACCCTACCTTCTTCTCTTTGACAGGCTCCTTCCTAGCCTCTCTAACCTCACCTCTCCCTCTGTACAGGCACCCTCACCCTGGCCTTACTGTCCCAGCCCCCTTGTCGGCCTTGGCTCCTTCGCCACCCTCCACTTTCCCCCTGGCCCTCTTGCCACCCTCCGGCGGGACCACTGTCCCCTGAGCCCCCCTGAGGAAGACCCTGAAAGTTGACAAGCTGCTCCACATTGCCACTCTAAACACTCGCTCTGACATCTGCAACCTCCTTGAACTCTTGGATCTTGATGTGCTCACCATCAGGGAGACTTGGTTCAAGGAGAGCTCGGTCACAAGCTTTGACAAACTCCTCTCTGAAGGCTACAACATCCTCTCTGTGCCTAAAGAAGAAAGGTGGGGGATTGGCGCTAATCTTCCCAGAAAGGATACCTTTGTCCATCATCCCTACTCCGGCCTACTCCTCGTTTGAGTGCCTAGTTTGCAGACTCTCACTCTCCCCTAAAGCTTCTCTCACTATGGCCACCTTCTATCGGCCACCAGGACAGTCCACTCTCTTCCTCTCGGAAAGAGCAGACCTGGCCTCCTCTCTGCTCTCCTCCTCCTCCTCTCAACTCCTCCTGATGGGTGATCTCAACATCCATCTGGACTCTGACTCCTCAGGACCTTTCTGCAACCTTTGCGATTCTCTCTCCCTATCTACCCTACACTCTGGCTCCATGCACACTGCGGGCCACATCCTGGATGTTCTCATCTCTACTGACATCCCTCTCTCTAACCCTCTCATTACCCCCCTCTCCTGGACCGACCACTCCTCTCTCAACACACCGGACACTCTTCTCTCCTCTTGCATCAACACACCCAACACTGCCACTCGGTTTCAAAGTTACCAGACCCATGATAAAAGTGTCAGTGGCTGCCTTTGCCTCCACTTACTCTCCTCCTCCCCTCCTCCTATTCCTGCGGCCGACTCCCACCCTGACACAGCCCTCGCTAACTTCAACCTCTCTATTTCCAATACCCTTGACATTCTTGCCTCTGCCATGAAGGTCCGACTGAAGCCTTCCAAAAAGTGCAACTCTTAGTACAACTCCGATCTGGCTGCCCTTAAATGCAAATGTAGGGCAGCTGAGCAGAAATGAAACTCACCGGGCGGACCATCTGGCAAACTGGCCTGCAGCCTCCGTCAAAGGTAATATTCACTCTGTATCTGCTCCAAGAAAAGAGTCTTTATTCAAGCCTGCACCTCCATGGCATCAAACACGGCCAAACATTTCAAAGTCTGCAAGAAACTGGCCAATCCTTCAGCAGCCTCTTCTTCTGTCAAACCCACCCAGGACCTTTGCTCGGCCCTGGCTGCACACTCCATCACACACACCCTAGACATCCTTTCCTCCCTCTCTTCTACTTCACAGCATACACCAACACTGGAGCCTCCCTTGGCCCCCTGCTCCTCTTACCCTCTCCCCTCTCTCTCCCATCACACCTGATGAGGTTACAGACAAGTCCGTTCTATGAAGGCCTCATCCAAACAGGTGGAGCCCTGCCCTTCTTAAACCATTAAGGACAATATTGACTCCCTCGCCCCAGCCTTGGCTGATCTCTGCAATCTCTCGTTCTCCACTGGAGTTTTCCCAACTGCCCTTAAGCACTCCCTTGTACACCCCCTGCTAAAGAAACCCCTCTGACCCCTCTGCCGAGTCCTTCATTCCTGCAAACTACCGGCCTATCTCCATCACTCCTTTCTTGGGCAAACTCCTGGAGAAGTTGGCTATCACTCAGCTGTCCCTCCACACTGAAACTATGTGCTGCTTCCATGACCATCAGTCTGGCTTTAGAACATCCAGAGGCACAGAACTGCTCTTCTGAACACCCGTGAAGACCTGCTCTCAAATCTTGACACAAACACTCCCTCTGCCCTCATTCTGCTTGACCTCTCTTCTGCCTTTGACACAGTTAACCACAAGATCCTGATTGCACGTCTCTGTGACACCCTGGGAATCACAGGTCAGGCTCTGGCGTGGTTAATCTCCTTTCTCTCCGACCGCCCATCCCAGGTGGAACTCCAATCATTTCTCTCGACTGTTGCTCTTTCAACCTGCGGGGTTCCCCGGGGATCTAACCTTTCCCTCTGGTCCTTCAATGTCTATATGGCTGCCTTGGCATGTGTCATTGTCACTCACCTCTAACTTCCAGTGTTACGCAGATGACACTCAACTATCTTTCAGGTTACCCTCAGCCACCTTCTCCTCCTCGCTCATATCTGACTGTCTGTCTGCTATTCATTCATGGCGTGCTGCAAACGACCTCTGCCTCAATGCCAGTTAGACAGATCGTTCTCAGTGGGACCCCTCCTCCCGCTTTTCCACTTTCACTCTGGCCGGCCTCCCTTGGCCCTGTGCCTGCACCCAACTGCGAGGCAAAAAACTTTGGGGTCATCTTCGACTCCACTCTATCCTTCTCCTCTCACATCTCTGACATCTCTAAAAAGTCTAACCATCAGCTACACATCCTCAGAGGTACTCTACCTTTTCTCACTTTCCCCCAGTGGCTCACTGTCTCCAGAGCCTTAGTTCTCTGTAGGCTGGACTATTGCAACAGCCTCTTCCTCAACCTCCCTTCGTCGGCCCTACGCCCACTACAACTCAACCAGAACAGAACCACAAGACTTATCCTTCGCCTCAAGCCCAGGGACTGCATCTCTCCAGCACGGAAATCCCTTTACTGGCTCCCCGTGGCTGCAAGGATCAAGTTCAAGACCCTCTTCAATGTCCACAAAGCTTTCTGGGGCCTGGGACCTGCCTACCTGCAACGCTGCCTACCAAAATACTGTCCCTCACGAGCCCTCCGCCCATCTACCTCCAACCTTTTGCGAGTGAGCCGGTTCTCCAAGCAGAGATTTGGAGGGAGATCCTTATACTCAGCAGGTGCCTCCCTTTGGAAGAGCCTCCCTGCTGTCCTCCAACCTGAGCCTGACCTTCTTAAGTTCCGGAAACTACTCAAGACCTTCCTCTTCTCCTTTTCCTTTGCTCTCCCTCTAACCTGCTAACCTAGCTCTCTGCTCTCTCCTCTCTCCTTGCTCCTCCTTACAGCTTGCTGACTGGCCGCCTGGTGTACCTCAGTCTCACCGGTCCCGGGCAACCCCGCCAGTCCTCTATTGCACTTGCCTCAGGGCCATACACCCATCCACCTTCACGGCACTTAGAAATAACCCATGAGAGTGGCGCTCTCTGCACTTAACTCATTCTCCACCGACTGGTGCACTTGGACCCCCGCTGCCCTCCCTGTTACAGTCTATGCACTTCACTATCAAAATGCAACGTGCCTGTAGATCAATTGTCTGTTCTCCCCTGTCTTCTCCCCTTAATTGCATTGGTACAACTGCAGAATCGCCGTCAGGCCTGTTTGCTTTGTCTCAACTGTTAAATTAATTTGTACGCACTTGCTCTGCCTGTCTAGACTATTATCGTCTCAGATTTCAAGGGCTCTGAGCGACTGTATTTTCCCCTTGTTCCCAACCTTCCTTGAGCGTTTTGAAACACTTGCCTGTGTGTACACGCTATATAAAATAAACAATACAATAAAATACAATACAATCCTTGGGATGCCATCCACTTGATAAAGCTGAACGTCCTCGGTCAGCACCTCCGAGCCTATCAACAGTTTTCCAAAAACCTCAAGTCTTCTATTTTGGCAGTTCTCAGGAATCTTCTTTTTATCTCCACAATGGCAGCGACATTCGTCGCGGTGGTGCCTGCATGGAATCTCACGAGCAACGTCAAGACTTTTCACGGATACCAATGGTGGATCAGGTTTGGGAGGAGCCTACAACCCTGGAGTTGGCCGAGGTGTCTCTTTTTCACTCTTTAGATGAAAATGCTGACTCATTCTTAGTTCTGATGAATGAGAATATTGACATTTTAAGGGAAAACCCGGAGCTGGGACATGGTAACAAGGAGAAGAAACTCCAGCTTTCTGTAGACCAAATGCTCTCGGGCGAAAGTGACATGGAAAAGGGCTCTGCGGCGGCTGCTGTTTCTCTAGCATGTTTAAAGTTGCAAACAAAGTGTGCCATTAAGAAAATCACGCAGCTGCCTGCAGAAACTACCTCTCCTACCACTGGCCACGATTCACAAGGCCTACTGCAAATCATGACTCCGACCAGTTATCCATCTGACACTCTTCATGTGCCCTACCACCAGAACCTCTGCGGGCTCAAACAAATTCTGGTAGGGAAAAGGCTTTTGGTCTGTTTACTGCAAGTCCAGCAGAGCCCCCCCAAGAAACTGAGACAAGGTGGCTGTGTGCACAATGTACGGGCACGTCAAAAGAGCTGAACGCGCTCTACGATCAAAATAAAGTGGTGTCGATAGTCACCAGAGAAAACACCCACACTTTGGAACTCTTGATGCAAAAAAAGTCTTCGGTCCAAGATCTGCTCCGGTGCCTTTCCCTGGAAGCCATTGCTAAATTAGCATTTGAAATCCACTGCAAAATTGAAGGGCCCCCACTTGTTCCAAGTTTGTCTTTCTCTCTATCGGGGGAAGTCTTATTAGAGACTGATCTAATAACCAGTGGATGTTGCCTTCAGCCTTTGTGTGACAGAGCAGCCAGCGTCTTTGAAAATACAGAGCGAATTTTGATCGAGCCATCATTCCTTGTAGAGGCTGAGGTACTCCACGTAGCAGAGCTAATGGCAGAGGGTAGGGGTGACCAACTGTCTAGCTCACAAATGCCCAAGGAAAGAGCTAAACAGCTGGGGCATTTCCAATCTTTGATTTGTCAGGGTCAAAGACAAAGATCAAGCAGCAAAGAAATGGCCCCAAAACAAAAGGAAAGAAGCTAATTCAAAATATTCCTTCTGTCATGCCTAAAAAGCCAGCAAATAAAAAGGGAACTTCTAGAAATGCAGAGAGAAGTTCTAAACGATTTTTGGGAAAAATAAACTCTATTGCAATGTATCAACCTCAAAAAAAGGGCCTGCACCAATCGAATTCTACACGGGGCAAGGAGAAATAAATCAGGGCGCTTTCAATTACCCGCACCGGTTGACCTGGTAAATTAGTCTATGGCAGATCCAGCTCAACGGAGTGGTCCTGGTAGGGCTTGTGTGTCCCTTTCACTGGTGCCCTCATTGGCTGGGCTTGGCCCTGAAGCGTTGGTAAATCAGCGGCAGGCTATGAGCGTGCTTCCTTCTAGCCTTCCTGTTGAGCCAAGTTCTTTCGCCCGGGCATCTCAAGCTACTTCTTCCCAGGCCGCCTCTTCAGGTATGACGACTTCATCTGCCTACCCTCTGGCACAGGAGCTCGAGAAGATGCCTTGCACTAGTTCAACTAGGGTGCCCCTCAGGGTAGGACCTGAGGATGCAGAAGGGAGTAGTTCCTTACCTGCAACTCCATTTCTCCAGCGTTGGTATCTTTCATGGATTCACATGCTGTGAATATTCCCCGTCGTCAGGCTGGGAACCTCGACCATTTTTAAAATAGAGTTTTCCTATGGAAAACTTAACACTTTAGTGTCCTACTAACATCTTATATCGTAGGGTATAAACAGCCCTGCCCCCGCAGCTTCTCTTCAGATTTTAACCTCCAATCTAGAGGCAACCCGAATAAGGCTTGCATACAGGGGCGGATGGTGGGCGCATGTGAATCCATGAAAGATACCAACGCTGGAGAAATGGAGTTACAGGTAAGAAACTACTCCCTTCTCCAGCATTGGATCTTTCATGGATTCACATGCTTTGAATAGATTACATAGCAGCATCACTCATGCATGGAGGCGTGCAAATGCAAACCAGAACAGCATACAATCACATATATGAGACAAGAAATCCAGCAGTGACAACATTCAAATAAACACCCCAAAGCTGCAGGGCTTACCTTACTGAAACAGGCGTTGCAGGACTGCACGTCCCACCTGTACATCCTCACCATGCTGCTGTCCCAGACAGTAATGTCGAGTCAAGGTATGCGTCACCGACCAGGAGGCCGCCTGGCAAATGTCCACCAGCGGAATTCCTGACCTTTATGCCGCAGACGAAGCAGTAGCCCTCGTCGAGTGTGCCTTAGGACTTCTCCCCAAAGGCTTTCCAGCCTCAGTGTGGCAGAATGAAATAGCAGATGACACCCAACGAGACAGTCCCTGCTTGGAGAGTGCCTGTCCCTTGACGGACGGTCCATAAGCCACAAACAGTTGTTTAGAAAGTCTGAACTCCTGAGTACGACCCAGATAGAATTTTAATGCTCTTTTCACATCCAGCGTATGCAACGTCCTCTCTGCAGACGTGGAAGCGGAAGCAAAGAACGATGGTAACACAATTGAAGAAAGTTTATGAAAAGTGGTTGGCACTTTACGAATAAAATGCGGGTTAGTGGCCAACACCACCTTGTCCTTGAAGAACCTTAAGTATGGAGGATCGAGGGGGTGTGGCTAACTGTCATGTAGAGCAGACGTGTTTCCTGTGAGCTCCGCGTCGATGTGCCATCATAAGCTGTTTTCATGTAATTTTGCTAACTTTTAAACGTTGCAACCAGCATCATTCGCCGCCGGATCCCATCCGCAATCGTTTGATCCGCCTCTCAGACGGCTGAGGACAACTAACGCCGACATACGCCGAGTGAGCAGTGCCGGAGCAGAGAACGAAAATGGCGGCTCCCGCGTCCTGAGTCTCGAGGGACCGTAGCGCGCCTACAACGCAGAGGACGTCGCCCACCGGAGCGCATAGAGGAGCCAGAGCAGCCAGCCTGCGCCGGGGTCGAGAGAGAGGAGCGCAGCGTCTCAGCTCGCAGACGGAGCAGGCCGGCCCCTGGGCCTTCATCCACCAGCGTCCTGCCCATGGAGCGCGGCGGAGCCCGGCGAAGCCCAGCGGGGCCCTGACAAGACCAGCGGCTGGCCGGTGCCGCAAAGGTAAGTGGGGCGGGGGGTAACCAGCCCTGACTTGTGCTTCGGGAGCGGAGCGATGAAGGACCCGTGGTTGCATAGTGCTCTGTCCCCCTGCTGCGGGGCGGGCCTCCCCGGAGTTGCCGGGATCTCGGTCCCCTCCCCCCCCACCAACGCGAATCTACATCAGGGAGAGTCGCATGAGTGGATCCCAGTAGTTCCCCGTCGCCTGGAACTGCCTTGCGCCCAACAGTCGACACCGAGGGCGGCCCAGGCCCGGCGCACTGTGCACCCACAAGAACTGGTGATCCCACGGGCGGCCATAGCTGACCCGCCGCCCAACATTGACTACACCCACAGGACGGAGCGTGGGCACGGCGCATCTCCCTGACCCCGCCACCTGCCACCTCGGATGTACGTAGCCCCACCTTGGCGCCCAGAAATCACCTCCTAAAGGCCCCACTGCTCGCTCACCACGAAGAGGGGGTGGCAAACAATTGTAATACGGCGAGGGATCGGAGCATAACCACCTTCGAGCAGCCTGCGTATTACCCCTTCCTTGACATCTGAAACGGGTGCTGTCTCCCGCCTTACTGGGCCGAAGCTTCTCCTCCTTCTACAGCGACCCCCGGGACACCAGAGCAGCCTCACACCTTCACCTCGGCCCGAGCGGTACGGCCTTGTGGGCCCTGCGGCATCAGTGAGAAGCTCCCCTCCGTGACTGTGACTAGCGGCCTACCACCTGCGCCCTCAGCGTGAGGGGACTGTGTGCTCACAAGATGGCTGGTAAAAACGGCAGGCCCAAGCAGCGACAGACCACCATGGACACTTACGCAGCCAGCGAACTTCCGAACCTTGAGAGCTCGAATAGAGTGACCACAGACGTCCAATCAGACCCCACGGCAACGACGACACCCAAACCCAGTAACACCCAGCTCCTCAAAGCCATCAGACTACTCCAAACGACAATGGAACATAAAATCGATGCCGTTGCCATAGACCTGAGCCTCCTGCGCCAGGATGTCCGCTCCTTAGCCGGCAGGACTGAGGTGCTCGAAACACAAGTCAAAGAAAACACAGAATCCAAAACGCACCTCCTCCGAGACGTTGACGATCTCCAACAAAGGGTCAAGAACTTGGAGGATAGGGCAGAGGAAGCGGAGGGAAAAGCCCGTCGTAATAATATTCGTCTCCTCGGGCTGCTGGAGGGTTCTGAGGGCTCCGACCCCACTAACTTTGTAGAGAACCTCCTGCTACAGGAGGTGGGAGCTGGTAAACTCTCACAAGGCTTCACCATTGAAAGAGCCCACAGATCCCTTGCTAAGAAACCTCCACCGGGCACCCCACCCAGGCCGGTGATAGCAAAAGTTCTTAACTACAGGGACCGAGAGGTAATCCTGCCTTTTTCCCGGGCAGGTGGCCAAATCAAACGGGACCCCGCCACAATCACTATCTACCCTGATTATACCATCAGGTACCGAGAGGTAATCCTGCCTTTTTCACGGGCAGGTGGCCAAATCAAACGGGACTTCACCACAATCGCTATCTACCCTGATTATACCTTCCAGGTTCAAATGAACAGAGCCCAGTTTATACACACGAAGGCCAGATTGGAGGCAGCTGGGTTGCGTTATATGCTCCTGTACCCTTCAAGACTCAAAGTGCTGCACAACAATAGGGCGCACCTGTTCGACACTCCGGCACAGGCCAGAGACTGGATGGACGGACTGCAAATACCTGATGTCGAGCAAAGAAAGCGGAAACCGAGATAACGTTTCTCCCACCGTCTCGATAGGAATCATGCAGCCTCTACCCACCGCCGGCGGGCGTACTTAGCTTCCACACAGCTGATCAGATCCTTACATGGAGACACTGGAGTCAAGGTTCACTCCACCCCCTGGAAAATGTCTTCCTTTTTTTGGGTGTACATACCCACTCGTAGGGCACCTGGAGACCTGTGCACGGTCGTACGGAGCAGAAACGGGATTGTCATAACAAGGGTGACCTCGCTGGGCTAGTTCTATGTTTGGGTTGTTTACAGTTAAAGGGGGTGGGAACAGGGAGTTATTATTATTATTACAGTTGGGAATTACAAACAGAAATTACTGAGACCACGGAAGCCCTCGATATGCACTGCTGCACTAACTAGATCCCGGGTCCTGCAGGCCCCACATGTCCATCTGCGTAACACCTATGGCTGACACAGTAAAGATCGTTACTTGGAACGTCAGAGGCCTGAACAGCTTCGTCAAACAACGGCGCGTCCAATCCTACTTGAAGAGATGCAGGGTCGGAATCGCCATGCTCCAAGAGACTCACCTAACTGCCAAAAAGCTAGATGCACTGGCCAAAACCTGGCGTGGCACCCTAGTGGGTTCCGCTTACTCCTCCTATGCCAGAGGGGTCCTGATCTGGATTGCCCCCACGGTCCCCTTCAGGCTTACTAGTACCAAATCGGACAACAAGGGGAGGATGGTTGTGGTTTGTGGCTCTATCGAGGGCAAAGAGCTATGCCTAGTTAGTACTTACGCACCCAACCACGACGCAACAGTCTTCTTCCACTCCCTCTATGCACGGCTCACCCCATATATGGACAGAATTATGATATGGGGAGGCGACCATAACTGCACCCTCGACCCTCTACTGGATAGATCCGACAAACACAATCACCCCTCCCCCCCGGCCAAAATACTCTCCAAACTAGTCCAACAATTAAAACTCAGTGATATTTGGAGGGACCAGCACCTGGAGCAACGCGAGTACTCCTTCTACTCCCCACCACATGCCGTGCATACCAGGCTAGATTATATTTTTCTCAGCCAGATACAACAGTCCGCATTTGTTGACGCACACTATTTGCCAAGGGTACTGTCCAATCACTCTCCCCTGATGGTCACCTGGGAGGTGTTCCCGCCGAGACCCCCCCATTCCCACTTGGAGATTGAGAGCGGAAGCCCTACTTCACACAGCATTCAGAGAGCCCATAAGAGACGGTACTGATGAATATTGGCAGAACAACCTACATAGCGTTAAATACATGAGCACCGCCTGGGAGGCATATAAGGTGGTCATGAGGGGTGAGATGATCGCAGCAGTTGGGGGTGCCCAGAGATCCATCACAACCCTGTTGGAAGGAGCCGAGGGAGACCTGTGTGCCCTCGAGGGCAGGGCTGACCCATCCCCTGATCATTTACTTAAAATTACCAAACTTAAACAAACCTGCTTAAAGCACTGGGAAGCCCTAGTGCCAAACACAAGGAAAGAGTCCATGCCCTGGGGGGACAAACCCCGGAAACTCTTAGCTTGGCTCTATAAAAGGGAAACCCCCAGGCCACCCATTTGCCACATACTCACACCAGACGGCACTTCCGTGCATACCCAACAGGAAATTAATTCGGTTTTCACTAACTACTATCGCAACCTGTACTCCGAGACCCCCCCCTTCTGACACAGGGATCAAAGACGCCCTCGACGTCATCAACTTGCCTAAACTAGACTTGCATATGGCTGAGACCCTTGACGAGCCCATCACCCCCGACGAGGTCAAGGTGGTAATTAGATCGCTACCAGCTGGGAAAACCCCGGGCTCGGATGGCCTCCCCGGGGAGTTCTATAAAACCTATGAGGAAACACTCGCCCCTATATTAGCTCAGGTCTATAATGAGGCCTTTGAGCGTGGCACCCTCCCGGATTCCCTGAGCGAGGCCATGATAATACCCCTACTCAAACCAGGGAAGGACGGGGCAGATTGTGGCTCATACAGGACCCTCTCTATGCTAAACGTAGACTGCAAGATCCTCACAGCACTGCTCGCTAACAGACTACGCAGAGTGATCCCACTGTTGATTCACCAAGACCAAACCGGATATGTCCCCGGACGATCCCTCACTGAGAACTTGCGTAGGTTACATCACGTCATTTATAGTACTGAGGGAAAACCACAGAAACTTGCAGTGGCGTCACTGGACGCCACCAAAGCTTTCGATTCCGTGAGGTGGGAATGGCTATATGCTACCATGGCAAAGATGGGAATAGGCCCCGTATTTCTGAAATGGACTCGGCTGGTTTACGCCAACCCCACTGCAAGGGTACGAACCAATAGAACCTTTTCCGCGAAATGGTCCCTAACATAGAGGCAACCGTCAGGGTTGCCCTCTGTCCCCCATGTTGTACATCATTGCCGCTGAGCCTGTAGCATCCTACCTGAGACAGGAATATGGAGATTGGGGCATTAAAATAGATGGAACGACACACCTCGTCTCTATGTATGCCGATGACACCCTCTTGTACTTGCAGGACCCTGAACAACTCCTACCCTACATTCTTGAAACCCTGGACAGCTTTCACAAACACACTGGGATCCAGATTAATAAGGGTAAATCTTGCCTCTTCCCCCTAGCTGCACTACACAGTGAAGATTATGGATCTCTCCCTCCCCTAGACCTCGAATGGCAGGCGACATCGTTCAAATATTTGGGGATAACTATACATCGAAACCCCGCCACGGAACATATTCTTAACACCGTAAGGGCCAAAGACTCTCTCTTAAAATCCATGGAGTTTTGGGGGCGGCTCCTGCTTTCGGTGGCCGGGAGGGTGGGCCTCCTTAAGATGGTCGCCCTACCCCGCCTATTACATAACTTCACTAACATTCCCTTCTACATCCCCCCCGCGTTCTATAAAGACCTCAACAAACTCTGTATGGGCTTCCTCTGGCAGGGAGGCAGGCGCAGGGTGGCATTGGAGACTCTCCAGAGACCATACGAGAGGGGTGGGCTGAAGATCCCCAATTTCGAACTCTACTTCCTTGCTAGCCAGTTACGACACATTGTGCGGTGGATGGCCGATGAAAGCACAACAGACACTTGTCTCCTTCAGCCGGCCCTCCCCCAGCTGTTACTTAGGGATTTGCTGTGGACCAGAAATAGTGCCCTCGAACATTGCCCTTACCTCGTTAAGTTGGGGATCCGACTCTGGAAAAGGGCCTGCAAGCTAGTCGGGTCCGAGGATCCGTACTCCCCACAGATCCCCATTGCAGCACTCATGTCCAATCATTCCTGGGGGCAACTTGAGACTCGTACACAATGGGAGCCCTTCGGGGTGGCCACACTGGGGGACCTGATCCAAGAACAGGCGGTTTTGGCCTTCCCGGATCTCTGCGATGCCACGGGCCTCCCGGCCGGGCAATTTCTGTTGCACAGAGCGGTCATACAGGCCTTGAATAGCAGATGGCCTGTCACTATCGACCAGACTGATGAAAACCAATGCATCTAAACAATATTGAACGCTGCTGAGGGGGGTCACGAAACTTCACGTATCTACGAGGCCCTACTATGGGGCTCCACTCAAATGCCGAGACAAATGGCAGACCGAATTAAACCTTGTTTTTGAAGACAAAGCCTGGGGTAATATAACCCACTACCACAAAAAACCTCCCGAAACGCCCGCTTACAGCTCATCCAACTGTATATTATGAACAGAGCGTACCTCACCCCGGAAGCTATATCAAGGTTTACCGGCGCAGGCACCCAATCATGTCCCAAATGCAGTGAGCCTAAGGTTGGTATGACCCACATGTTCTGGGGATGCCCAGTGATTAGAGAGTTCTGGACACAAGTGAAGGAAAGAGTGGCTAGTGCAGACATTGACATTGAAGTGGACGAACCCTCGGCATGTATCCTGGGCGGGTAAAGGCGTAGCAGGAAGAATAAACCCCTCAATAAGCTTAGAGACCTTATATTATATATATAACGGCCAAAAGGCGCAGAGCCATGGGGTGGAAAAGCCCCAGAGGCCCGCTTATGCCCCTATGGTGGGGTGATCTTGCGAAGTGGATCACAGCCGAAACCGCGGCATGGGAGACGGCGATCCAAGTGCAGAGACTTGATTCTAGCGAGGAGCTACACCGTTGGGTGGCCTTAACAGTACCCCTGCTCCATCCAAAATCGCAGGAGGGTGAGACAATTCGGGAGGGCGACCCAGGCCCGGGCATGGACTCATGATGAACAAAGAACTAACCGTGGTCTTGGAAGGGGAGGGGAGGGATGGGTGGAGGGGAGTTGGGGTCTTTATTTATTTTTTTGATATGCTTGACCTACCGCCACTGATGCCAGTTTGTTATCCTATGTTATGAAACTTATAAAATATATTTAAAAAAAAAAAAAAAGTATGGAGGATCCACAACCAGAGCTTGCAACTCAGATATCCTCCTAGCCGAAGTAATGGCCACCAGAAACGCCACTTTCCAAGACAAAAACTGCAAGGGCGTCGACGACAGAGGTTCAAACGGAGGCCTCATCAGTCCTGACAGAACCACATTGAGGCTCCACCCTGGAGGAAACTTCTGGATTGGAGGAAAAGTTCGAAAAAACCCCTTCAGAAAATGCTTGATGATCACTAAACAGAGGCGTAGCATGCCGCTTCAGAGTGAATCTAGAAATTGCTGCCAAGTGTACCTTTAAGGAGGAGAACGCCAAACCTTTGTTTGCCAAATGCAAAAAGTAGGGTAGAACTTGCTCTGGTGAAATGTTCAAAGGGTCCACTCCAGGCTGGACCTTACACCACACACAAAACCTTTTCCATTTACACACATAGGCGACATTCGTGGACAGAGTTCTCGCTGCCTCCAAAATGCGGCGACAGTCACCAGAAATGTTCAGCAGGCCAAACTCGGAGAAATCAGGAGCCAAGCCGTCAGGTTGAGAGATTGTGGTGCCATACAGCGCCCTTGTCCTGAGAAAGAAGGTCCGGCGTCACTTGCAACCAAACCGGCTCTGCCATGGACAGATTAAGTAGATCCTAGAACTACGGCTGCCCAGCACGGGGCCACCAGAATCACACGGCATGGGTATCTTCGAATCCACTGGAGGGTCCGTCGAATGAGTGGAAACAGAGGAAATGCGTAAGCAAACTGGCCTGTCCACGGGAACGAGAATGCATCCCCTAGAGACTCGGGCTGAGCCCATCTGCTGGCAAACTCCTTGCACTTGTTCTCCCCGAAGGATGACCCCATTTCCGGAAGATCATGGACACCTGTTGCTCCATCAGCTGCAATTCGTGAAGCTAGCTTACCTCCCTGCTGAGCGAGTCTGCCTGCACATTCATCACTCTCAGCAGGTGAAACGCTACAATGCCTATGTCGTGCAACAGGACCCAATGCCAAAGTTCCTGAGCTTCTTTCGAGAGCACTCTGGAATGCGTGCTCCCGTTTCCTGAGGTAAAACATTGTGGTGGTATTGTCCGTCAACACTCTCACCACTGAGCCGCGTATGCGCGGCATAAACTATTTCAGGGCCCAATGTACCGCTCTCAGTTCGAGCACATTGATGTGAAACCGCGACTCGACCCGAGACCACAGGCCCTGGACCTGCAAGCCCTCGAGATGCGCCCCCACCCTGTTTGAGAGGCATCTGTCACAATTGTAACCTGAAATTCCGGCTCCAGCAACGGCATGCCCCAAACCAGATTGTCCGAGCACTGCCACCATCGAAGAGCTTCCACCAGGTCGCCGTCGATGACCACCTTGTCGGACCACAATCTGCGACTCTGAGCCCACCGATCGGCAAGGAACTCCTGCACCGGCCTCATGAAGAGACGACAGTTCTTCACCAACGGAATGCAGAACGCCATGGCCCCCAGTACTCTTGTACCGATTTTCCACTCTGCCGCTTTCTGCCGGAGTTTCCAAACTCTCTCGACCAAGGGCCTCACCAGGCCCAGTTGAGTCGGAAATTCTGCACCCAGAAACACCAAGTCCTTGGAGGGAGACAGAAAGGACTTCTCGAAGTTGACGGCGAAGCCTAGCTGTTGCAACAGCTGCAAGGTAACGTCGAGACTGGCCCGCGCCTCTCCCGGCGACGAGCCCCGTACCAGCCAGTCGTCCAGGTAAGGGTAGACGTGATGACCTTCCCATCAGAGCCACGCCGCCAAACATTTCGTAAAAGTTCTGGGGGACGATTTTAAACCAAAAGGAAGCACTCGAAATTGGTAATGATCTTGACCTACTACAAACCGCAGGTACTTGCTGTGTCGTCGACGCATGGGGATGTGGAAATATGCGTCCTGTAAATGCAACAAGGCCAAAAACTCGCACGGCTTCACTGACCGAATGACTTCCTGAAGTGTGAGCATCTTGAACTTCAGGCGTTGCAGAGTCTTGTTCAAGGGCCAAAGGTCCAGAATGGGTCGCCACTTGCCGTTGGGTTTCTTCACCAAAAAGTAACAGGAGTAAACCCCCTGGCCTCTCTCGGCCACCGGAACCAATTTTATAGCCCCTTTCTGTAGCATAAGTACAACCTCCTGCTGTAAGATGTGAAGATGAGGTTGCACGGCATACACTGGAGGAATGGGAACCGGTGGACACTTAAACTCCAGAGAATGGCCCAACCGCACCATGTCCAACACCCAGCGGTCTGATGTAATCTTGCCTCATTCGTCCAGGTTTGCCCCCAGCAGATTTCCCCGAAGACAGTCATTGCTGTGGCTTAGTTTGTCTACCTTTTGAGGAAGAGGCCTGTCCTCCTGTCCTCCTCTCCTCCTGGAAGCCTGAAAGTCTCAGCTCTTTTGCGTCGATTGCGCCGACCGCCTATACCCCTGTGAGGAGTATCCAGACCGACCGTAACTCCGGTCTCTATCCAGACCGACCGTAACTCTGGTCTCTAGAGGAAGCAAATCAGGTGTTTCCTGACGCTCCACGGAAGGGACCAAAGAGGCGAAACAAGCGTCCACTCTGCAAAGCCCTTAACGATTTTGCCGTGTCAAGAGTCCTCCTTCATACCCCTGAGGACCTCATCAATTTTTTCCCCAAACAACTGCTCCCCCCACAGGGCATGTCCAGAACTTTATAATGTACTTCTGGGCGAAAGTCGGTGCACTTAAGCCAGGCTTGTCGACGTAGTATCACACCATTGTTAATTTGTTTGAAACCAGATTCTGCCAAATCCACGGCAATGTTAATACTGTGATTTGACACCTCCTCACCTTCGCACACCAATAGCATGGCAACCTTACGGTGTTCCTCAGGTAGATGTTCCAACTGAACGATGTTCCAGCCAATGCCACATCTCGCGATCGTAGCGAGCCATGATCGCCAACAAATTGGCCGCCTTCACCGTCGTCTCTCCCACAGTCAAAATCTTCTTCCCAAAGGCATCCTGCCTTCTGGCGTCACTATCAGGAGGGGTAACACATTTATGCTGGTTTCTGGCTTTTTCGGCTAGCTGCCGCCGACGCCACCGACTCAGGGCTGTGCCGTGAAACCAAGCACTTCGGTGTAGAATCCGGGGCCTTAAACTTCTTCTCCAGCCTCCCTTTGACTGCTGGTTCTAAGAAGGGATGGCGCATCGTGCGTAGGCCCTCCTGCCACACATGGTCCAGGATAGGAATGGCGAACACGGCTTTTCTTCTCTTGCCCATGTGGTCAAACAGGAAACACTCTTTGCGTTCCTCCTCTGGAGTCAAACCGAATTCGACACAAGCCTTAGCCATCATGGTGTGGAACACCCCAACATCATCAGGCAGAGATGGTTTTGCTGGACTACGAGGCGTTTCCACCTCCACATCGGGATCTCACGCCGGATCTCTCGACGGCGATGACGAGCCATTAGACATGGTGTCCCCAGGCACACAGTCCGAATCAGAGTCCAGCAGCTCACCCTCTTCAGGATGGGAACGAGGACATTCTTCGGTCATCAGCAGAGGTGCCAGCAACTCAGCCGCAGCCGTCGAACATGGAGGTACACATGCAGCATCGACAATTGGCACCACCAAACCCACATTCAGAGGAGGCAATCTGGAATCCAGTTGACCCAACAAGGACTGTAGCGTAGACAGGACATCGAGGGACATCACCACCTGTGGGTTCAGCAGCGGGTAACTGGGTGGGCTAGTCCCCCTCGTCGTCGAAGGACCAACACACTGCAAGCCGAGGCCCAACTGCCCCACCACCGGCACCCGTTTGTCCTCCACCTCCAATGATACCGCCTCATGTTGTAGAAGAGTGTCAGGTAAAAGAGCGTCAAAAGCCGAAGGCTGCCACGCCCCACCTGTCGGCAACAAGCTGTCAACGACGAGAACCTCGGGCCTTTGTCAACCGCAGCCGCCGGAGCCAAAGACACAATCGTGGAGGCAGGCATCGTAGTTGGCAGTGAAACCGTCGACAACGGGACTCCTGTCAATGATGACGTAGCTGGAACCGCCACCTGTGGTGTAGATTTGTCAGGCGATCCCGTCTTCTTGGTCCCACTGGACCGGTGCTTAGACAACTCTCTACTAGAGGATGACCTACGATGGTCTCCAGAAGAGGAACGCTTCGAAGAGTCCTTCTTGTCTTTTACCAGTGATATCGACTTCTCAGGCCTTCCACCAGACCCATGGGACTGGTCCGAATGACCATGCTTGGAAGACAACGGCACCCCCTTCGGCAGGTGTTTTCCTGAAGAGGCGAGACCACTCTTCTCCATACCAGAGGCAGGCCGAGACTTCTTAGCCGGTGGTTCAGCGGACACCGACCAGCGACGAACTGCTTGAACAGGTCTCTCAGACGCCAGGCTCCAAACCGACCCCACCTCAGAGGAGTGGTAGGTACCCTCATTCAGCCAACACACCAACCGCTGATTGCGGTCCTTAAGTGTTTTCTGAGAGAACCCTTTACAGATTTTGCAGGAATCGACGGAGTGATGAGGGTAAAGGCAATATAGGCAGTCCATGTGCCCATCCCCCTCATACACCTTCTTCAGCCCGCAAGTCGCGCAGGGCCGGAACAAAGCTTTTCCTGAAGACATAGCAAAGAAAGAACAACGCACCAACACGTGCAGAATTAGAACGAGCACGAGGTGATCCCAACACTTTGGAGACAGTTGAAATCTGAAGGGAAGCCGTGGGGCGGGGCTATTTATACCCTACGTCCTATGGGTGGTGGCTAAAGCACCCAAAAAAGACATTGATAGGACACTAAAGTGTCAAGTTTCCCATAGGAAAACGCTATTTTAAAAATGACCGAGGTTTTCAGCCTGATGACGGGGAATATTCACAGCATGTGAACCCATGAAAGATTCAATGCTGGAGAAGGCTTTATTACTATAGAAGACAGACGCCGCCAAAGCCTTGTGAATGCCCAGCCTGTTGCACTCCTATCTAAAGAGGCGTCTCTACCTCTGACATTGGTTGTTGAATGGCCTTTGGGTGATAGTTTTCAGTTAACATTAAATCGTTCCTGAGTAATGAAGCAGTTGACTAGAATACAATCTTTCAAGCACTTAACCTCAGCAGACATTGTCCAGGTGGAGTTTTGGAACACCATTAGACTGGATAGGGTTATTTTGCATTGTGGTTCCTGCCTGGTATTAAACCAGGTTTTGTTGGCCTCCGATCATCTAACTACTTGGGGTTTTTGGTTGCTGCTTCTATTCCTTTAAAAAGTCAGTTGAATTGTGAGGCTCAAAGAAATTCCCTTCGAGCCTGGTTATAGACTCTGATTTTTCACCTATTCTATCTGTGAAATGCTCAACCAGTGGGAATGGGGGTCGACTTATAACTATCTAAGTGAAGACACTGATTTATGTGGAGGGTCTGAGTGGAACTGGGTAGCTGCTTGTTTGAACGAATGCAAAATGTAGCAGATCCTGTGCATCATGGAATTCTAGGGATTTGCTCATTTGTTTGCCCCATCAGGCTCGCAAATATTTGAAAAAGTTATGTTCAGTTAAGAAAAATGGCTGAGAACGCCCCCTTCAGTCGACAGGTACGAGTGTTTGTTAAATTCTGCCTATAAGAGTGAGAAGGGGAGACCGGCTTCAGGTCTGCTCTTCGGTATCCGGAAAGACCTGAAGATCTCAGCCTCCGACTACGCAACGCCACATTCTTTTGTTCAGGCTGTCGAGTTGGAGTGGGATGATCTGATCTATCCAGATAAGGGTTTTACTCTCGTTTTAAATCTTTATTGGAATCCAGGAGAAATCAAGCAGGAATTCTTCCAGGATGCCATAGAAGAGATGATATGCTTGTGGCAAACAAAGACTAACTCAAATTCCATTTTGATCGGTGGGGACTTAAATGCATCCGGCATTATCTGCCCCAGTTTGGGGATGCAAATTCGCAAAATATGGCCCTGACAGGCAGAGGTACAGCATGGGTGGTGTTTATGGATGCCTGGGGCCTTTGCATATTAAATGGTAATGTTAATGTCGACTCTCCAACAAATTCAACTTGGCATGGGGGGAAAGTAGCAGCATTATTGATTATTTCTTTGCATCCGCTGATATTTTTCAAAATGCTAGTTTCCGCTCAATTGTACACTCTGACCTTAGCGATCCCAGCCCCCTGATTCGTGGTTGGACTGTGGAGAGGCAGAAATGTTTGCCTGAATTCTATAGGCCTGTCTTAAATATTAATGCTGGGAAAAACAGAATTATCTGGAACCCTAAGAACATGCAGAGGTTCCTTGACACTTTGGAAAGCCTTCTTGGTAGAGGGGTATTTGAGCTTAGGTCTTTTGCAACCCTTTACCAGGCTATACTGAATAGAATCTATGCAGAAATGCCATCTGCAAAGCAAAATATATCTCAGGTGGTTAGAAATCATTCCTATGACCCCTTAGTCCAACAGAAGAAGAGAGTTACGTAGATCTTTGAAAACTGGGAAAAATATTTCACCTGAGGATCGGAGATCCTTGAAAAATATCTACAGGAACTAGCTATGCATCCATAAACAGCAGTTGGTGCTAAACAATGCAACAAAGATGTTATCATTAATTAGGTCCAGGGACATAGGGGCCTTTTGGCGAGCAATAACTGGTGTGGGATGTTCCACCTCATATGACTTAATAAATCCTATAAGTGAACAGGACTGGGTGACCCATTACTCTGAAGTTTATAGGGAAGCCTCTGCTGCTGTAACTCGGAGGGAGGTGTGCCCAGCAGGGCCTTGGCATTTGGAATTTATGGAAGAGGAAATTGAGCTAATCATTCTGCGGAGCAAAATATTACGGGCTCCTGGACCTGACGGCCTATCTAATGTGGTCCGCAAATTATGTCTAAAATGATGGGCTTGTTTATTGAGTACCCTCTTTAAAGATATTCTTGTCAAGGCTCACCTACCGGACAGCTGGAGGGAGTAGATCATCGTGCCGATTCATAAAAATAGCCCTAAAGTGCTCCCTACTAACTATATGTCATTTGCGAAGCTGGATATCCCCTTTAAGATTTTTGCAACTTTGTTGTTAAGGGACTTATCAGGCTCGGCAAAAGGGGCTGGCAGATTGGATCCTTTACAGACTGGCTGCTGCAAGGGCGTGGGGACAAATGCAAACCTTTTTCTACTGGATCTGCTAAAAAGGGAGGCCATGGTGAGATCAGAACTGGTATATGCAGCTTTTATCGACTTCTCCATAGCCTTTGAAAGCATACATAGACATTGCATATGGACTAAACTGCGTAAAAGGGGCTGGCCGGAAGTACTCTTAAATATGATTGTGGACCTTCATTCGGATACGACCATCAGGGTCCGGTTGAATGCTCCGGGCAAACCCTCAGCCGCCTTTGAAACCACCAGAGGCCTAAAACAGGGCTGTACCTTGGCCCCACTCTTGTTTATCCTTTTCACCTCCGACATCAGTGGAATCTACCCTAACTTTAGACAATTTACTTTATGCTGCCGATTTGGCATTGTTTGACTACACACCAATCATCATCCAGCAAAAGCTGGATGCTTTGACAGCATACACAAGTCTGAATAAATTTACCATCAATCTGAAGAAACCTAAGATTCTGGTTCTTCGAGTAGGTTTGAGACAAAAATAGAAGACTTTCCGCTGTTGCTTGAACGGGGAGGCTTTTGAGAAAGTCTTGACTTTTGTTTATTTGGGCACTAGATTGCAGGCACTGCAGAACAAGGCCGAACTGCAGAGTCATCTGACCTCTAAGGTAAAAATGCTATTGGCCCAGGCTGATGCAATAAATAGAAAATTTGGTTTCTTCTCATTAACACCTGTGCTGGAATATTACAAACTGAAAGTCGTCCCCTCTCTGATATATGGTGGGGAAAATCAGGGGCTTCCAGTAGCGATGTGCTGTGATGTAGTAGAGGGCTTCTTTTGAAGGGAAGTCCTGACTTTTCCAAATGGTGTCCCCTCGGCAGTGATCCACTATGAATAAGGATTGCCCTCTATCAAGTTTTATATCTTGTCAAAAAACCTTGCAGCACTGAAAAATGTCTGAGCAGGGTTCAGTCTGGTGGGAATTGAGGCTGCTCCTAGACTCTAAAGTTTGGCCCCATTTCAATAAAGGAGAGCAGGAATGTTACAAAATTGGCATCTCAGTGGACATGTTCCTCAATTCCCCTTTGAAAACGAAGACAAAACTAAAAGAAAGAGATTGGATCTCGACGATTGAAAAGGTAAGATCACATAAGCGATTTAAAAGCCTGCTTATTGATGTAAGGTCTGTGGGGATGTCACCGACATACATAAGTAAATCACCTAGCCCGGCATGGCGCAGATTGGCTATGAGGCTGAGACTCAATCTATTACCAACTAAAGAAATTGAGGGTGCTAAAGTTGGGATCCCGTGGGACTTAAGGACCTGTCGCTATTGTTTGGGGCTGTGGGGCTCTAAATGACAGGCGTCATTATTTAATTAATTAATTTTATTGATTTTGTAACAAGATTGACATATTACAAGTTAAATGCAAAGTAAAAGTCAGTTGCATACACATAAAGCAAAGGAGAAAAAGTAGTAAGAATAACTGACCGCAACTTGTTTTGTTTAACCCTTCTACCCTCCTTCCCCTTCACCCCCCCTCCCGGGCCCTCCCTCCCCTAGAACAACAAGAAAAAGTTTTCAGTATTAATGAGTTGCAGTATCACGCAATTAACCATATAGCTAACATTGTAGAGCCTCGTTTTTTTCTCATTCAACAGTCCTTCACAGTAGAGCAAGCATTTAGAGTTCTTGTGGCCGCACAGACCTATACGCAGAAAGCTCAAGGTGACAGTTTTAGTCTGATAGTTTTTTAGAATCCCAGTATGCTGTGTAGAATTCCTGGAAGGGAAACCAGATCAAATCAATCTTTGCCCGTGATTCAAGGACCACCGCTGTTAGGCTTTACATTTCGTATATTTCCTGGGCCTTGGTTAGCCATTCTCTCATTGTGGGAAGGGCTGCACACTTCCATTTAATAGTCAAGCACACACCCTGGCTGCTAACAGTAGGTTACGTGGCATATATGAGAGCGTGACATAAGAGTCTTCCCCATCTGATTCCACCCCAAACAGGACTAGCACCGGCGAAAAGGCCCTTGATATTCCATCTATAGCCCGAATCTACCCCAGGACCTCTTTCCAATACGCCCTCACTTTACTGCATTCCCACCACTGATGCCAAAAGTCACACCTTTCCCTGCAGGCTCTCCAGCAATAGGGGGATGTTCCTGTAAACATCTTAGACAACCTTGAGGGGGTGTAGTGCCACCTCATTAATAACCGTGCATTATGCATTTTATATTGCAGGGAGCTGGATGATCCCCTGTATATGGCTTTCCATACATCCGGTTGGTCTGTCAGCCCCATCTCTGCCTCCCATTTGGATTCCGAGGATGGTCGTTGTAGATGACCTCTAGCAACCAGCACTTTATACACAGGCGTCATTATTTTGATCACTTGGTGAAGAAAATAGACTATTGGAGGAGTGGGTATGGTCTGGCAACGTGTTATGAGTTCTCACAGTACTAATCATTGGCTGACAGCAGCAATTCATTTCTTTAAAGAAATATTGACTTTAACGCGACTAGTTGTGATTTTAAATTGGTTGTGAATGTCTAAACTTTTTTTATCTATGTATGATTTTCGGTAAATGTAAGTGATTGCGTTTGCTTAAATTGTTTTAGTATATGTTTTAAGTTTATTCATAAGTTTTTTTCTTTTTGAACTGGAATTAATTGTTATGTAATTTCGAGTATATTTTTAGAAAGGTTGCTAAAGGTTATTTTATAACCATATAAAATTTACAAAAAAATCAAAAAATCTCACCAAGTCCTCAGGTGGTAGTCCATAACATAAGTAATTGGATTTCAAAAAAGAAAAATGTGCCAGACTTCAGTCGGAAACACTTACACAAAGAAGTGGCACCAAGACTCACGTGTGCCAAAAACAAAGCCATTGACCAACAGGGGCATCACCCTGCAGAGTCTGAAGTGAAGCAATCTTCAGCAAGGCTCAATAGTGCTTAACGTTGGATGAGAAATCAAGGGGGGGGTGGTCTCAATGGGGGCAGGTGGATTTTACAAGTGCTGGGAGGCAGATTACTAGGTCATCCATAGCTTCTGCCCCTCCCCCGGCCCAATATCACACAGGTGAAAGGTGTTATTCACCAAGACAACCATACTGCCCTTGTCCCAGGCAGGTACAGCAGGATATGGAAACAACCTAAGCTAAAGATGGCAGAAGTAGTCAAACTAACATTTTAACAATACATGTGTATGCATTTAGACACAAAGCAAATGTGCACTCAACATGAAGAACACATACAACAGGTAATATATGCATTTACACACTTAGAATTCTAACATAGCATCCACTAGACACGAAGAATGATGTATAAGCTGAATGCAACAGGAAAGACAAGCAAATACTGCTCACTAACATAGAAAAACAATTATAATGGGGCAGCAATCTTCTCCAAAATGGAAGTCGCAGCACACTTTTAAATGAACGAAGGCCCCAAGACTTCTTGAGAATTCAAAATGGCAAATCCACAGAAATACAGATATGTGCATGTTTTAAAAACATACCTTTTCGGCAAGGTCCAGTTCTGCACCGTGGTTCCCAGAGCCCGTTTTCAATGTTAATGACGTCACATTCACGAACATTGAAAACAGAGTGTGAACTACGACGTGGCGGTGGGCCGCGCAGAAAATACTTTTTTGTGTTAAACATTACATACTATTAACACCTGCATATGTAACTAAATGGTTGCCAATGGCGATATTACCAGAGGCGGCACGTCGGGCTTAACTTAGGCCGTAGGCCGTTACAGACAGGGTCGGCCCACTGCCTTGGGTAACATCACCTCAGTATACATTTAGGGAGAAATAACCCCAATTCTGCAAATATATCCCTTTTGAGAAAGAAGAAGGGCACACATCGGCAGTGTGGGCTCCTCGCTCCTTTGCATAAAATCAAAGCATTCTGGGAACATAAAAATGCGCACATATTTTTATATTGGACAAATGTGTTAAAGTGATTCACATGTACAACCCTTAAGAACACAACACACAGAGGACTTTGTGATGAATGGATTTGTCACACAGATCACCCTAAAAGTAAAATGTTAGAAAACAATGCGCCATAAATACTCATTTAGTCAGCTTCATTGTTTGTATGTGAGGCGTGTGCTGCCATGCGTGAGCAGAGGACATTTCCCTAAATACCTTTCACTTCTTGTCAATGATCATGATCCTCTTACAGCTTTCACGCTCATAAGGGACCCTAAACACACTTCTTTAACTACTTGTAAATGTTCCTCCTTCGTGCTGTCAGACTCCTAACAGTCCCTGACTATGTTACTACCACTGCTTATAAATGATCCTTGTTTGTACATATTTAGAGGACATTAGGCTCTTGAAAGTGCAAACAAGCATCATTAAGCAACATATTTAGCAGCCATAAGGATTATGAAAGTGCTAGCAAGGATCATTTTCAAGCACTGAAAGCCCTGGGCTCCATTTATAATGTTAAATGCAGCAAAGTATAAATAGGAACAAGTTGCATTGCACAGGAGGAGGTGATGGAACTGCTGACCGCAGTGGCGGCAGTCCCACCAGGCGTACACCAGTAGTTAAGCCCCACTAGCGTGACCCACACGGCAGCTAGTCAATGCGGTTGTATGCTGTATCGGCTACTGGCATGTGAAGATCAGCATTACCGGTTCTCAGCCATGTGAGGAGTAAAAATGTTCTGTTCCTGGCAGCTGGAAACTGAAATTAATCTTTGTTAGAGACCAATGAAGACTACCATCTCCTGTTACTGGCCATTAAGTAAGAATGAATATCCCAGGCTTATATTTAGGATTAAGTCGTACTCTTACAATGCGAACAGAGAGTAAAAGCACTACTCTAAATAAAGGAGTATCCATGAAGAGGTATTATGTGTCACGGTCACCTGGTCTCCACGGGGGCGTAGCATGTGGCTGCACGAATGATGTCTGCACTGGCGTGGCACCCCGCTGGTGGTGATGCTTGCCGTGACTTCTCCCTTGATATCACCCCAGGAGGCGTTTGTCTGCAAGATCGAAATAAGATTTTAGCTACTGAGTGGGACTGGATCCAATCCACCTCCTTAACCACCTACTGCCCTGCTCCTCTTCGATCTCACCTTAGAGTTTAAAAGGAGGTAGGCTCTCCATCCTGCTGTCTCTAGCAGGGGCGCAATAAGCACAGTCTTTCCCGGATCTAGTTACTTCACTGATCCTGTGGGCGATTGCCGAGTCTTGGAGAGCTGGTTCAAACAAGTAAGTCTCTATGCCAATGGTTGCTTAGTATAGGTGCTTGAAGTCTTTATTTTCCCCAAGTTTTTGTCTTTTCTTTCAGGCGCGGTCTCGAGCAGATTTTTTAATGGAGGATCGACTCTTCCTAAGATGCTGAGCAGATTCCCTTCCGGTGAGTAGTTGCGCAAGAGAGTGGCGCTGAATGTCTGAATAACTGTTTTCACTTCCGTGCGCGACTAACTTGCTGTTTTCTTTTCCTTCTGTGCAGATGCGGCGCAGCTCCGGAATGATGAATGGAAGAACCGCCCGATGTGTTCCGGATGAATGCTGACCCCAGGTGAGTATTGGATGCCTGAGCGGGTACCTTTTCTTCTGCAGGTACGGTGGTCAGGAGAACGGCTGAAGACGCAACCGAGAGATGGAATGCTGCAGGTAAGGCTTTCGCTGCTGTACTGACTCCTGTTCTCTTTTCTTTCTTCTCTCAGGTACCGATGGATGGATTTTCTGGATGGGCGTGGCTGTAGCAGTTCGAGGACAGGACAGACAGGGTGAGCGTTGCGCTGCAGGAGTGCAGAATAATGCGAAGCGTGTTCTGCCTGCAGGGTGTGGCTTAAATAGCCTTGTAAGTAGTTCCAGGTAAAGTAGTCCCAAAACCACACCCTGCCTTTCTGATAAAATAGTCCCTCAGCCACACCCTGGATATACAGAAAGGCTTAGCCTAACTAGGCTGAGTAAATAGCTCCATGCACTTCAACACTTATTATGAGCGTGGCGTCAACGGCGCCAGGACTGAGTCCGGGGGCTCTCGGGCACTTCTTAGGGGCTTGATAAGCCCTAATAGGTGCTTGTGACTGGAGTGGGCCCATCAGTTCCAGGGGTTTTGGAGCACGCATCATGACAGCACTCCCCCTCAAGGCCCCCATAATGGTGGGTTCTCCTATTGGTCCCGGTTTGTTCGGCTGATTACGATGGAACCACTTTAATAGCCGAAGAGCATGAATGTGTTCACTAGGTTCCCACGTTCTTTCATGCGGTCCAAATCCTTTCCAGTCTATTATATAAAATAGTTTTGATTTGATGACCTTTGAGTCCAGGATATCCTTGACTTCAAATTCGGGTTCCCCGTCGACCGTGATCGGTTTTGGTGGTGGTTGCACTCGGGTCCCTGGTTGTACTGGTTTTAAAAGTGAGACATGAAACACAGGATGAATCCTCATGTCTGGGGGTGAGTCCAGTTTCACAGCTACCGGATTGATGATGGCCTTAATGGTGTATGGACCTACATATTTGGGATTGAAGGTACAAGTTCCTTTCATGGGTATGTGCTTTGACACCAACCAGACTTTATCCCCAACTTGATACCTTGGAGCTTCACTTCTATGCTTGTCTGCCGATTTCTTGTATCTTTCTTTAGCTAGTTTCAAATGGTCTATTGCTTGTTTAAAGGCTTGAGTAATAGCATTGTGCAAACTTTGTACTGCTGGCATTTCCAGAAGTTGAGGCGGGTCAAGATTATAGGTTCCTGGATGCATCCTGTAAATGGTATAGAAAGGGGTTTGTCCAATGCTGGAGTGTAGGGAATTGTTGTAGGCGTATTCGTTATCCATAAAATATCTTTCCAACTGCTTTCCGTTTGGTGTAACATACATCTGAGGCATTGCTCCAACGTCTGGTTGGTCCTCTCAGTCTGACCATCAGTCTGGGGATGGTGGCTGGTGGAAAGACTTACATCGATCTGAGCTAGCTCGCAGCATTTTTTCCAGAAACGGGAGATAAACTGGCTGCCACGGTCTGAAATCAGGATGGAAGGGAATCGGTGTATTCGGAGTATTTGTTCTGAGAATTCTTTTCCCAGGATCGAAGCTGAGGGTAACCCCTTCAGTGGGATGAAATGGGTCATCTTGGAAAACAAGTCCACCACCACCAAAATTGTGTTGAACCCATTACAAAGAGGAAGGTCAGTTATAAAATCGAGTGACAACGTATGGCAGGGTGTAGGCGGAGTATCCAGTGGTTGCAGATGACCTGGTGATTTCTTCTTTAGAGCCTTGTTTTGTGCACAGACTCCACAGGATAGCACACTGTTTGATGTCTTTACGCCATGTTGGCCACCAAAAGTGTCGCTTTATCTTGGCTTTGGTTTTAGCGATCCCAGGGTGACCTTCTACCAGGGATTCATGATCATTGGAGATGACCTTTTCTTGAAGTTCCTTGCTGGGCAGATAGAGATGTCCCTGAAAATATGGTAATTGGTTTGAGACTGAGTGGTGAGCACTTTTGGTAGGCCAATCATTCAGAATGTTGGTACCCATGAGATGAGTGATTTCCTCGTGGATGTCATCTAAGGTTAGAGACGTTGTAATTCCTAAGATTTTTCCTCCAGGAATGATGGGCACAAGGGCAGGATTAGTGGACTCCTCGTCTACCCCTATACGGGATAAGGCATCCGCCTTACCATTTCGACAACCAGGGCGATAGGTAATTACAAAGTCGAATTCAGCAAAAAATAATGCCCATCGGAGTTGGCGAGATGATTGAGCCTTCGCCAACTTCAGGTACTGTAAATTGCGGTGATCAGTGATTACCGTGATCATATGCCTTGCTCCTAAGAGATAATGCCGCCAAGCTTTGAAGGCCACCTTGATGACCAAGAGTTCTTGTCCGTAATGGCATAATTCAGTTCTGGAGCCGTGAATTTCCGTGACCAAAAGGCCACTGAGTGAAGCTGACCGGATTCAGGATCCTTTTGCGAGAGGACCGCTCCCATTGCCAAGCTCGAAGTGTCGGTCTCAACCACGTACGGTAGATCTGGACGAGGATGTTTCAGGATTGAAGCTGAGGTGAATTTCTGCTTTAAGTCCTGGAAGGCTTTCTCTGCTTCCTCTGACCATTGAAAACGTTTGTTCTTTCGTAGTAAAGACGTTCGTGAATTCGAGCATACTCTGAACTCCTTTAATTGAGGTTGGAGAAGGCCAATTGAGGATGGCATCCACCTTCCACGAATCCATGTGTACACCTTGAGGGGTTAGGACAAATCCAAGGAACTCAACCTCAGTAACATGGAAGAAGCATTTTTCCAGTTTTGCAAATAGTCTGTGTTGTCGAAGTTTGTCCAGAACAGCACGGACGTGTTTCACATGTTCTTGTTCAGACGGGGAATATACCAGAATGTCGTCGATGTATACTACGACACACACATCAATCAATTCTCACAGGACGTCATTCATGAAATACTGAAACGCCGGTGGGGCGTTACAAAGGCCAAAGGGCATCACCTGGTATTCGAATAGCCTGCATTTGGTGCAGAAGGCGGTCTTCCATTGGTCCCCTTTCTTGATTCGTACCAGGTGGTATGCTCCACAGAGATCTAACTTGAATTCTGGCATCTTTAACTTGATCCAAAAGTTCAGTAATCAGGGGCAAGGGGTAACGGTTTTAAACAGTGACTTGGTTCAATGCGCGGTAATCGATGCAAGTCCTAAGGTCTCCTTTCTTCTTAGGCACGAAGAATAAGGGTGAGGCTGCCAGGTACTTGGACGGGCGGATAAAACCGTTAGCCAGATACTGGTCTAGATATTTCTTTAAGTGCAGATTTTCAGGTACAGTGAGCGCATAGACTCGACCGCATGGAATCTGTGCGCCAGGTATGAGGTCGATCTGACAGTCGTACGATCTATGGGGAGGGAGAGTGTTGGCATGTTCCTTCTGAAAAACATCCTGATAGTCTTGATATACCGGAGGTAGCGGGTTATTCAGACTCATGATCGTTGTCACTTCCTTAACCAGAGGTTCTTTTACTTGATAACAGGTACAAGCACATTCGCCTGAGAAGGTCAGCCTCTTAGCACACCATTCAATGCAAGGATTGTGTGATTATAGCCATGGCATTCCCAGACTTATTTGGAATTGTGGAGCCTTGATTATATCAAACATGATGGCTTCCCGATGCCCGTCTTGGCACAAAAGTGTCATCTCTGTCATTGAGTGCGCTACAGGACCCGAAGCGATCTCAGTCCCGTCGACAGTGGTGACTAAATCTGTTGTTGCCTTTTCGCAGAGAGGAAGATTCATCCTTGTAGCCAATTCTTGATCCATATAATTTCCAATGGCTCTGCTGTCGATATATGCTCGGACTGCATGCATTTGAGACGGCTGTTAGTGACTTATGAGGATCATTGGCAAGGCGCAAGGTCTGGAAGTCCTCCTTTTTGCTCGACAAGCGGACCTCTATGCTTGCCGGGCAGGGTAGTTTTCCGACTCTGGCTCTGCTTCAACTTTGCCGGCAACCCCAACTGCTTTCTTGGGTGGTTTTACTGGGCACTCTCGGAGGAAATGGCCGGATGACCCACAATACAGACACAACTGTTGTTGTCTTCTCCGATCTCTTTCAGCCTTGGACAATGGCCCGCGCACCCCTCCAATCTGAATGGGTTCGGCCAAGTCGGTGGTCTTAGATGCATTTTCCTTTGGGCGCACAAATACCAGAGTGTCCATTCTAGCTTGGTCTGCCTTACGGTTCTGTAGTCTATGATCAAGCAGAACCACCAAGTCTATATATTCAGCACAGTCTCTGGTAGGGTTGACCACTTGAGCTAAAACATCCTTTAACTCCCCTCTCAAACCTCAGTAAAACAGCGTTGTTCTTTTTTCGTCTGGCCGGTCGGTTTCCACTACCAGCCTATTAAAGGTTTCGATGTAAGTTAACAGATCTTGATTGCCTTGACGCAGAGACAAGAGCTCTGGCCTTGGGAGTCGCAGGCAAACAGCTTCTCCATGTTCAATTGGAACCCCTTGAAGTCCCGCAAAATAGGATCGTCCCGATTAACTAGTGGTACTGACCAGTCCGCCGCACTGCCACTAAGATACAAAAGCACAAAAGCCACCTTAGATTGGTCGTTTGAAAAGCTCCTGGTCTACATAGGAAATGTAGTCGGCACTGATTTATAAAGACCGCATACCTTTTTGGGTCTCCTGCAAAGCTTTCTGAAGGTGCCAAAGGTACGGCCCCTGGAAGGACCACCTGAACTGGATTGCTTGGTGTTGTTGGAACCGTTGACCACAATCCTGGTAACGGTGCTTGCCTGGCCTGTGACTGAAGCAGTTGTCTAGCGAGGTCATCAGTATGATCTTTGGCCACGATCAGTTCTCTCCTCAAGGCACTAATTTCCTGCCGAGCTGAATCTACCTCGGCCCTGAGTTCCCCCAAAAGCTGGGCTAGCTGATCTGTCTCAGAGGTTTCCATGACGCTCAGGTAGAGAATTTGTATAAGGCTTCGCATTCTGTCACGCTCACCTGGTCTCCACGGGGGCGTAGCACGCGGCTGCACGAATGATGTCTGCACTGGCGTGGCACTCCACTGGTGGTGATGCTTGCCGTGACTTCTCCCTTGTTATCACCCCAAGAGGCATTTGTCTGCAAGATCGAAATAAGGTATTAGCTACTGGGTGGGGCTGGATTGAATCCACCTCCTTAACCACCTACTGCCCTGCTCCTCTTCGATCTCACCTTAGAGTTTAAGGAGGTAGGCTCTCCGTCCTGTGGTCTCTAGCAGGGGCGCAATAAGCACAGTCTTTCCCGGATCTAGTTACTTCACTGATCCTGTGGGCGATTGGCGAGTCTTGGAGAGCTGGTTCGAACAAGTAATACTCTATGCCAATGGTTGCTTGGTATAGGTGCTTGAAATCTTTATTTTCCCCAAGTTTTTGACTTGTATTTGCCTTTTCTTTCAGGCGCGGTCTCGAGCGGATTTTTGAATGGAGGATTGACTCTTCCTAAGATGCTGAGCAGATTCCCTTCAGGTGAGTAGTTGCGTGAGAGAGTGGCGCTGAATAACTGTTTTCCCTTCGGTGCGCGACTAACCTGCTGTTTACTTTTCCTTCTGTGCAGATGCGGCGCGGCTCCGGAATGATGAATGGAAGAACCGCCCCGACGTGTTCTGGATGAATGCAGACTCCGGGTGAGTATTGGATGCCTGAGCGGGTACCTTTTCTTCTGCAGGTACGGCGGTCCGGAGAACGGCTGAAGGCACAACTGAGAGATGGAATGCTGCAGGTAAGGCTTTTGCTGCTGTACTGACTCCTGTTCTCTTTTCTTTCTTCTCTCAGGTACCGATGGGTGGATTTTCTGGACGGGCGTGGCTGTAGCAGTTCGAGGACAGGACAGACACGGTGAGCGTTACGCTGCAGGAGTGCAGAATAACGCAAAGCGTGTTCTGCCTGCAGGGTGTGGCTTAAATAGCCTTGTAAGTAGTTCCAGGTAAAGTAGCCCCAAAACCACACCCTGCCTTTCTGATAAAGTAGTCCCTCAGTCACACCCTGGATATACAGAAAGGCTTAGCCTAACTAGGCTGAGTGGCGCCAACGGCGCCAGGACTGAGTCCAGGGGGTCATCGGGCACTTCTTAGGGGCTTGATAAGCCCTTATAGGTGCTTGTGACTGGGGTAGGCCCATCAGTTCCGGGGGTTTTGGAGCACGCATCATGACATTATGAACATATAAATGACATCTTGTTAAAGTAAGCAAGATATTGATGTGGATTACACAAAAGTAAGTTGGTTTCAGAAACTCATGTCCTGACCCAACTTGTCAGGGGCAACTGCAAAGCCTAAGGTACACCAGGACTTTTGGGTACAAAGTTTGACAAGATGTACCTCAGGGACTTATATTGGCTCAGCTTGCACTAAGTTCCCTACAGGAAATAATGGCAGGGTCAGGAAGGCTTTAGGTGATTGGTATACTGGTCTTAATGCTGGCCAATCTCCAATCGTAAGAAAAGGGTTTAAAAATAGGGTCAACGTTATAAATGTGACTTTACTTTGTGAAAGCAGTGGCCTCTTTTCAGAGTCACCGGAGTAGTGGGAACCTCAGAGCTGGGTATATTCTGCAATTTCTAGGTACTGGTAGTCAAGTGAAAGGTTAGCTACAAAGGATCTTATGTTCCAGTGCTCCAGCTGTGCCACTCAAAGACCATCAAGCAAAAGCGAGTGTTGTAGAGATAATGCTGACTCTGCTGTGTCAGAGAGAAGGGCTCTGTCTGTTGCCAGTCGTCTGGCTGTCCGGTGCTTCCGCCTGTATTTATGGTCCACACAGAAAGGGGTCAGGTGCTACCAGAGGTCCTGCTAATCCACTTTGCTCACCATGTCATGGTAAGGGTTTGCTGGTGATGTTTCCCTTTGGTTTGTAGAAGGTTGGTGTCTGCAGTACCAGGCAGAACTAAACAATCAGAACAGTTCTTGGAAGAGTTTAGGGGCAAGCAGAGCTTCCTCATGATTCCTTCAAGGTTGGCCCTCAACTGTGCTTCTGACTCATCCTGTGGTTTGACAAAGTAAGGATGCAAACCACAGATTTATATGATGGTTGTGGATTTGAAGAGGTGACTCAAATCCCAATTACAAGGTTACATTCCTTAAAGTTTTTGGCAATCACTGCAGAACTGCCACATTGAAATATTTCAGGCATTACCTTTATGGCTGGATTCGATAGTATGACCTCATACCCTGAAGCCCTCTGTGTGATCAGAGTACTCTTGGGACATTCGAGTATTGCAAAGAGAGCATGCTCCACAAAAAGGGTGGTGCTACACCCCACTGTGATACTCGCTGACTTCTATACTGCAAATGCAGCAGCAGCCAGTGCTTGCTAACAAGGGTAATGTCCCCTCATTACTGGATCTAATTTCCCACTATTGTATCCACTGGATTGTGTTCTAAAGTAGTTTTCTGTGCCAGTACCACGGTCATCATTACTCCATTGGAGTGTGAACAAATAAAATTTGCCCTGATAATCTGGGATCCCTAACACGGGAGCTTTGCATATTGCTTTCTTCAGCTCCTCAAATGCATCTGTCATTTCAGTTGTCCATTGTAGTGTGCCCTCCCCTCTTTGTGCTTTTTTGAGCGCACTTTACCAAAGTTAAGCTGTATTAAAATACCCAAGCTCTGCAGTAATTACAGAGACCTAAAAATGGTTACATCTGTTTCACTTTCAGAATTGGGGAGGGCCCGCAATGGCGAGAAACCCAGCTTTGACTTCCAGATGAAAGATGCCAGAGATCAAAGCCTTCCAACACGACCGGTGAGTTAGAATGAGAAACGAAAGTCCAGTCTGTGTTTGGAAGCGCTTGCAAAAGTTGCGATAAAGTAATGAAGGTTACACGCAGGAAGAAGCAAGAGAGAGAGAAAGAGAGTGACAATTGTTAAAGAACGTTACTGACGAAAACTAAGTAGCAGAGTGGTCCGGCAAGAGGATTCTTGCTCATTCGAAAGCATCTGTGAAAGGTTTAAAGACTGCAAGAAAACTAAGACCATTTGAGCCCGATAGAGGGGCCCTTTGAAGTAAAAAGTGAACATTAAAAAACAGCAACAGTATGATCCCGGCAGAGGGGAACGGTAAAGGAAATATACTGAGAACAACAAGATCAATAAATGTTGAAATGGTCATGTCATGTTGAGGTGGAGGTAAATCATCAGTCTCAAAAGCCTTTGATAGTCGTTAGAAATCGAGCCCGATCGAGGGAAGTCCCAAGAGTGTTACAGAAATCTAGGGGAGAGGAAACCGCGCAAATTGAGTGAAGAAGATTTGAGCTTGCAGAGGGAACTCAAAAGAAAGTGAACTTTGTAAGGCTTGGGCCAGATCGAGGGGGGTCTATGAGAAACTACAGCTGTTGTGAAAAGCATTTTTGTTGAATTTGTTGAAATGAGCAGAAATCAGGGTTGACCTGGGTAGGGCGGAGGGGAACCGAGAGGTCACGCCCTTGAACTGGGACTATCTGCACAAGGGCCAAGAAGGCTCTGAAAGGCAGGACAAGCTACCGGAACAGTGTACTCGCAAGCTAAAGTGTGTTAGTGCCAACAGTGTTTCACCTAACCTCCATGCTATACAACGTGGGGAGACAGAGTCACATGTTTGCCATTATGACATGTTTTGTTTTCACACCGTACATTACTGTTGTTTCAAAGGTTTGTAATGGAATGAGGGCAGGCAATATGTGTTTTAGTATAATTCTTCTTGTTTTAGACATTGACTGACTAGGACCGTTGTCTTTTTGTTTTGATGGTAGAGCGTGCTCCCACCTTTATTGTTAGGGCAAGACAAGAGTACTCCCAAGCCCCCTTTGAAATCAATTGATTTGTATCCATTGTGTCCTAGTTCTTCTTGCAATACCATGCCTCTTCCACAGCACCCTTTGATTCTCTTCCTTCTCTTCCCTTTCCCATCTTTCTATTTCCTCCATTATTTCTGCCCATTCTCTCGCCTCTTCTGTGTCTTTGTTACTTGCAATTTCCCTGCTCATGCACCCTCTCTCTCCTGCGACCTCCCTGTCCAATTTAAGCAATATCTGTCCGCCTACCCATTAATTCGGTACTATTGGCTATTGCCCATCAAGGCTTTCGCCAGGTCATTTTCTTTCAACCTCGCCTGGCTCTCGCTGCGCTCCTTGCATTTGCCGCCTGCGTTCTGTGCTGCCTTAGTAGTCTGTTCAGCCTCGCTTTGCCCCTCCTCCTTACTATATGCTGGAGGTGCGCATGCGGGATTGGTATATCCTGCCACTGCTTTTAATTTCCTTGTGGGGTATTATTCCTTGGTTCCCACTGCTGCTTCTTCACTCTCTGAGGAGGAGGCGTAGCCGAGAGCGATTCCCTTTCTGCCTCTCGCTGGCTCAGCATTCATTGTCAACCATACCACGTCCCCTTCCTCGTCCTGAAACATCTTCCACTAATCTAATATGGCCACTCGTTTGCTTAAAATGTTCCCTTTGTAAGCTTCGTATATGTATGTGTGTAATTGTTGCTGCACACATTCGGAAAAGATTCCCTCATTTGGCCAGGGCTTTGCCAATTTGCCCTCTGTGCCGCAGGTCCATTCCGTGCTATATTTACATATTATGCCCTTATATCACGGCAGGGACTTTCACATATGTTGTAGGGGTGCATCCTCATGATTGTACCTGAATACATCATAAATCAATACACACTTGACCTCTGAGGATTTCGGCATGTCCACCTTTTAATATGCATTTAATTTATTCACCTGGATAACATGTAACAAATACCTCTCATGACCATGAAATCACCACATTAACCTCAGACTCTCCAGCTCTTGACCAACACCACAGGGTGCTCCGATCATCGCCTTTTGCAGCTCTCCAACCCAAAGGCTCAACTGACAACTCTGCTCATGCACTTGCCATGCTCTGCCCCAAATGCGGAGCAATTGTTTCAAAACTCGATTATAACTTTTAGTCACTAAAAAGCTCTGCACCTCTTGTGCACCTTAAACCCTACACAACAACTTAAATGGTGATGTCATCTCGACAATAGGGAAGAAATGGCAGACACCTGCCGCTTCAATCTGTCCGCTTACACAGACCCCGAACACAATGACACACCTGACAAAATAAACATACGTGGCCTCCTTCCTGTCTAACCAACAGGGAAAAACAATAATTCACGTGATCCACCTTATATATCAAATTTCTCTGCAAGATTTAACCAGGGGAACACCTTCTGTGATACAAGCTAGCTTCGTCTGCCAGTCCCTATACACAGGAATACTGCTGTCCATGACCCAAACTACAACGCTGAACCCACAGGAAATCGACTATTTACATATCTTTTGTCATCTGTACCCTTAAGTCAATGTCTAAGCTGACTGGCCAAATTGATCGCCCCAGCACTGAATGTTCCCTAGCTAGAACAAAAGTCAAACAACACAGCTCCTTACCAAACCAAAACTCCAACACAAACATCAAGAGGAACGTGTCCACTCCCCACCCCCCTTTTTGCCATACAGCGGAGTCTAAACTTACATTCTGTGGTCTGCTGACCTCGTTCAGGCACCAACTCTCCCCCAACCTGCCACTCTGCCTTTCCGGTCAACGTGGCGTCCCATGGAAAGCGGGCAGGTATTTCTCCAAGGCGGGTCCTGAGGACCTCTTCACGGTGTGCACCTGCCGTGTGACTCAACCTCCGTGAGTCACCTCACAGCCCTCCAGACATGTGGTGGACGAGACAACCTCTCGACGATCGGACATAGCAACCATCCTCTGCTGCCAGCTGTTAAGGGCTTGCAGATGGGACCTTGCAGCGTTCGTCCAGATTTTTAGTAGAGAAATTTAGTCCCATCAAAGACTTCCCACGGAATACTCAGACATGGGGCAACGTATACGGTCTTCTTTATCCAACACATACAGGGATCATACAGGACAAATATTTCTCCAGCATTCTCAGCTTCTGAGCCTCTGTCACATGGTTTTATGCACGTGTGATGTCACAAAAATCTGGTCCACCCAAAAAACCTACGGGGTGTCCTCATTGGTTAGTTTGGGCTAACTATGTATACAAAAAACATACATTCATCTGTTTATTGGTCCCCCATTTCAGGTGGCTCTGCCGGAGACTACCCCTAAAGGTTACAAAATACACAGTTGCAGGGTCGCAGAAAGACCATTGGCCCGTGCAACATTTTATACTACCTCACAAATGGAGCTTCTGGATTGGATAGAGCGGTCCTACCAGGCCTGGGACACTTTCTGGTCAGAGAGCTCAGTGTACCTTTTCAAGGTGAGGGGAAGGAATATGGAGAGCTGTGTGTGTGTCCATATTGTTGCCACTGGTCTGATCAGCTAGACAGAGGTTGCAGTTTTGGTGGGCAACACTTGTATCAGTCCACTCTTTCACGCTGGGAACAGCTTCTCTTCCGACCACAATAAATGAGCATTGCCCTGTTCTGCTGGGTCACATGTGAGAGGACCGCCAAGTGAAGCCCCTCTGTCTGCAATTCATTTTTTATTCTGAATTCTTGCAGGTGGCTTGTTGCCTCGGGAACCAAGAATGTTCCACCTTGCTTTGTCTTTGGCGGTGAACACCAGCTCTGCGCCTCGTGCTGCAGGGATTGTATCTCCCCTTGCCCCTTCCATGCATCTGAGGCAGCTCTTTCCAACCTGATTCACTTCAGTCACCCTATAGGTTCCCTACAAGTCTTCAATGCTTATTATGGTTAGTTGCACAAAAGCATATGCAAGCTTGGTCTACATATATGCTGCATCTTGCGGTTACGCTGTGACAAAATAAAGGAAAGGTTCTTAGCATTATGTAAATGTATCCGTCCTCTACATGCAGGAGTTATAAGCATGTTTTTCATGTCAACAAGCAATAAACTAGTACATGTTTGTGTAGCTTCGTGGATGGAGGCAGATTTGCTTCATGGCTAACATGGCCATGTTGAGATGTCTCTAATGAAGTCATTGATACCTGGCTTTATTGTCAGTCGATCAGGCCCATTAATGAGACCTCTGTCTCCTCAAAACCATCAACTGGATACGGTTGAAATGGCTGAGAGAATAGCTGTAGTCATATCTGTGATTCATTGTTGCAGTCAGTGACTGTCCAAAGAGCGAGTTACACCTTTCAATCTTCATTCTGCGGGTTGACAGTCACATAGGGGCCATAAGAGCCATTCCTAGAACTCGCTCTTCAACGTCAAAATAGGCTTTGGTAACGGTAGTGGCAGCTATCAGTTGCCCTGGCAATGGAGAGGAGTATCATTGCCATTGCAATACTAAGCACTATAAACCTAAAATCATTCATAAATTCTGATTGAAGATTTGCATGCTTATTGATCTTCCTGTAAATGTGCCACTTCAAGATTCCTCCTCACTTTGTTACCAATATAACTATGCAGTTCAGCTTTTACTATAACAACAAAGTGTCTATGGATTTACACCTGGATATCAGAAGAAACAACTCTGACACGGACAGAGAGAACTCAGCAGGACTGGCACCATGTTGCTGGAATTATGTCACAGACAAACATAAGGTTCCAAAGGTGACATCACAATAGGACCCAGGCCTGGCTCCAGCAGGTGGGGCAGGGGGGCCAGGCTCCCTTCAAGGCCTCCTTCTACCTCCCCACCACCAGAAAGTAGCCCTTGACAGTGGTGTTAACCCCCACTTGAACCTGGGGCTATTGGGGGGCATGAGGTATTTCAGGCAGGGGGCGGAATGCTCTATAAATGTGTCGCAGCAACTTGAAATAGGAGGTCCGGACAGGATTTGTTTGCTTGCCTTGGACAATGTAATATGCCCCACAGCAATGACAACACAAATGACTGGGGAGATGGTGGGACATTCACACCTCGAGGTGAGGTAGCACATATGCTCAAGCAGGCTGCCTACAACTATCTAGCAAGATCCTGTGTTGCTTTTTAACTGCACCGCTCATCTTACTTACATTTTTAACCTCTCAATTACAATGGAACAATTTTTCAAAACTATCAAGCTGATTCCTGAAATGTAAAGTATGTTTATTTTGTGTGGGAATAGAACTGTTGTTCCCATCATGCTTTGTAAGATGGTTAACTGTGTCAAACAATGAAAGACAGATGATGTTTGGACACAGAATTCTGCAGCAGGTGCATAAATGGCCGAGGACCCTGACAAATTACATTCAAAGAAAATTCTGCTTCATTAACTACTTGTGTAGAAGTGAAAAGATAAATTTGGTAGCAAGGCTTGGAGTTAGACATTACCCCATAATTTCTCTGGGTAGTCTTCCATTCTGTAATTCTTTAGTATGCTTGTGCCACTACATAAGGGAAAAGGCCATTGGTCTTGGTTCTGCCTCCAAATAGCAAAGTTCAATCTCAATTGCTAGGCCGGCCATGTCCACTGGAACACTAGTCACTGCAACCATTTTTAGGCCTTGTGGTCTGGCAGTCAGGGAAAAGCTGCTCATATATCAATCTGTACTAAAATTAGATTTCTCCATTAACAAAATTAAGCACATACAATCAATTCACACAAGAATCATAAAACGTCATGCTGTGAACCCATTAAAACATGAACAGAGAAGTAGCAGACCCAACCCATCGCAATTCATGAAATCCAAATACAACACACAGAATTAAACTGCCGTAAAACTGCTTCTTTAACAAATTCATGTAAACTATGACTAAAACTTGATTCAGTGCAATCTGCTGTTTTGAAAGCACAAGTTTTTTCCTACTATTGCTGCTTATTAGACTGTTTTTGGCACTTCCAAGATGGCCGCCATGGTTTTCCTTGTTGTGTAGGCAGGCTGTGCAGAATCACCTCTCCCTGTGCTGCACTCCCATTGGTTGCTGAGTGTTTTCTTCCATCCAATCAGGAACCGGCAGGCTTCAGCCGGCCCTATCAGCAAAGGCCCACTTTCCAAGGCCCACTTCCAAGGCCCCGGTCTGCTCCTTGTCAGCTTCCAGAATGATAATTGGGGTCCTCCCTGCACCATAACCACAATGATGCTGCCACCTCACTCCTCTAAGAAATCCGGACTGCCTTGACTATGCCACCTCCAGAACTATGGGTTAGTTCCCTCCTTATGGACTCACTTCTACTGCCTTTGACTATCACTGTTCTTTCTGCGTGTTACTCCCATGTTGTCATCCTGCTGCGCAGTGCTTCCTAAAACCCTTTGCTAACATCCGATTCCAAGATTGAAAAAGTCAAATCTTGCAGTTTTTGTCTTGTGCTAAAAAGAGAAATCTTGCTGTTTTTGCTTTGTTCAAAAAAGTCAAATCTTGCTGCCCATTGCGAAATTCTCTGTATTTTGCTTGTACACTGTTTCTTCTCTGTAACTTGCCAGCGCAGTGACCTCACCACTCTCTTTTGTCTCACACCTACCTCCTGTCTTAGAGCCCCCAGTATCTCCATCCTCTCCTCACTTGCACCCAAATGGCGCTTTCTGTTTCTCCTATCTTCTTCAACCGCTTCTTCGTTGACTATCCTTTCCTTCTCACCAAGTCTGGTAGGAAGAAGTTCAAAAAGGATATCTTGGCCTCTAATCCTGGTCTTCCTATCACCACCACCTACTCCAATGCTTCTGCCAGACAGACCCTTACCGACATCCTCTTTGTCGTTCCTTCGCCAGATCTATGGACTCCACATATGGTCTCTGTGCTCTCCCCTATCTCCTCCTCTCCCATTAATGGTGGAACTCGCTGGGAAGTTCTCATGGCTTCCTTCGACTCCTCTAAAGTCATCATTAATGTCTACCTAAATGGCACTGTCATGGTCCAAGGCCCTCAGGCCAATCTCCTCCTCTTTGATAGGTGCTTCCCTCGCCTCATAAATTTCCTCATCTCCTGCTGTCCCCTCCTGTCCCCCCGTGGTTACCTTGCCCTCTCTCTCTCTCTCTCCTCCTCCTCCTCCTCCTCCTAGGGCTCTTTCTCCTACGCAGGGCGTACCTCTGATCTGTAACCCTCCCCGAAAGGTCTTTAAGGCTGGCAACCTTCTTCATATTGCCACTCTCAACTCTCGCTCTGCCGCCAAACACTCCCTGACATCTGCCACCTCCTTGAAGAACTAGACCTTGATGTCCTTGGTCTTACTGAGACATGGTTCACGGCCAGCTCTGTCACAAGCTTTGACACTCTCCTCCCTGATAGCTACAACATCCTCCCAGCACCCAGATCCTCCCGGTCCGGTGGGGGGTAGCCCTGATCTTTCCTGAGTGGATTCCTGCCTCTATCATTCCAACTCAGACCTACTCCTCTTTTGAATGCCTTGTCTGTAGGCTTTCTCTCTCGCCTACCCATTCTCTTACTGTGGTTACCATCTACCGGCCTCCTGGTCAAATCACCTCATTTCTCTCTGAGTGGGCAGACCCCTCCTCCTCCCTCCTGGTCTCTACCACTCAACTCCTCCTCCTTGGTGACCCAAATATACACTTAGACTCTCCTTGCTCCTCCTCTGTACTCTTCCGTGACATCTGTGACTCCCTCCCATTGTCCATCCTACCCTCTGGCCCGACTCACTCTGCAGGGCACACACTCTATGTCTTGATCTCCTCTGATCTCCCCCTCCCCATCCCCATCCCTCTGACCACTCCTCTCTCCTGGAGCGATCACTCCCTCCTCTCATCTCATCTCATCTCTCCCTCTCTTCCCCCCAAGTCAAGCCTACCCCAACACTGCCACCTACCTTCTCGGACATCCGGCCCATGAAGCGTGTCTCAGTTGAGGCTTTTGCCGCCACTTTCTCTCCCCCCCTCCACCTTTGGCTGTCTCACATCCTGACACAGCCCTGTCTCTGCTCTACTATACTCTTCAATTTCTGATACGCTTGATGCTCTTGCCCCTGTCATGAGGATCCGTTTGAAGTTCAAAGCCAAGTGCAATTCGTGGTATGACTCTGACCTAGCTACACTTAAACGTAATTGTAGGGCAGCTGAGAGGAAATGGAGGACTTCCTGTTCATCCTCTGACAAACTGGCCTGTCGCCTGCTACAAAGGCAATGCTGACTCTCTGTCCTCACCAAGAAGAGAGTCCACATTCAAGCTTGTGTCTCTGCGGCATCTAACAACTCGGCCGAACTCTTTAAAATCTGCAAGGTGCTGGCTAACCCTGCTGCAGTCTCTACCCCTCCTGTTTCCTCCCAGGCTCTTTGCAATGCCCTTGCCTGTCACTTCATTTAAAAAACCCAGGACATCCTGTCCACCCTCTCCACCCACACCCCTCCTCTTTCCTCTCCATCTGTGCTTGCTGACCCTCCTTTTGCCACCCCTCCCACCATCCTTCTCGTCCTTTCCTCTTTTCCCCCCTGACGAGGTTGCTAGACAAGTCCGATCTATGAAAGCCTCTTCAAAACAGGTTCATCCCTGTTCCTCTGAAACCATCAAGGACCACATTGACACCCTCGCTCCTGCCCCTGCTGATTTTTTAAACCACTCCTTTGCCTCTAGATCCTTCCCCTCCCCTCTGAAGCACTCCTTTGTGCATCCTCTTCTCAAGAAACCCACAGCTGATCCTTCTTGTCCAGCTAACTATCGCCCCATTTCCATTACTCCCTTTCTTGGCAAACTCCTTGAAAAGTTGGCCATTTCTCAGCTTAACCTTCATTCCAATTCTGTTGGCTGTCTCCATGACCACCAGTCTGGCTTCAGAGCTGCCAGAAGCACGGAAACTGCTCTCCTGAACATCTGTGAAGATCTGCTCTCCAATCTTGATTCTAACATTCCCTTTGTCCTCATCCTCCTCGATCTCTCTTCTGCCTTCGACACGGTCAACCATACCATCCTGCTCAACCATCTCCGTGAAAACCTGGGTATCACTGATCAGGCTCTGGCCTGGCAGACCTCTTTCCTCTCAGATCGAACCTCCCAGGTCCAATTTGGGTCCTTCCTTTCATCCATCTTCCTCTCTACCTGTGGTGTTCCCCAGGAGTCTAAACTCTCGCCCTGGCTTTTCAACCAATACCTGGCAACTCTCGCCCAACGGCATTGCCATTTTCTGCTCAAATTTCCGGTGCTACGCTGACGGCACAACTCAATTTCAGGCTACCCTCTGCCACCTCCTCTCCCTCTCTCATCTCGGATTGCCTAACTGCCATTCAAGATTGGTGTGCCGCCAATGATCTTTGAATGCCAGCAAGACAGAGATCCTCCTCATCGGCACACCTTCACCACCCTTTCCCCTCACTCTCTGGCTGGCCTCCCTTGGCCCTCCTCCTACTCCCACCTGCGAGGCGAAGAACCTCTGGGTCATCTTTGACTTCACCCTTTCCTTCTCCGCCCACATGTCTGAGGTCTCTAAAAAGTCAAATTTCCGACTGCACCGCATCAGAGGTACTCTGCCTTTCCTCTCCTTCCCCCAGAAGCTCATGGTATCCCAAGCTCTGGTTCTCTCTAGCCTGGACTTTTGTAACAGCCGCTTTCTAAATCTACCTGCCTCTACTCTCTACACATCACCCACAGTGCAGTAAGACAGGGGTGTCATAGTGACCCCCAAACATAGACTCCATACCCTGGGACTGACTACTGTCTCCCAGGGCATGTAAAGTCACCATTGACTTTACTCGTCCAAAATTGTGAACAGAACCAGTACAAACCTGTAACGCTCACCTGATTCCCGTAGAGGCGCCGGTCTTGACTGGGCGTATACCGTATCTTCAAAGGTGATGTGTAACACACGGCTGGCTCTTTGGGCTGGACCTCTGTGCACTGTATGTCTGGCTTGAAGGGTAAGATGTCTGCAGATAGAAAATGTGGGATTAATGAACTGGGTTATTGAATGTCTCTCTCTTCTTCCCTTTCTCTTCTCCTGTAGAACCCCAAAGGTTAACGCTCTCACCTTAGGTAAGTGAACGCCGTGCTCTCCATCTGCCTCGAGGCAGGGTGCTGTAACCAGTTTCTTCACTGGATAAGGGGAGCAGGCCTCTTGACTTCAGAGGACTGCTGTCCGTTGTTTACTGCACGAACGGTAAGTTTCGAGTAATTCTAATGTCTTTAAAGTCTTTAGTAATGATGTCTCTTGTTTTGCAGGGTTCCGGCGATGGCGGATGGCGGGCTGAAGTGAGTTGAAGATGGAGCCCGAGTGATGAATAGAAGCGCCTGGAAGCACATAAGTAAGCGCTTGTTGCCTGCTTCACGATGCGCTCTAACTGTCTTTTTATTTTGCAGGTACAAGTTCGGGGCGGCTGCAGGGTGCCGGAATACCCACTGGGTTAGATGTGGAAAGGGGTAATGGCACGTGAGTATTAAAGTTCCCCAATGTCTTTAAATGCACCTTGTTTTGTCTTTCAGATGCGGGATGCAGCGCCGAAGGCCTCCGGAGCGTGCAAAGAGTTGGTAAGCTTTTGTCTTTCAGATGCCGGAATGCAGTGTGAAGACTTCCGGAGCGCACGAAGAGTAGGTAAGCCTTTGTCTTTCAGATGCCGGAATGCAGCGCGAGGCGTGGTGACAGCCGATGGACCAGGTAAGTGAAGAGCTGTCACTGAAGACCGTAATGCTAACCTGTTCTTTCTTGTCTTTATAGGTGTGGCTGAAGACTGGATTCAGAATGGTAAGCCTTTTTCCTTAGGCCCAGGATCAGATGCAGAAGACACGATGAGCGTTCTGCTGCTGAGGATGCAGAATAACGCAAAGCAAGATTCATCCATCGGGTGTGGTTTAAATAGCCTCCTGTAGTGCTTAGGTGTCTCCTTCCACAGCCACGCCTAGGTAAGAAAAGGAGTTCCTGCTTTCCAGAAGAGTTCCAGTGTTCTGAATCTAGGGAGTGGCTCCTGCCCCACCCAACAGGAAAAGTAGTTCCAAACAGAAGAGGATCAGAGACTCAACTGGCAGGCAAGTAAGCAGCATGGTCTGCTGCAGGTAAGTCCACCCAAGCATTATGAGCCCGGCGCTTCCAGCGCTGGGACTGGGTATATTTATGAGCCTGGTGCCACTGGCGCCAGGACTGGGTCCAAAAGGTCCCAATTGGGACTGGTTGGCACTCGGAACCTGGGTTATGGATCTGCTTCCAAGGGAGTTGGGAAAACCCTGACCTTTTGGAAGCAGAGATCATGACAAAACCATCAAATTGTGGAAGTACTGGAAGGGGTTAATTTGATTAACCCTGGGTCTGTTTCCAAGGGGGCACTGTCCAGTCCCCCCTTGTTGAGTTTCTGGCTGGTGGCAGTGGTTACCACGCAAAATATTCCACCGGAATATTTCCTATGGGATTTTCCCATTGATTTTAAACGCACCACTTTCTGGTGCAATGTTAAATATACTGCCGGTTTATTTAATATAAAATCACCGGTTGGGTCTTTTTGCCAGAACTCTTTTCTAAAATGGCATTTGTGTCCGTCTCTGTAACTCCAACCAAGGTCGGGCCCTTCGTTCCACTTTTTGGCAGGCTTCTCCACAGAAGCCCTCCAACTGGTGCCACTCTGTCTGAGTTCCACAGGATGTGTGGGTGGGGGAATTGGCACCCTGGACTGCATTGCCTTAGCAACTCAAGTCGCACTCTGTTCTGATTGGCCCAGTGGTGAGCCTCTCGGCTCACCACTTAGCATGTATTAGTGACAGCTAGGCTGTTGAATGGGGTTTTTCTGCATAAAAGCAGGGCTTTTGAGACTGGAACTTGAGAAGTTGCCACAGGACCTAAGAAATCCGAAGATGGGAGAAGCTGAGCCATCTGCAACGACGACACCACCGGTGGAGCTCTGCTGCAACGACCTCACCACTTTCCTGACGACAAGAGAAGATTTTCTGCTGAAAGAGTCTTCTTCCTCTGAGCTGGTGGGATCAACCAGTTTGCCATTTCCCCTTCCAGGACGACGCTTGGTCGAATCGTCCGTGCCAAGCACCCCGGCGGCCGGATAGCCAAGCTTCACCACTGTCACCGCGAACAAATGGAACGCACCTTTTAACCGACGAACTCCGCGGCTGGTCTCTTCCCTGGGCAGTGCAACAACTCCAAGTTTCCTCCTCAACGAGATCCTCTCTTCCCCTGGTCGAAACCACGAACTGCACCCGCTGCCATGAACAACCGCCACCGCTGGAGCTTCCTCAACTTTAAAGGTACTGTGTTCCACCTGGCTTCCCTTTCTACGGTTTGCTATAGGTGACCCTTAAATCCTTGGCTTTCCAACTGGGTTGGCCCCGAGACCTGCTAACTTTACCTTCTGAATCGACCCAATCTCTTTTGAACATTTTTACAAAGACTTGAATGCATTTCTAAACTGTGTGATCTTGGGCACATTTCACCTTGCTCCATTTAAAGTGGGCCTGGCCTATGAACTTTGGCTCTACAGTAGACTCTGCCTTCACTAACTTGTTTTGGTCTTATAAAAGTGTTGGGAACTGTTTTATTTTCATGACCTGCCTTTTTCTCTCCCTTTTACTTAATTATTGGAGTGCCATCTAAGTTACACGCTCACATCTGTTTTGACAAATAGTGGTGTTTTGACTTAGACTTGTCTAATAATTCTTAAGGCAGGTGTGTATACTTTTCTGACTGTGTTTGAACTTGCTTTGATTTATAGTGCTAGTGTATTTCCTAAAGTGTGTGTTAAATAATTATATACTTTTGATACCAACCTCTGGTCAGTGTTTGCTTGCTCTACTGTGTTTTTAGCCCTATTGTGTATCCTCTGTATACTGCCCTACTCTTCTTGAGGGAAGTCTGACTGCTCAGCCATAGCTACCAGGTAAATCTGGGTGGCGTAGACTGCTCCCAATTGGGTTTACTGCTTACTCCTGTAGTCTTAATCTTCTTGCAGCGTTCCCCAAGGGAACTGCACAGGATTCTGCCTAACACTCTCCAGCTCTGAAATCTCTCCACTGGCTCCCAGTGGATGCAAGGATTAAAACCCTCTGCATTGTCCACAAGGCTTTCTGGGCCCTGGATCCAAAATACCTTCAGCTATCCCTCTGCAAATACCTCCCCTCTCGAGCTCTTCGCTCCTCTACTTCTAAATCCCTCAGGGTCAGTCGTTTTTCTAAGAAACGAGCTCGGGGTAGATCTCTGTCTTCGGCTGGGGCCTCCCTCTGGAACAGCCTCCCTGCCACTCTAAAACTTGAACCATCTCCGGTTCCGGAAGCACCTCAAGACCTTCCTCTTTTCTTCTGCCTTCGCTCCCCCTCTCCCCTGCTGATCTGTTCTCTCTTGGCACTGTGCACCTGTCCACCCTCTGTCCTTCAGGCCCAGGTACCTGCTCATCCTGCCACCCTCCCGCACTGCCTCCGGGCCACCCCTTGCACTGGGGTCTGTATCTGTACCCATACAGCCCCCCCTTTTTCTTCCTCAACTTATCAGACCTACCCTGTCTGCTGACTTAAACCTAGCACTTGCAAATTGCTGGCTGCATTACCACCGTTTGTTGCCTTTATTATTTATTTATTGTTATTTATCTGTTTCTCCTCTGCTCCGCACTTTCCACCTCTCCCCCCTTCCATGCACTTTTCCCCTCCCCCCTCTCCCATGCACTTGCGCATTCTTAATGTCACTGGGCCTAGTAAGAGCGCTGTTTTGTTCTCCCCTGTTCCCCTCCCTTGCCTTGTCGCGCTTGTGTGCAAGCGCGAAAGAAATTTAATATCAATCATATATATATATATATATACATAAAGAAAACGCACAAGCCCCTGCACGGTTGTAGCACTCCAAAAAACCGCCCAGCAGGCATATGCAAAAAGTATTCCAGCACACAAGACTTTAGCTATTCTAAAATGTCATTTTATTTAGACACAATACAAGGAAGCCTGAGCATTCAGGTGGAATGCGTGACTTTTCATCCACCCGTGGGGTGAGTGCTTTGTGATACCTTGCATCTGTCACAGGGGTGTACTATTTAACCCCTGTTTTTTGTAATGAGCTGTATTATGCCTAAATAAAATGACATTTTAGGATAGCTAAAGTCTTGTGTGCTGGAATACTTTTTGCATATGCATGCTGGGCGGTTTTTTGGAGTGCTACAACCGTGCAGGGGCTTGTGCGTTTTCTTTATATATACGAATTTGGCTAAATTTGTTTTCCTAGCACCAGCCACTAAATGAGGGAGAGCGCCATCTTTTAGCCAAATTGGTTCACCTATATATATATATATATATATATATATATATATATATATATATATATATATATATAACAAAGTCGTGTTTGTTTGTGGATTTGTATGTGACATTCTTGGGGCCATAACTTCTCATGAACAGGGAGGTCTGGTGTCATGGATTTTGCATGAAATATTCTTTATTGCATTGCCAAATTAATGCAACTATTTATGACTCAATACGTCATCCCGTTTGAGATCATTAATCTTTTTGCTTTTTCTGCTTTGTTTTTCGGCATTCCGTTTTGTGGCGTTACACCGCCATCTACAGGACATTTGTAGAAAGTGCTCATCGCGCATCGAAGCTGAAACATGATTAACATTCTGAAGGAAGATCTAAATACAATGAAGCTGATAGAAATTAACATGCTTTGAGACAGAACAATGAAAGAGCTGAAGAACCTGAAGCAAGACTTATTAATCAGAGAATTCGTGCAGCTAAAAAACAAAGCAACAGAACTGTCGAAGAAACTGAAACCCGACTTGCTGTGAAGTGAATTAGTGCTGCTGCACAACGAAGGAATGAAACTGCGGAAGAAACTCAAACGACACTTACTGATCTGAGAATTTCTGCTGCTAAAAAACGAAGCAATGAAACTGCTGAACAAACTGACGTGAGACTTACCGATCAGAGATTTAAAAATATGAGAACTGAAATTCTGGGCGTAGCCGATTAGTTCAGCTAGTTAATTATAAAAGACAACATATCCAAGTAAACCTAATACTATATGACCTAAAATAGGGCTTTAGACATTTACCACACAAATCCTTGTTTTTTTGCAAAACAGTAAAAACTGGCACACGTCCTTCGAAACTCCAATTTTACAATAACATTTATTGTCCGTGTGGATCTTGTCCCATTTCCGGGAGCATATGCAAATGGGCCATTAATAACATTCTTCTGCACTCTGCATAATTTCCATCCTTGTACCGCTTGTACACGTTGACTAGCGTTCATTTTCAAGGAGGATGGGGTGAACGCTTATTGTCTGCTTATCTCCCTATCGTGCCTTAATGTGCTTTAGGACACCTTTTAATGAATTCAACGAAATATACTTAAAACCATCCATATTTTTCAAATTCAGACTCCTGAAGATTGCAGCCTTCCTTATACCAGACATCCATTAATTGAAGGTGACCCTACTATTTCCCCCAGTATCCCAGTCATGTCAGGTGTCCCAGAGTATATCTTCATGAAATAGGAAGCAAACCACAATTTAGCCTAATTCCAAGCATACCACGCAATTATGGATGCCTTGTGGGAGACATAATTGTGCCTTCAAGGTTTTGTTTTGTATTACCCCACTCTTAGAGCAATTTCAGTGCCCCCGCATCTCACGTCTGTATAACAGTAAGGTAGACAGCTTTGTATTATAAACACCACAACACTTATTAAGTAAACTGGCACCATACATATGATAATATCTTAAAACACTGCCTAACCTAGCAGAGGCTTTTGTCACAATCATTTTTATATGCTTTGACCACTTCCCATTTTTGGAAAAAAGTAATCCCAAATAACGATAGGAGTCTTACTATGGTTGACAGGTTTGGGTAGGGTCCCATCTCCTTACCCCATAGGACTGTGGTGGAGTTATAACCTGCATCAGCTCGATTTTGCCAGGGTTTAGTTTTAGTCCGTTTGCTGTCATTCACACGTCCACCTGTGCAAGGCAATTTTTAATGGGCTGTTTGCGGATGGGTGGTTCACAAATGTTTAGATTGTGTGATGAATCCTGTGTGTGATGAATCTTGTTAAGTCTTCACAAAGACTCTAGCTAAAGTCTCCTCCCAGGTGGCCAGGGCAAGGCAGCCACTACCTGATCCTTACCTTAGGATGGGATTAGCTGGGAGGATCACCTCGGAGGACGACACCAGGGGGACAGGAGGACTCAGTTGGGAGGGATGCAGTATTTGTCTTACTCAAAGGAAGAAATGTCAGTGATGGCAGAGTATGTGATGGCTTGTTGCCAGATGGAGGGTTTCATTCCCAAAGCTAATTATCACGATGGTGGTGAAGACTAGTATAATGAATTGTTTATTAGGAGTAAGAACCCCTATTTTAAAGTCACCCACAGGTATGATGATGAAAGCTCCTTTGATCCACAGGAAAACCCTGACTCTTAAGGATCAGTACCACTCATTAAGTGCACATAAAACTACGGAAAATGTAATTAAGGATAACAATGGAGTTGGTAAATGTGGAAACATTCAGAATCGAAGAAGTGATTTGAACATTGAGGACTTCAAGTCCCACAATGCCCAAAGTACTGGGGTGAAGAAGAGGGATGCAGAGGCAATGGACTGCAAGTTGCAGGCTAATTGGACTAATGGCCCACACCTGAGGGAGACTGGGAAGTATAAAGGACACCCCCCAGGTTCAGGCCATAGAGGGAAGTAGTGGGAGGTGGAGTGATTGAAGTAACTTTGGTGAGGGGGGTAGCTCAAGGGGCAATGTGTTTGTCTTGGAAGCAACACAGCACGAGACAGGTTTGAATCCAGATCCTGTGCTTAGAAACCACCAGTCTCAGGTATTAAGCACGTTATAAAAGAACAATTATAATTTGAAATCCACGTTGCAGTTGCAGCAGCAGGTGAAGGAGAGCAGAGACGCCGGAGCCACTGTTTGCCAGCGAATGCCTGTTCTGAGAGGGTATCTAACTTCAAAGACCTTGAATGCTTAGGTAGCGCAGCGGGAAGCGTTGTGTTTAAAAACTTTACCCCTGAAGACCGTGGATGCAGATGTCACGTGGCGGGAAGCGCGAAGTTACAAAGTTTCCCCCATTTGTAGTTGGGCTCCGGTGGCAGGCGAGCACCGGAGTGTCCTAGGAGCGAGGAACGCTCCTTTTCCAATCAGCATGGGCCACGGATAGCAGAATGAAGCAGTTTACCTGACCGAGTGAAGCAGAGGAAGCGGAAGACCACGAGGCAGCAGAGCGAGCAGACCCGTATGCAGTACCCTGTGAGTTCACTAGTGACGTGTGACCCCGGAACGCTCAGTGATCGCCCGCTGGCCTGGTTTAATCCTTTTGAATACTGAACTGATGTAAAACGTGAGAAGTGGCAGAATGATAATCACTTTTAATATCGCACTGATATTAAGAAGCTAAGGTGGCAGAATAATAAGAACTTTTGGGACAAAGATATTATTGTAAATACCAAAGTCAGAAAAATTGCCAAAGCCAAAAGAGGGCGATATTGAAGCACGACAATAAGACCAACATTGCCAAAGCCAAGACAGGGCAATTAAGGAGCAAGTTGTGATAATCCCTATTGAATGAGTGTTAAGACGCAATAGTCGGAACTGACCTAAACAAGCGTGTCTAAACCAAGGAAGAGCAAATGTGAGAACCAGCCATTATTAACACTTGTTTAAAATTAGAGGGGGAAGACAAGAGTGGCGGGAAAGCTGCCCTTCTGATAGAAAGTATTCAGGTGGAGAGGAGTATAACCTGCACTGCATGTGGCGATTACAAGTGTGGAACAAACGTCACCAATGTGTGTCATGCCTTCCCAGAACAAATAGACAAAAACTGAAGTTTGTAAGTGATTTCAATCCAGCACTCCAACTAAGTCAATGCCTACTATCGGATGCCCAATGGAAACCCTTATTTATATATTTTAATGTCAAAAGTTCTTTTAATTCTGGATGATGTACCCTTATATAACGCCCCTCTCTTTGAATCCCCCGGTCTCACTGAACCAAGAAATAAGTTTGTTTTGCAAATTAAAAGATTTGAAGAATTAACAATATATATATATATCACGCTTTTATAAATATGGATAATATTGGAATATCACACTTACTAATATTTCTACGATGATCAGCAATGGGTAATATTACAATATCAAAAATCTCTTTAATCAATTAGGAGTAGAAATAGGAGGATTAATGTAGCAGACAATACTTGGTGTGGGTTCAAGGAAATGCAATGAGGTGAAATACTGCAACACAGAAATAAACCTGATATGAATTTAACCAAAGACAATGTAATCACTCTTTCCCCCTGTTACTCACTCCCCCCCAATATGCAATATGAAGATATGGAATGAGGGCACACAGGTTTCAGAAATAACAATCAACAATGCAGTTCAATCCCAATTCCCCCCAGGAAGCTTAGAGAAAACAGTAATGATTTTAAAACAGGTCAATTGCTTTTAAATGTGGTTTGAATTGAATGGGAAAAATGCTAAAAATGATTTTAATTCACTAAATGGGATTCAGAACTAGTGAGAGTGGCTTGGGATAGGTTCAGGTCAACACTAGCAATGATTATAGAATGATTAGCAGATGGAAATCGAAATTCAGAAGTTGAAAGCAAGAAATAGCTATTTTTACATGTGGTGAAATTGGGGCAAATTGCAAATTCGCTGCAACTTTTCCGTGTGCGGGAATCACGATTGCGGAAAAACTATAAGGAATTGGAATGTCGTTTTGGGTTCGTTTGAAAGCTGAGGATGTTAGCTTCTAAATGATTTCGTACGGTTCGAAAGTTAGAGGTTTTTGTGAAGGTAGATTTTTCAGAAACAGAGTCAAGATTTCAAAATGAAAGATGCGCTTTAAAGATTAGAAACCAAGATGGACTTATACTAAGGAGCTATGAAAGTACAAGATACCCAACGGGACAACCACCAGAACAGGGCACCTTCCGCTCTGATTGCTGTGCGCCAGGACACGACTTTCTTCAGAAAATATCAGCGCACAGATGATTATCGCTACAATTATCACAGACTATATAATGAGAAGAATTCAGGATGGACACAAGATTCTATAATGCAGTTCTGGATAGGTTAAAATGGATTGAATATGATTACTTTAAACTAAGAGATGAGTATGGACAGTTCTACACTAAATACTCACTCCTATGGCTTTGGAATGGAATGGGCCCATCAAAGATCTGATCAAGGGTTTGGACTTCACTCGCCAACGGACAGGATTAGGACACCGGGACTCTGCTCTCAGCAAGGCACTCTGGTCTGCGCAGCCTCTTGGACTGGACCTGACGGGTTCTGGGTTACAGCTCTGCGGACTGGTCGGGATCTTGGGTTCTAGCACGGGTTCTTGGCCAGAAGGCAAAACAGCTCAGCCAGGCTGTTGGATTTTGTGGTGCCCCTTGGAAGTTTAGGGGTTAAAATCAGGTTTTGCAAGATTTTTAAAGGCCTGCTGAAAAGGTTCAGCTTTTTGGATTAGGCCTCTGCTTCAGGGTTCTGGAGTCTGGTTCTAGAGTCTGGATCTGGAGTCTGGTTCTTCCTGCAGGGTGCTTTGCCAGGGGATCAGTTGATGAGTGAGAAAGTGTGTGTCTGTGGGTCCTCAACAGTCCCTATTTTTCCATTTTCCAAAGTGGGTGGGGAGGCTGATTGTCTATGCCCAACCCTCTAAGGATCTGATAGGTCAGAGAATTCCCTGTCCCCTGATTTGAGAAGGGAACCGTGTGTCATCATGTATCATAGTGATGCTGCCATTTACAATCTATCGAAGAACCTCCTCCTTTGCTTTTACCCAGAAAATCTATTTTTCCCAAAAAACATTTTCCCATATGCACAACTTGTTCATAAGACATATTTACATGATAGATTAATTAAGGCACGTCTCTGTTCAAGTCCCATGTTCCTACGAGTTTCGGTTCACACACAGTTTTTTCACGCTTTTGGTTGGTTACGCATTTTCGTATCTGTACAATTTTTTACATATACATGCACGTACCATCTGGGCATATTTCTGTAATTTTTCATGTTCCTAGCACAACCACAATAGCCACAATATTAAAAACTTTCGTGGTTCAGTCTCAGAACATCGCACCGATTCCAGATTAGGTTTAAACTGTGAGCGAAATTTTCATTTTATTTTTTTTAAAACCTATTTATTTAGCTTGGCAGCACAACATAGGCGAGCAACACACAAGTTAAGTACAATGCAATTACAGTTTAGATGATACAGGCATGCAGCGACTGCTTACAATATGGTTGTACACTTTGATCACATATGCGGAGTGGGTACGAGGTCGAGGAAAATGCGACTCAGGAGGGGGAACCGGGGCGAGAAAGGGTAACAGCTGGGGATGATGTATCCGACCCCGCAGTCAAATCGGACATATAAGATCGAAATTTGAGCCAAACATCCCTGGGCCTTGAGTGAGTGGGTTGTAATAAAGACCAGGTTTCCTCGGTCTCTGAGGCCCAAGTGATTGCCTTGAGCCACTGTGTATGAGTGGGGGGTGTGGGCCGGAGCCAACAGAGTAGAATGGATCGCACTGCAAGTAGCATGCAAAGGCCAGCCAGTTTTCTGGAGTCCTGGCGAAGTTCGGGGAAATCGTGGAAGAGGCACCTCATTGGGGAAGGGGCGATGGGATGTTTGAGGATAGCAGACATGGTTGAGCACACCATATTCCAAAATTGGGTAAGACGGGGACAGGACCAGATCATATGAATGTAGTCGGCAGTATCGTGGACACATCTGGGGCATCTTGGGGATGATCATTAAGCTTGCAATGCAGTCGGCTCGGGGTATAATGGAAACTATGAAGTACCTTAAGCTGAATTAGTTTGAAGCGGGAGTTGAAATATACCCAGTGTATGCGAGCGCACATGTGAGCCCAACGTTCGTCAGTCACCTCCACCCGGTCGTCGTCGTCCCATGCCCGCCTCCCATTCCCATTTGGTGAATTCTGGAGTGGATCTGGATTGAACCATGTTGTACAATCTAGATAGCTTACCTCTAGTGGGTATAGTGGAGGTCAGTTCTTCAATAGCAGGATCGTCTGGTGGTATCGCTGGGAACATGGGGTATTTTTGTTTAAGGGTTACCCAGAGGGCCGAGTACTGGAGCCATAAAGACGGACCCCGTCTCAAAGACAATGGGAGGTCCGGCCATTCAATGAAGCTGCCTTGCACGAAGACGTCATGGATCAACTGGTATCCCGCCTCGGCCCAGCGGCGCACCATGGGCGGCGGTACTCGTGGGATCCCTGCAAGAAAGTTCCAGAGCGGAAGGTTGCTGTGGAATGGGTGGACAGTGCCAAGCAGTTTCCACGTTTTCGTTAATGCCAGGGACGTGCAAGCCACCGGGTCAAGTGAGTCCAGGGCTGGTGGGATGGGTTTTATCACCAGGGAGCGGATGTCTCGGTCGCTAACCATTAGTTTTTCGAGTCTGACAGGTGGAGGGGGGTCTATTGTGTTAAACCAATGTGACCAGTGTGACGTGAATTGGATTTACTCGAGTGCCACAAAAAGGAGTTGATCGTGCGAGTCAGTGTTCGGAAGAAGCCCTCGCCTGGCCATAGGGGGACGTTGGCGAACCTGTATAGTAGTTGGGGCAGCACTATCATCTTCGGTATCCCTATTCTGCCTGCAAGGGAGATCGGTAGCTCACTCCAGGCCAGGGTCCTGGTCACCAGGTGCATGAGATAATTTTCCTCGAAGGTCGACTCGAACTGTCGAGTTATTTCTATCCGAGATAGGTGAATTTTGACTGAGCCCACGCGAACCCCAGGGTATCAGGAGGGGGAAGAGTGCAATCCGTGAGTGGGAAAAGAGTGGATTTTGCGCAGTTCACCTTGAGGCCTGAGATGTGACCAAAGCGGACAACGTCCTCTAATATCGGGGGTAAATTGATGGAGGGAGAACGAATGAAGAGGAGTGCGTCGTCAGCGTACAAGGACACTATATCATTCTGGCCCGCAGTTCGCAGCCCTCTATGTGCGTGGAACTGGCGTAGCATGTCGGCAAAAGGTTCTATTGCTATGGCGAAGATCAAGGGAGAGAATGGACAACCCTGCCTCGTCCCCCTAGCAATTTTAAAGAGGGGGGGGAGCATCGGTCTTCAGTGTGGACCCTGGCCACCGGATCGGAGTAAAGTAGTCTGACCTAGGAGAGAAAGGTGGGGCCAAATTTGCATTTTTCAAGGACCCGCCAGAGGTATTTCCACGAGACCGAATCAAATGCTTTTTGCATGTCAAGTGTGGCGGCCACCGCGTGTACATTAGGACTTATTCTGCTAATAATGTTAAAGAGGCGCCTCAGGTTCAGGGAGGTGGAGCGTCCTGGGATGAAACCCGCTTGATCAGGGTGGATAACATATGGCATACATGGGGCAAGTCGTATTGCTAACAATTTGGCATATATTTTGACATCACAATTAATGAGCGAGAGTGGGCGGTACGAGCCGCAGTGTGTGGGGGATTTACCAGGTTTAAGTAATACGGTTATCGTGGCTTCTGGGAGTGATGGGGGAAATTTGCCTGTCTCCACTGATTCTTCCCAAAGAGCTATTAGGTGAGGGAGTAGAAGTGATTTATAGCGTTTATAAAATTTGATCGGGATGCCATCAGAGATGGGAGCCTTCCCAGAGGAGAGGAGGTCCACAGTGTCCGAGAACTCCTCAGGGGAGAGAGTCGAGGAATCCGATGGTCTCAGGAGAGAGAGAGACGATAGGGGGAGGGAATCGAGGTAAGAGTCGACTTCCGCCGTCGTGACATTATCCAAGCTGGCATACAGGGCTTCATAAAAGGTGAAGAATTCCGAGTTGATGTCCTGCAATGAGACAGCCAGAGAGCCATCAGGCCTCTCAACCCCAGGGATATGCGGGGCGCCTAACTCGCGGCGGATGAGCCTAGCAAGGAAGAGGCCAGGGCGTTCACCCTCGCCAAGCCAGGGTTATCCAAGAATTTTTGTTCACGGTCCGCCAGGGACCGGAATGTGTCGAGTTCCACTCCTATTGATGCCAGGGCCTCAGGGGTTGGGAGTAGTGAACATTGGGCCTCCAGAATCGATAGTTTGGATTCACTCTCGGCAATGTCCCTCCGGATTGTTCTAAGAATGCCACTTTCCTTGGACAGCGCTATGCCCCTAATGTAAGCTTTTCCCATAGAGTGGCCTGTCAAGACACCGATTCTGTATTTATTTCAAAGAACTCCTCGATAGCCACCTTGGGTTCGGAGCTAAATATGGGTCAAGGAGAGAGTGAGGTTTCAACCTGCAGTGCCTGGTACGGTTGCGGTCCGGGCCCCAACATGTGATGGTCACTGGCGAATGGTCAGATAGGGTTCTAGGAAGAATCATTAGTTGTGTCACAGTTTTTATCAGTATATCAGAGATTACCCATCTATCAATTCGGGAATAGGAGTCGTGCACCGAGGAGTAGAAGGAGTAGGAGCGGGAGTCGGGGCAGAGGAGTCTCCATGCGTCAACCATAGCGAGTCGGGGGAGAGATGTCAGTGTAGTGTAGGCTGCCTTGGTAAATTGGCAGGGCCTGGACCCAGATCTGTCGAGGTTCACATCAAAAATTGTGTTAAAGTCGCCCCCCCAGAGGATTGGAACTAGGGGAAAGCCATCGAGGAGGGACGTGAGATGTGTATAAAATTCAGGGTCGTCTATGTTAGGACCATAAATATTCAGGAGAACCACCTCTCTGTTCTGAAGCGTGGCATGGAGTAGCACATATCTGCCCTAGGGGTCCATCTGTGAGGATATAAGAGTGAACTTAAGACTTGTGGATAAGAGTCATTACCCCACGGCTTTGGGTAGAGAAGTCGGTAAAGTATCTTTGGGGGCCGCACGTTTTGGCAAATCTCACATTGATCGGCACAGGCATGTGTTTCTTGTAGAAAAAGTATTTTGGTCCCATGTCGTTCGGCCTGTAGCTGGAGTTGCCTCATTTTCTTAACATTTCCCAATCCCTGCACATTCCAACTCATGAAATTCAGGTTATCTTCAGTCAACAATGTAGAAGTGTTCGTATCAAGACAGTGTTGATTTCTGATGGCCGGTTTAGCAGCCCTGCAGCCCCAAACGTTCAATGTTACTCTGTGCACTGCCTTTGCTGCCAACGCCAAGCTTTTTATAACATAACACCCAACGTACCCCACCCCCACGCACATCCCTCCCCCAACTAGAGGAATGACAACCCCAAAACCCATTAACCAAATCCAAACCAGTGGCATCAATGCCGGGGGGCCTGTGGGCCGGACTGGTGGCGCCGCTCGGGGCCGAAGGCAATTCAGGATAAACATAGTGCCTAACAGAAGCTTCGTACGCAACTTGAAGAAGGTTTTGCACGCATGAGTGTGGCACAGACGTGTAACGGTGAACCAAACTGATCTTGAAGAGTAGTAGACTCATACTCCTAGCAAAGAGAGGTAGTCGGTGTTGGCGACCTCTCGACCGGGTAGTTTAATAGCTGTAGAAACATGGTTGAAGGGGAGGTGCAGCCTGGAAAGTGTTTGTCAATGAATCTGGAGGCCTCCTCTGGAATCATAAAAAAAACACCTGATCGGCGTGTTCAATACGCAGTTTAGCGGGATATAGCATGGAGTACTTAACTCCGTGGTCTCTTAGCCTTTTCTTTACCGCCAGGAAAGTCTTGCACTCCCGCTGGACAGCCACTGAGAAGTCAGGGTATAGGTGTATCCTTGCTCCACCCAAAATAAGTTCACCCTTAATTCTTGCGGTTCTGAGGAGAGCATCTCGGTCTCGGAAGTTCAGAACCCTAGCTATGATGGGGCGTGGGGGCGCGCCTGGCTTGGGTTTAACTGTTAGGGCTCGGTGTGCTCGACGATTGCGAACTGTGGGGAGAGCTTTGGGAGTCTAGGACCGACAGTAGTGTATGTTCGATATAGTCCTCCATTGGTTCATTGACGCCATCCTCGGGAACGCCAATAATGCGGAGGTTGTTACGCCTCGATCGGGATTCAAGGTCCTCATTTGTCTCATCAACCTCAAGGACTCGGTTTGAGAGCGCCGAGACTTCCGCACGCAGGGAACCCAGGCCATCCTTGGTGGAGCTCACTCTTGTCTCGATCTCTGACACCCGACTGTCGGTCCTCTCGATATGGGCCTTGATGGAGGATATGGTGCCATTCATGTCGTTCAGTTTGGAATGGAGTGTAGTGAAGCCCTCACGGATGAATTCCATCATGTTCTGGGAGTCTGGAGGGATGGATGATGATGAGTTAGTGGGGGGTCTGCTCAGGCACATCTTCAGTCAATCTCGAAGGAGTTTTTGCAAACATGTTAATGGAGCACGGTTTTTTCTGGCTCCTTTGGTCATTATGCCGATGACAAGGCTTGAGAGGAGTGAGAGAGGACTTATGGCACACCAGGTAGTGTGGGAGGGGCTCTAGCAGGTTATAGCACGTTGGAGGTCCGAGCCGCGCACACCAGTAGGAGGTGGTTGCCTGGGGTAACAGTAGGATATTGTATCTACCCCTTCAATGAATTGGGGGTCCCCCGAATAGTGTAGGAGATTGGACTGGCGCGCCTCAGTAGACAGTCCTATTTGCGTGCTGTGCCCCAGTAGGGGGTGGGCCCAGAGGATCGAGCAGGCGGGAGGGGGGGTCAGATGGCCGCACTTACGTCTTTGCAGTAGATGTCGCTGCCAATGTAGCCTGTGGGATCTCGATCTGCAGCGGGAGAACTGGGGATGGAGACTCAAAACCACATGTGTATGAGTAGACAGGTGTAACCGCTGTTGGTCGCCGAGGGTTTAGGTGCGGCGCCCCGGTGCCACCTCTCCGGAGGCCGGCAGCTCAAAGACCAGGCGTCAAGTTGTATTTCCTGAAGGGGCGCGAGGAAGCTAACTCTCCGTCTCGTTGTATTGTGTGCAGCCTGCTTCTGGCTGTCTGATATGTATACAGGGAGGTCAGGATGCACACTCCATTGCCAGTAGGTCCCGCAACGTTGTCGCAGGAGAAGATGATGTTGCCTGCGGGAGGCACCAGCCTGTGTATATGGGGTTCGCTGCCAGGATGGGCAGAAGGCCGCGTCGGGGCGACCAGAGACTAGTGTGTCATCAGGCACAGTTCAAAGGTCAAATGCAGTCTGAGCTGCGTGTAGATGGAGAGGAAGGGATTGGGCGCACCTATACCGCGGGGGGCACCATGAGGGGAGGAGGAACGGAGCCGGGACAGGGTCCGGGCCGCAGCACGCCTTCAGGCGCGATCCATCGGGCACCAGGGTATCCCCCATCAGATGCGACCGGTCAGTGCCCACCCCAGGGCAGCGCAGCCCAGTATTATTTTGTCCTGTGGGCACGTTGGTAAGGGACTGGTGGCAGTCACTCTGTAGATTCCTTTAGAGTGTATGTGAATTAGTGCCCATCAATTGGGGTGCTTGAGGACTTTTGTCCTCCATGTACCTTATGGCCGCCAAGGATCCGGTATTTTAGCCCACATTGCCAGGGGAGCGTGGCACCTGGGATCCGTCGGTGCGTCGCAGCTCAACCCAGAGTGCTGAAGTCTCGTTGACTGTGGGGGAGGAAGCCTACCACCGGGCCACTCACTCGTTGCAATGTGGCCACCGAGGGGGGGCAGGACACGACCGATGCAGGATACAGACCGCCACCCAGAGCGGGCGCCGGCACAGCCCACAGGGATCTCAGCCCGCCCCAGGGCGTGCAGCTCCGTCGGCGGTGTCAGCTCGCACCGAAGATGTGGGGCCTGAGCGCCCGCGTTGCCCGTTCCAAGTGCCCACTCACATGCAGAACGGCGGGGCGACCCACCGCTCGGCGGGATTCCTCGAGGCTGGCGGGGCGTCCCAGGTATGTGAGGCGGATCGGCTCGCCTCTCCACCAGCGCCGGATTTTGGCACGCAGCTGCACAGCTGTTGGGAGATGGCCGCGGCAGCACCCGATCTCAGGGTTCCCGACACCGTTTTCAGTCGGAATTCGGACCGGGTGGTCCCTGGGCTAGCTGCTCGTGAATCGTAGCAGTAAGGTTCACACAGTTGATCGTAGAGGCACAGGATCAGGATCTGGTGATCTGCCTGCCGCAGAGCTCACAGTTCAGTCGGCCATCTTGTTCAGCGCAAAACAGCGCCCCCCAATTTTTCGTTTTAATAATCTCTAAGTTTCATATTTTTGTCAGTTCGGTACAATATTTTAGAAGTATTTTCCTTAAACATATATTTAATCCAATGTCAAATCCACATTTTCAGTCTGGCCCACCTCCAAGGTCTTGGCTGAGTCAGAGAGTCACATGGCTTGTCTTCCTGCCAGGGCAGTTTCTATTGATGCCCCAAATTAGCATTTCTATTCAGCTCAAGGGAGCCCTTTGTCTGCACTCAGAGCAACAGGCCAGGGTGCCCCTCCCTGTTACTTTTCACACCAGCCTGCCAGTGTCTTAGCAGAGCACAGGAGAACAGATTCCTTTGTTTAGGGAGGAGGTGTGGAATCTGTTTGAAGCCCAGTGTGGGAAACTTTAACTTTTAACACAATGTCTGAAATTGTCTTGTCCTAAAATATAACTTACATTTTTAACAAATGCATCAACCAATTTCTTACTTCAAGCCTTTTTAGAATAGTTTTGAATTGTATCCACCTCTTAGGCTTCTGATAGCAAGTCTTTCTTTGGCATAGAAAGACTTACACATCACAAGTTTTAAATCGCCAGCTTCTGACAGAGGTGAGTAATGGTACTACACCCATTTTTGACAGATTTCTTCCAGCAACCATCTTCAAAAGTGGACTTTGATCAGATAATATGTACTTCTGTGGACATTGTATTTATGTGGATTCTCGAAGTAGAATGATGTTCAGCACCCAACAAGGAAGTTGGGTCTTTTTGGGTGGTTTGTGAGCCAAGATTTTTGCAAATTTGACAGCCAGGGAAAAACGGATTTTTAAAACAGCTCTGTGTTTCTTTTGCAATGATTTTGCTCTGTGGGCAGCCAAATGGTGGGTTTTGGCAGTGGTCCCCCGTGTTCCCACTGACATAGGCAAAAGTGGTTGGTGGCCTATTTTTCAGATTTTTACTGCGCACTTTCTGGTGATTTTTAGAGAGCAGCATGCTTTCCGGCAGCCATTCTGATGTTTCTACTGCCAGCAATGCACAGTAATGTTGCAGGGCCTAGACTAGTGGGTTGAAACATCCCACAAGTTGTAGAAAGTCCAAAGACTTTGCTAAGTTGTTTGAAGCAATCCTTTACCAAAGAAGTACTTATAGTGGAGTTAGGAATTTCATTGAGTCCTGGCAGGTGAGTATAACAGGAAGAAGTCATTAAGAAGTCATTAAAGTAATGTGTTGTGGTTAAAGACTGGAGAAGCAGAAGTGGTAAAACCACTAAAGTACATTGTAAACAGTTGTGGAATCACACTGAGAAATCATTATTGCTGGAGCAAATATATGGTGAAATGTTATGAAACCATCCTGAATCCAATCATCATTTGTTGATTCAGATGAACTGTGGAAGTATTTTGATTTATTAAGACAGAGTTGTGTTGGACTTTCTACAACAAGTGGAGAGATAATAACTTGTTGAATATTTTGAACTGTTGGTCTAAGTCCAAAGGAAAGACGTTTGTGGAACAAGAAGAACTTTGCAATGAGAACTGTGTTATAAGAAGGAACTTTCTTACTTTGAACTGTTGAATGAAAATCCTGTTTGAATCTGTAGAATGTTACGAGGAGAAACAGTTATAAGGTTTATAGTGAACATAACTTATTTTGTTATATTTGACTAGCCACAAATTACCTTCTTAAGTTGTTCTGTATACAAGTGTGAGGGACAGATTGCCTTTGCTAGAGTATTTGATAGGCAGGGAAACTCATTAGGGTAGGGATAGCGAGGCGTTTGTCAAACCCTTTTGAGTTAATAAAATGGCATCTTATGAAAGCCTTCATCCAGTTGTCCGCCTAACATTTCTGGCCCTCACAATTATTTGTGTTTCATCGGCATGGTTGTAGCAGGATACCAGATCTATTGATGAAAACTTGTAACAGTGTCATGTAGATGTTGAAAAGTAGAGGTGAAAGTCTGGATACACTCTGCAGGTAAGCAGTGAGGTGGGGAATTGTACTGGCCCAAGATTTTCTTTTCCATTCTACCTGTGAGGAAGGAGGTTATCCAGTGTAGAGCTGATTCTTTAATACCAATAGTTTTCCATTTTGTTTAGGAGGATCTCGTGATTTATGGTGACCAAAGAGGCTGAGATGTCTAGCATCATGTTAATCCCAAAGGCATTCCCACCAACTAGCGGTCCCTCCCTGCTGAAACTACTTCTTCAGTACTTTTTGAGCTTGCTTTGTCACAAAGCAACACCAAACTTTGTGCTGTATAGCACTTGCTAGTGTTATATCTAAGCATTCTTTTGAGTGTTTAATGACTTAATTACCTCAATAAATGATTGTAATGTTCTGTTTATTTATTTTTGCATTTGTTACAGCACACACAACCCTAAGGTATCTAGGTGCTAGTTACAGTAAGGTATAAAGTTACAAGTGGCGTGGCTTGCCGGCCATGCGGTAGGCAGCAAAGCTTCAGAGCTCTGCAGAGATCCTGAATGTAAATCGGTAAAGCTGGTTAGATTTGATATACAAACACTGCGAAAATGCAATGAGAAGGTGTCTAAAGGTCCAGTGAACAGCTGGGGAGATTCTCGTCGTGTGCCGGAGAAAGGAACGAGCAGAAAAGAAATGGAGAAGATCCTTGCCGCCGAATCCAAAATGGCAGGTGCATGCTGTGCGGCTCACTGAGGAGAACCCTTGCAGCGAAGCGGCCGGACGGTGGCCCGGCAAGGGACAAGAGGCATGTGGCGGCATGAGTAGCGGGGGCAGCCGCACCATAAGCAGTGTCCAGAGGGAACGCCAAGAGCAGTGGGACGACGACAGGACTCCTGAAAACCAAGGGGTAACCCAGACCGCCCAGCCTGCGCAGGTAGCACAGAACATCAGAGAAAGGTTGACCAAGGGGCAGAACATCGGTCACCAGGACACCACAACAACGGCCCCAAGTGCACTGGAGATGTGGGCATGCTCTCACCAGCGCGGACAGTGCCTCGGGCGGTCCCGAGGCGCAATAAAGGGACCCAGGAACCAACAATACATCCCCCCCTCCGCGTGGAGCAACAGCAACCCAGGGCGTCCCCAACGGCAAGTGGCAGCAACCCCCCACCCCCGGGGTGGAAGTGGAGTGCTGTCTGCCTGCACCACGACACGCAAGACAACAATTACCCTGCATAACACACGGCGGGAGCACACAGGCCTGCCAAGAGCTGCGGCGGGACCACAGAAGAGCCCATGCCCGCCTGCCTGCACTACAACAGCGATAACGCATGCACCCCCTAAGCGGAGGCGAGATGCAAGCCCGCATCCGCAGGCTATCACAGCGTCTGGGAGGCGAGCGGAAGACCCAGCGGGACCAGCAGAGAGTGAGCAGGCCCACGCAGAGGTGAGCGGCACCGCAGCAAGTGTGACAGCTATCCAAATAGGCGCAGGGGGAAACGCAAGCTGAAGGACTGCTGCAGGGAGAACAGCACCTGGAGGATTTCAGGTAAACCCAGCAACGTGGGAGGCCACAATGCATTGCTATATTATACTGGCGCAAACGCCGACCAGGAACATTGATCTGGGTCCACAGGGTGGGGCCAGGAGCAGACCATTGAGACCGCACAGTGCTCTCCGGCCCATTTGGAAGGGGCAGGAGGCACCATACGGGGGCGCTTGACAAGTCCACCAGCCTGTAGGCGCGATCATCGCACAAAGCACCCTGATGTGTATGTGAACACGCCGGACATAGCGCAGACCCCCGAGACACGGCGGTAGCAGGAGAGGGGATAACTCCGCACAGTGGGGGACAAATATCAACACGACCTACTGGAAGGTTGAGGCGCATGATATGACGGCCATAGGGGGAACCGGCCAAGGACAAGGGGTGACAATCACCTCCGAGCGATAGATGGTGCAAACACCCAAAATAAGTGCAAATACAGAATGATGACACATGGGAGGGCGCAATCCATGGTGTCCCCTGAAGTCAACTGAACTACACTTATGCTGCGTGGCCCTTGTGAGTATACACCCCCCATGAGAAGGCAACAAGTAAGGGCAAGATAGGCGCATGAGAAAGGAGAAAACGCCCTGGACTAGAGAGGCGCATCTGCGACGTGTGGCAGCCAGATAAATATTGTGTACAAAACACTGAACAAACCCCCAGGAGACCTCAGAGAAGGGCAGGAAGATTATAAAAGTGCATAAGAACTACACCTACCGGGCCCACGAGAGAATGGGTGAGAGGGGACCCTAGTCTGGTTCAGCAGCATGGACGGCAAACAACTCAATCCAAGTAACCCCGCAGGAAACCCCATAACAGCAAAGAGATACTCTTAACATCCCTGCAGTAACATCACCTGCGAGAGCAGGCCTTGCTCCAGATGCTGAGGAGGTGGGCGAGTCTCGCAACACACCAAGCGGAGAAAAATGCAGACAAATCAAAATGCGGAAAGGGTAAACAGACCAGCATGGAATCATTTGCCAAAAAGCATGACAAAAGCCAACCCACCACATCAGAGGCAAGCACGACTGCGATCAGCCCAGAATAGCAGGAACGAGGACGAGGTTAGGGTCCCATATTAAAGTCTATAACGCCCTGAAGGCGTCCCTGGAACATAAACTAGATGCGGTCATGGTGGATGTGGCCCTCATTTGGCAGGATGTACGGACCCTGGCAGACCGAGTGAGTACTGCGGAACAGCAGGTACAGAATAACATCACCAACATTGTTAATACCCAATCCCAAATATCAGATGTACTACAACTGATATTGAGCACAGGGCGGAAGATGCAGTGGGAAGGGCTCGAAGAAATAAGGTCCGGATTGTCGGAATGCCAGAGGTGGAGGAAGGCAGAGACCCCACGAACTGTGAGGAAAACCTGCTGCTGCAAGAGATCGGGGCAGGGGTGCTGTCCCAGGGCTTCGCAGTGGAGAGAGCCCACAGGGCCCTGACCAGGATCCCTCAACCGTGAGTGCCCCCAAGACCGATGATCGTCAAGATCATGAACTTTAAAGATCGGGAGAAAATACTGACATTCTCAAGGGGAGAGGGGGTGATAACCAGGAACTCCTCCAGGTTAGCATTCTACCTGGACTACACGGCTCTGGTCCAGAGACAACAGGCGTCCTTTAGACTGACTAAGGAATGCCTCAGGGTAGCAAACATAAGGTACATGCTACTTTACCCCGCCAAATTAAATGTGATGCGTGAAGGCAGATCGCACTTCTTTGAAATGACAGAGGAGGCCCATGCATGGATGGATCAACAGGGCATCCCCCAACAGAGAGCCAGAAATGAGAACAATAACAGCAATCTACTCCAGTGACAACATGTACAGAATTAACAGTGAATATGGACACTGAAGACACCATTGATATGACGCAGGCCAGTTGAAGTATAAACAAAGAGCAATGAATCTTGGTCCTGCTGCAGGTAGACGCTGGGACACAGAACCCCACAGATTTCTACAATTTCAGATGCCAGTTCTAAGGCATCACGCTGCAGCGAGCCTGCACCAAATAGGGAGGGCAGGCAATTAAGAAAACCAAAAGCAGGCCCATGGGGACGGACGGGCCAAGACAGGACATGGTGATATGAACTCAGAGGATCTCACAAAAGCTAACTGGAACGTCCAGGGCTAAATGCCTATGTTAAGAGTCTGAGTGTGCACACCTGGCTCAATAAATCAAGAGTTAAAATAGCGATGTTGCAGTAAACCCACCCGACGAGAGACAAACAGTCCAAAATAGCAACCAGGTGGGGTGGACAAATGTTCAGCTCGACCTATTCTACTTACGCCAGAGGGGTTTAACATGGATAGCCCCAGGGGTCCCTTTCCAGCTGTTAATGCAGAAACAAGAAAGAGAGGGTACGTGGGTGTTGGTGCACGGGATGCTAGAAAACAAGGAAGTGTGCTTGGTTAACACATACGTCCCAAAACCAGGAAGCAACAACATTCTTCCATAAACTAGCACCACGGCTCGTCCCATATAGAGAGGCCGCATTCATTTGGGAAGGGGATTTCAACTGTGCATTGGACCCGGTCCTAGATAGATCGGATGATAAAAACAAGAAGCCGGCCCCACCTGCGAAAGCGTTGCAGAAAATTCTGGAGCAGCTAAAACTGGAGGACGACTGGAGAAGGGTGCATGCAGATAAGAGGGGATACTCCTACTATAGCGCCCCACACGGTACGTTTACACGTATAGATTATTTCTTTACCGGCAGCGACACACTAGGAGAATTCACCATTGCGCACCTTAGAGCAAGGACACACTCAGATCATACCCCGCTGACAGCAATATGGGGGTACACGCACAGAAAGGCCCCCATACCAACCTGGAGATTGCAAGCAGAGACACTGCTGGAGGGGAAGGTCCAGGGGTATCTTCAGGATATAATAGATGATTATTTTCAACTCAACACAGGTAGCGTAGACAGATCAGCAACTATGTGTGGGACGCCTTCAAGGTGGTAGTCAGAGGAGCAGCGATTGGGAAGTCAGCAGGACTTAAAGGAATGGTTCTGACAGAACTTGGGGAGATCGAACGAGAAATAGAGAGGATGGAATCGCAGGCAGGCTCACTGGGGGAAGAACCACTTGAACTTGTGCCCCTTAGGATACAGTGCAACACTGTCTGGGAGAAATTGGGGAATCTAAACTACGGGAAGTACACACAGAGACTGCATGCCGAGGGGGATATACCAGGAAGGCTTTTGGCCTTGTTAACCAAGCAGGAGGTTAGGAAAGTCCCGATCAAAGCGGTTGGAGACAACACAGGGGAGGAGGAAAGGACCCAGGAGGGGATTAACCACAATTTTTCACAATTTTATGAGGCCTTATACTCGAGCACTCAGGAAGCAGACAGCTCAGATATTGCCGACGCCCTAGACCCGATTGAACTCCCAAAATTGGATGTAGAGCAGGCTCAGATACTTGAGGCCCCCTTAACGGCAGAGGAACTGGAAGCGCTAATTGACAGCATCCCGACATCCAAGACCCTGGGACCTGACGGGCTACCCGGAGAGTTCTACAAAAAAATACAAACCACTTTAGCTACTAAATTATTAAATGTGTATCAAGAGGCATTTGAAACAGGCCAATTACCAGACAGCATGCGAGCAAACCTTAATAATACCCATTCTCAAACTGGGAAAATCGCCCCTGGACTCTGACTCTTAGAGGCCTATTTCCTTGATTAATCAGGACTGCAAAATCCGAACAGCAGCCCTCCCTAATATGTTCAAAACTGTTATACACACGCTGGTGCACCCAGACCACACGGGCTATGTCCCAGGGCGCAACATCACGTGGAATTTGTGAAGGCTACACCATGTGGTGGATCAAACCAACGATAGACGGGGTGAATGCGCCATATCATCCTTAGATGCGGTTAAGGCCTTCAATTCCATTAATTGGAATTGGTTGTTCAGTGTGCTAGCTCATTTTGGTATGGGTGAGGGCTTTCAAAAATGGATCAGGCTACTGTATAAAGATCCAAAAGCCAGAGTCAATACAGGGAGGTATATTTATTTCGGAAGCATGGAGGATATATAGGGGCACAAAACAAGGCTGCCCGCTATCCCCAATTCTTTATATATTGGGTTTAGAACCCTTAGCGGCCTTCCTGTGAGCAGCTTATGCAGACATAGAGATACGAATAGACAATGCCATACATCTAGTATCACTGTAGGCTGACGATATGCTTTTATTTGTCACAAACCCTTGTGATAACCTCCCTGACCTGCTGGAGGCAATAGATGCATATGCCAAACTATCAGGCATTTCCATAAATAAAGAAAAATCCATCTTGTACCCCCTGGCAGAACTCAGACAGGTTCCCATATATGGGCCTCACGTCGGCGCCAAGCACCTTCCACTATTTGGGTATAGAAATACATCATTATCCTATAGAGACACACAATGCCAACACACAACCAGCCCTAGTGAAAACGGTGAAGTCCGTGTAGTTCTGGAGGACATTGCCACTTGCAATGATAGGGAGGGCAGCCCTTTTGAAAATGACTGTCTTACCTCGTCTGTTATATTACTTTATGAATATACCTCAAAACATACTCAGACATTTTTTAGGAAATTGAACACAATAGTGCAGGAATTCCTGTGGGGAGGCGCGAGGAACAGGTTAGTCCTACACGCTCTACAAAGGGACTACCACTCCGGGGGAATCATAGTGTCAGATTACGAGAGATACTATCTAGCAGGGCAGCTGCAATTTGTGGTCCGATGGTTGGGGGATGATGCATCCATAGACTCACTAATATTTCAGCCAGCACTACCGTACTGCGATTTACGAGAACTCATCTGGATGGAAAAGCCCTGGACCGAGAGCCTGCCTATCCTGATCAGATTGGGGCCAACGCTATGGAAGAAGGCGCGGAAGATCCAAGGAATCCAAGACCCATGCTCCTTCCAGATTCCCCTGGCGGGACTGGTGGGCACCCGGAAGCCCTGGCAGCATATAGGACACATTGGGAAGCCAAAGGAGTGGCACAGGTGGGAGACTTGTCGAAGGAGGGAAAATGGGTGGACTTCAACATCCTTAGAGAAGAAAACGAAATACACAAAGGCCAGTTCATGCTGCACAACAGGATAGTCCAAACAATCAGGAAATGGTGGCCGGACCTCGCCGGAGAGGGGGAAATAAAGGAAGATCTAGACACATGGTACAACGTCTCCGAAGGAGTACACACAACGTTCAGGCTCTACGAACAGCTTATGAAAAGCAATAACACCAGGGAACTGCATGTACGACACCAATGGGAGACAGAACTCCAAAGGCTGTTTACAGATCATGAATGGATGCGTTCTACAATATACAAAAAAGGTCTCTAGAAATGTAAGATTCAGGCAGACACAGCTCTACGTCACGAACAGAGCGTACCTCACCCCAAAAAGACTATCCAAGATGGTGAATAAAGACACTGGAACTTGCCCCAGATGCGCAGCAGAAAATGCAGACATTCTCCACATGTTCTGGGTGTGCTCAGTAATACAGACATGTTGGGTAGGTATCAAGACAAGAGCGACAGCGGGCACATTACAAATGCAGGAATGGACGCCGGAATCCTAATTGTTAGGACTGTTCCCAAGGGGAGGCAAACAAAAAAGACACATGTAGCCAAGATGAAGGACTTGATATGCATCCTGGCAAAGCGCTGGATCGCAATGGCATGGCAGGCCGACACAGGGCCCAGCATAGAAGCATGGTGGGCCGACCTGCATTGTTGGGCATTGGCAGAGAACAGTGTGGACCAGTGCAGTACAGAGAGGGTCAAGGGAAACTAGTGACAAGATAATGGCCTGGAACACACTCCAACAGGATGATGGGATCCACAGATGACAGGGATACCGAGGATCCTGACGAGATGGAAAGCGTTGTTACGAACCCGATGAACCAAGAGGAAAGCCCTAACGAAGGCGTCTACCCAGCCGTGGGTGCTATTCGAACACCAGTGCACTGGGTTTGGGGAAAAGACAGGCTGCTGGAAAGAGGTAACTGCATATAGACATGAGAAAGCACAAAGACGATCACAATTGTGAGACACTCCCCACAAGCAGTGTCATTCCGTATGTTATGTTAGTTGTTTAGTGTTGAATGTTGTTAAAACACAATAAAGAGTTTTAAACAAAAGGTACAAAGTTACAAGTTACATTAAGGTAAAAAGAGAAGGAGGGAGGGGGTTGAGGAGATGCAATAGTGGGATGGAAGAGTCTTAGGAGGAACACAGTTAGTTCAACAGCCAAGTCTCAGTTTCTGCAGAAGGTCCAGTACGCCTGTTCTTTTGTGAGTGCTGGTTGAAGATTATTCAGAGTTTGGCAGTCATGACCGGGAAGCTCTTACCTTACTGAGAGGCGGTTGAAGTTGGGGGTCTAAAGAAAGTGAGAGTTCGACAATCTAAGAGGTCAGGCAGGGGCGTATTTCTCCACGCAGCATGAGAGGTAGGTTGGGGCAGTGTGGGAGAGACATTGGTGGACCAGGGACAATGTTTTGAACTTAAAGGCATGGTCCAGTAAAAATTGTTATTGTCCCTATGGGTCGGCCATGTTTTTTTAAGCCTAAGTGGCTCGATTTTAGAAAACTTTCCTATGGACCTTACCCGAGTTTTCGTCCATTAAACGCACGCGAAAACAGGCACCAGGGAGCCGCCATTTTGTGATAATCCTATCACTTGCCGCATCGCCCTGGCTGACCTGCTTCTGCGGCACAAAATCAATTCCCCCGCCCCTGAGCCTGTCATCAGCAGACTCGTACCGCCCATTTCCCAACGCCAAAGCACGTCTTGTGTCAACATTCGCTGCGCTTCAGCTAATGATGTGTCGCCATGGAAATGGCAGGACGCCTCTTTCCTCAATAAGTATAAACAGACCGTTTCACAACACACAGCAGCAGACTTTCGATTCCATTCCTCTCTCTGTGTTACTTAAGAGTATTTTGTGACTCGTTTCTGTGCTCTGGTCAGCTACCTTCGCCGCTTGTAGCCCGTGTGAACACCTGTACCATCTTGGTAAATTATTTTACTTTGTTTACCACACAATGTCTACAATAATGCCCTACATGTACGAGCCCGAGTATACCGAGGAGGAACTACTGGAAAGGGAAGCACGCGAAAACGATGGGGATTCGGACGGCAGTTGGCAGGACGAATCAACAGATAAAGAGCCTGGGCCTAGTCGCATGGATGGCGTCTCCATCTGGTGCACATGCAATCGGTGCGAGCTAATGCCAACCGAGGAGGAGAACTGCTGCTGCCGAGAAAACTCGGGATGCCTGGCCTACATTTCGGAAGGCGAGCCACGACCGCAATGCATCACCAAGCTGCCAGACTTCAGGGCAGCCTGCCTCACATGGGCCGTGTTGAGAATAATGATGGTGCTTATGCACGAACTTCGCGCAACTGTTCGTCCTCGTAATCCGAGTAACGAGTAAGTACACTCTGCTTGTCATGCCACTCCTATTTCATGTTCTTCTACTATATCCAAAATTATATATTCATATCATAGTAACGCATGAAAGTCGTTCAATAGTGTGCATTGTCTAGATAGCATTTGTCCGTGCAGAATGCCATTAGTTACAAGAATTGTCATTGACAACAAACGTTTATTAAACTTATCTTGGTCATTTAAAAACAGTTTGTTTCATTCCTTTTCACAGGTGGTACAGGCTGGCGGCCTATCGTTCCTTTACATGGTGGCTCCATGGAAGGCTTGGCCACCGCGTTCGAAGAGTGATACCCGTCTGTGCCGTTCGTGCCATAAGAGAAACGTTCCCGAGTGACAGCGGTCAGTACAGGGGATTTTCTCTCGCTGTGCTGCAACCTGACCTGTATAATCTTTAAAGTCTTGTATTTTTGTGTCATGAAAATAAGATACAAAATAAAACACCACATATATTTTAACAACGGTTGTTTCGATTTCTTAAATGAATCAAGTGTGTCTCCATTCAAGGATGGACGTCAGACATCTGTGCTCCGAATGGGTGAAGGTCTAGTCGCTGTGAAGCAGGGTGGTCACTATCTATCTAAGCTAACATAACATATTCTCGATAATGCATGCACTAAATAACACTTGTTCAAAGTCTTTCAGTAGGTTATGTCTCTATAAAAGTCACACATATATCTATACTAACAATTACCATTGGATTATACAGGCCTTAGGGTCTTGACCACTATAATACACCGGTTGAAGTGTGGGTCTGTGCTCACAGGAATCTCCGGTATGTGGCATTTGTTATTGATAAGCAACAATATACTATCAAAGGCGGTTCGCGCCAGTGGATGCGCGCTGGCATTGGCGCGAAAGGCCAAGGTGCCAAACTACATGTACACTTCAAAAGGTATCCCATGCCAAGGGGCCATCGGTCACATGGCCTCCTCAGACCCTGTGTCTCCAGCCAGGCCTCTCCTTGAAGCAGGCCGCCCCGCTGCAATCCACATAAGTGTGTCTCCATTCAACAGTCTTCCTGTGCCTTATCTGCACGCCCCAGGCCCCTCCATCCCACCCACCCTCTATCAAAGGCGGTTCGCGCCAGTGGATGCGCGCTGTCAGGGGCGCGAAAGGCCAAGGTGCCAAACTACATGTACACTTCAAAAGGTATCCCATGCCAAGGGGCCATCGGTCACATGGCCTCCTCAGACCCCGTGTCTCCAGCCAGGCCTCCCCTTGAAGCAGGCCGCCCCCCTGCAATCCACATAAGTGTGTCTCCATTCAACAGTCTTCCTATGCCTTATCTGCACGCCCCAGGTCCCTCCATCCCAGCCACCCTCTATCAAAGGCGGTTCGCGCCAGTGGATGCGCGCTGTCAGGGGGCGCGAAAGGCCAAGGTACCAAACTACATGTACACTTCAAAAGGTATCCCACGCCAAGGGGCCATCGGTCACATGGCCTCCTCAGACCCCATGTCTCCAGCCAGGCCTCCCCTTGAAGCAGGCCGCCCCCCTGCAATCCACATAAGTGTGACTCCATTCAACAGTCTTCCTGTGCCTTATCTGCATGCCCCAGGCCCCTCCATCCCACCCACCCTCTATCAAAGGCGGTTCACGCCAGTGGATGCGCGCTGTCAGGGGCGCGAAAGGCCAAGGTGCCAAACTACATGTACACTTCAAAAGGTATCCCACGCCAAGGGGCCATCGGTCACATGGCCTCCTCAGACCCCGTGTCTCCAGCCAGGCCTCCCCTTGAAGCAGGCCGCCCCCTTAATACCACGACATACATACATCATTCATTCACAAACACACCCCTGTTTCTAATACTTTATAAACCACTTGATATGTCTCATGAGAACATCTTTGTGCTTTGCTAGTCAACTCCTGAAGGTGCTACCTGGCAACCACTGAGATCTACGCTAATCTGCTCCTCGTTGTGCTATCCGTAAACCTCTGTGACCGCTTAGAGCAAACCCATCAGTGTGCTACCTGTGGCCGGCCACTTATTCTCCTGCAACATACTGCTCTGCTTGCTGAATCCAACTGTTTGTTGGTCAAGGTAAGGCCATGTATCCTAGTCATATTTCGTAGATTTTTAAATTTCTATTTGCGAGTAGAGTACACAATAGTGCTATGTTCATTGGTCTCATTGCTATTGACTTGAGTTTCCATTGCTATGCTATCAATATATCTATTTATTTTCATCTGTGTCTATTGTCATCGAATTGCATCCTTCGGGGGTCCAGTCTCTAATGTAAGCATGTTTCCTTCTCGTGCAAGACAGAACATCCAAGGGACGAGTCACATGTTCAGAGTTTCATCACATCATTTATACATTTCTGCAATTTATGCAAATACTAAGCCGCACATAATGAACTGGTATAGTTCCTGAGACCAAAACAAACCTTGCATTGATCATTGTATGATTCATTTACTTTTGTATCAAATCTTTATTCTTGAAGATTGTATAATAATGTGGATATTTACTTTTCAGATTTATCAACAATGCCTGCCTGTTCGATTAGCGGTTGCCCCTCGAAGACCCATGCGAAATCTGAAGGCACTACAATGCATGTATTCCCGAAAACTGTTGATCGAATAAGAGAATGGGTCAGACATTGCGGATATCCACTGGATGAGCTGGAAAGTAGAGTCCAACAAGTCTTACAGGACAAGAGGGGCGATCGATACCGCATCTGCAGCCGGCACTTTTCCTTGGACATGGACACAACATCTTGGGTAACAAAGAAGAATAAACGGCAAACGACACGGAAATTGCTCGAAAACGCTATTCCCACTCTATTCGTCCACATTCCGCCACCGGTGAGTCAAGTGTCCGGATTTAGCTTTAGGCCTTGCGGTAAAGTGTAGGTAGCCGAATGGATTAATTGATATTGTAGGTGTTCTATTCCTTGTAATAATTTCGATATTGATAGGAGTGTATAGTTTTTTGAATAATGACATTTATCAATGTATTCTTTTTCGATTTCATAACCCACAAACGCAATGTATATATATGGGAACAGGGAACTGTGCTGTATTGAGCATTTTTCAAGTATTCTGTCGCCTTACATGGCTATTTTTAATATTGGCATTTCATTATCAGTCATTAATTTACCTTTACAACTTCTTGACTATCCCTTGAACCTGAAGCAAGAACATTCTACATCCTCGACGTGGTCGCAGTTATCAACCACTTCTAGCGCGTATCAGGTAATCTTACTAGGCTAATCCGCTATAGACTTGTTTTATGCATGTCAAGTAATAGTTTTATTCTATCGTGTAGTTATTTTACCGAATGTTTGGTTAGTGCTTTCCAATTGATATACACCTTAGTTATCGTCCACTGGTGTTTGTTTTCAGTTATAATTAGTGTTATCCATACTAATGCAAGTACTGTCTTTCAGGGAGATGCTGAAGCGTCCGCCACATCTACAACATTTCTAGATGTTCTTCACCAGCAGGAGGTATGGATACTGACAGCTCCATCGGGCGTCATCATCAGAGCTGGAATTCTTGTTGTTTGATTGTTCTACACAATGTTTCATTCGTGGTTAGCCGTTGATATGTACCTGTCATGATGCCTACCTCCAAGGAGCCGAGTCCGACCCAGCAACCCCAGAGGCAGGCAGGCATTCCCCCCAGGGAAGTGCCAGCGGGCCCTAGCTGGGGCCCTTTGGACACAGTCCTGGCGCCTTAGGCGCCAGGCTCATGTTGGACCCCTGTCCTGGCGCCTTAGGCGCCAGGCTCATAAAGCTAGACATGTGTTCAAGTGTTTCAATGTGCACTTACCTGATGCAGACCATGCTGCTACATCCAGGCCCTCTTGAGGCCTGAATGGAACTACTTTACCTGTGGGACTACTTTCCACCTGGGTGTGGTCGGGGAAGGATACATACCTGATCGGTGGAAGGATACATACCTGGAACTTCTTCCAAAGCTATTTAAACCACGCCCGATCAGCAACTCTTGCTTCGCGTTGTTCTGCTTCTCGCAGCTGGACGCTCACCGTGTCAGCTCCTGCATCTGGACTTCAGCCACGCCTGTCAGCATCCTGGGTCACCTGCAAAGGGAGATAAGAGAGAATTGGGGAGAGAAAGACGACCGTACCATCTAAAGCTGTATCATGGAGACATCACACCGAAGATCCTGAAAGGGAAGACATCATTTTTAAAAGCATTTCATTTCGATCGCTGCAGCGCTGCATTTCACTCACCTTTCCTGGGCACCTCCATCTTCAGCAGCGATCATCCGGATCCGCAGCCACTTCCCAGTGCCTAGAGAGAAAAAGACAAGAACACAAGGTGAGAGAAGGAAGGGAATAGGAAAAGCTCAGTTTCCTTCTAAGACTTACCAGTTGGGTCATTCCCATTTCATTTCGGGTCCTGCCGCTTCCTGGCATTCCGGACCCCGGCCCCTATGGGGAAAAAAGACATAAGCGTTAGCGCTTGCTGCAATAAGACAATGAACATTATTATTAAGCTTGAACTTTTGAACTTGCAACAGAACTCTTACAGCGCCTTACCTGAATAGTCAAGCTTATTTGAACTTCCATCAAACCTCAATCCAGTGAAGTAACTGGGTTTCAACGCGCCCCTGCATCAGAAGCAGGATGGAGAACTCATCCTTCCAGACCCTAAGGTGAGACTTCACGGGGAATCGTGGAAGGGTATCGTGGAGGGTTGGAAGGAAGTGGGAGGCTTGAGCATTATTCCGTCAGTAGGTAATACTCCCTTTTCACGCAAAGGGGAATATTCCTACGAGCCAGAGAAGCCAGAGTAGAGGGGCCCTACCTGTCCATCTTCAGAGTCCTGCGCTTCACCATTGAAGAAGCATCAGCACTCGAAGCCAGACCTGCGCCTCCGTGGGAATCAGGTGAGCGTGACAGTACCTGTGCGGTCGACCCCAGGTGTGCGTTATGTTTTCACTATTGTAATCCTCACTAATGCAAGTACTATGTTTCAGGCAGTTGATGGAGCGTCAACCCCTGCACTTGATGCGGAGCCTGACATTCAAGTAATTCCAGGGGAAGTGGAAGCGGGACCATGCGTATACGAATCGGCGCAACAGCTTTCGGAAGTGCGCACTACATTTGCAACATCCACAGATATTCTTCAGCAGCACGAGGTATGGATACTGACAGCTCCATCATGCGTGATCATATAACGTGATTCCATTTGCTATACTTTCTTCTCTATTAACGCAAGTGCTGTGTTTCAGGGGGACGACGGAGCTTCCACTACAATCATAACATCCCATTTAGATGATGCAGATGTAAATAAATCGGAGAAATAACTCGATGAAATGTGATCATATTTAGATTTTCCTCGATTCTTTTAGACAATGCATCATTTGTGATTATCTCTTTATATGTACCTGTGCGTTCGACCCCAAGTGTGTGTTATGTTTCCAATATTGAAAACCATACTAATGCAAGTACTGTGTTTCAGGGAGATGCTGATGCCTCCTCTCCAATACAACCATTCATGGCAGTCCATGCAGAGCCAGAGGTATGGATACTGACAGCTCCATCGAAATAGATCATCACTGGTCGAATACTTGTCGTTTGATTGTTGCACACAATGTTTAAATTGTGTTTGGCTATTGAGATGTACCTGTGTGTTCGTCCTCACGTGTGTTTTATGCTAACAATATTTTGATACATAGTAATGAAAGTACCATGTTTCAGGGAGACGATGGAGCCTCATTCCGTGCTGTCTATGCGATACAGAAAATATAGTCGTTGCAGCGCAAGAGGAAGGGAGGACATGCGGAAACGAATCGGAGCTCCAGCGTGCAGATGTTGAAGGTCGAGTCAAAAAAGTTGCAAAGAAAAAAAAACAAAAAAAGGTTAGTTACAAACAGTTAATAACTTTAAAAAAATGTTTGTGCTGGGGGCTATTGTATGTTTTTTTCCAGTCAATTGGACTACACTTTATTTTGGGGGTCATTACGACCCAGGCGCTAAGTACGCCAACTTTACCACCATGGTGTAAACTACATTTACACCATGGTGGATGGCGGATTTACCGCCCCATTCCAAGGTGAGTGGGGCGGTAAATCCCCATTTCCCATTTTCCCTTCCCCATTCCCATTTTTGCCCCATTGGGCATAATGGGAGTGGGGAAGGCGCTAATTACGCCACCGTAAATTACGGTGGCGTAATTAGCATCATGGCGGGTTAGTGCCATGGATTTTAACGGCTGCTAAAAGCAGCCGTTAAAATCAGAATCAGGCGTTAAGGGTTAACGACGGCGTTAACCCTTAACGCCTGGGTCGTAATGAGGCCCTTTGTGTTTAAACTGAACATCCCTTTTCCAATCTCTCCTCTAGTTACCCGTGGGTGTCAGAACTATACATACACAGACAGTGAAGCGAATGAGAGATGTTGCTTGCCAGACCATGTACACTATGGAGGAACTATTAATTGAGGCGAGGCGTGTTCAGGCTCGAGATGCTCATGTCCAATGGCCAGAACATGAATTAACTGTGTTTGGAGAATACAGCAAAGTTGCATTGGACCATTGCTATAGTGCGACCGCATCACAAGAAGATGATATTGAATGTATTGAAGATAGCTCTGAAGTAGTTGCAGATCAATTCACACAATCTACACCCGCCAAAAAATTGACACCTAAAAACATGTCGACATTGTTGTGTTCTCCCATCAATGTTGAAGTAGCAGATGTCGAAATGACAGAGAATGAACCAGCCGCAGCATCCATAGATGACGCAGGATGACAGTCTAATGAAAGAGAGCAAATAAATTGTATTCGACAGTTGTTTGATGGAAATTATAAGTATGCTGAAATGTGGGCATTCAGTTAGAGGGAAAGTATGTGGGAAGCCATTGATTAATGTGACTCGTCAAATAAAAGGCAGTAACGTCAAAATAAATGCCTCCTGTCGATTAAATAATAGGTTCTCATGGTCTGCACAAACGATGCTGGGGAAAATGCTAGCAGGCAATCTACTGTGTGCAGCTGCATCACTTTTTAGTGGCTCCAGTTTTAGAAAGTTAGAGGCTTTCTTTCAGTTTGTGGGACTCCATTTCATTTCTAAAGCGCTGTACTACATATACCAACGTGATTATCTGTTTCCGCCCATTAGTGATGCTTGGAAAATTGAATAATTGATCTCTAGCAAGTACATTCGAAGGGAAACGTTTCAGGCTAGCCGGCGATGGACAGTGCGACAGCCCTGGATTTTCTGCCAAGTACTGCACCTACCACTTTCAGGACATGGATAGTAAGAAAATTGTGAGTTCGGTGGTCGTGCAGGTAACACAATGTACATCCTCAGTGGCCATGGAGAAACTAGGATTTATAAAATCAGTGGAATATCTACAATCAAGGGGAATGCACATCGACCTCATAGCCACAGACAGACACGTTTCAATTGCCAAGACAATGAGAGAGCAGTTCCCGCTTATTAATCATCAATTTGACGTATGGCATCTTGCTAAATCAATCAGTAAGAAAATCTCGGCTGCAGGAAAAAAAAAAGGTTTTGAAAGTATTTTGCAGTGGTCCCAGTCTATCAGCAACCATCTTTGGTGGAGCTCCAAAACTTGTGAAGGGTCAGTGGAAATACTACTTGAAAAATGGCGGTCACTGATGCACCACTGTACCAACGTTCACCGCTGGTCAGAAAACCTACATTTCCAACAATGTGAACATGACCCTTTGTCCACAGAGGACGCACGGAAGAAGAAGTGGTTGATTCCATCTTCACCGACACACAAAGCCATTGAGAAGATTGTTTTCGACAAAACTCTATCAAGAGATTTGAGGTGACTGACAGAATTCTGTCACACAGGAGATTTGGAGGTGTTCCACAATATGTGCCTAAAGTACAGGCCAAAGCGCTTGCATTTTAGCTTTCGGGGCATGAAACATCGCACTCTACTAGCGGTCTTGGCCCATGACAGCAATGTCGGACTTGAACAATCTAGGACTAGGGGTAAATTAAGGATGCCTCGCTACACTAAGGTGTTTTCAAAACGAAGTAAGCAATGGGTGATCAAACCAGTCTATGATGAAATGCAGTTCGACTTTGTGAAAGGCCTTATTGTTTGCTGTGTTAGAGAAGCACAGATATGGAATTTTGGACGTTTCTGTGCAGAGCAGTGATCCATTGCCACCGAACATTGCAACTGTGCCATGTCCACCAGAAGCACAGCTGGTTGTGAAGTACAAATCCCGGTTTAAATAATTGCAATACGATTGTCTTTTTGTAAATAAATGTTATTGTACAGTGTACCTGTAACCCTAACCCCTACCTTCACCATCATGGGTGGCGAACAAGCTGGGTGTCATCTTTGAATTCTCTCTATTCACCTCATATATGTGTATGTATATATTTTTCTCATGTCTCATCTCATGTAAATGTAAATGCTGCGCACTGTTGCGCACTGTTAACGGAGGGGAGGCTTGCGTATTGCAAATAATAAAACAAACAAACAAACAATAAATCTTACTTTTAACTCAACTCCTGTGATACTTTATACTTTCCCTGACCTTCCGCCAAAAATTAAATGTCTCCATTTGGGCTGCAAAGCTCGCAGACAACGGGGACAAAATTGGGGGCCTTAGAACGCGCCAAGCGGGCCGTGGCATTTGGGAGAGAAGCCAGTTCGCATTTGCACATTGAGGCGCACTACATAGAGGGATTCTAAACTTCAAGTTCTCACAGATGCCTTTACTAGGGGATGTTGCAAATAAAGAATGCGAAGGACAGCGGCTTTGATTTTCAGCTCGTGCCCAGAAGAGGCCCACAAGTCGCACTGGAAGTATAAGGGTCTATTGTTTTTTGACCTTGAGACAGGGACCATGCCGAAAGAACTTCATTTGAAGGGGGTGCGCAATAACGTAAGAGACGATAAGGCAGAAAATTCAGAAACTAGACCGAGTTTCATTTTAGTTCATTATACGAAAAATCGTTGTCAAGAGCACGGTCCGTTTTACAGACTGCATTACGCAGAGACACAATGGAAATTTCAAATATAATGTGAGTAAATCTTTAGACGCTTTTATACCGGAATGAAGAATTAATGAATGGATGCATGAATAAATGAATGAATGAAGAGCTAGAAAAAGCAAGGAAAACGCGTTCGTAGTGGGCACATGGGCATGCACTTGCCACCAGCTGGCCCTATTATTTATCTTGTATTCTACTAACCATGTACAGCACTTTTACCCCCCTCTCCCCTTCCCCATGCGCGATCTGAAAGACACCTGGCCTAGTAGGATCGTTGTCTGTCTGCCCTTGTCCCCCCCCCGCCTCGTCGTACCTTGAAACACTTGTGTATAGGCGCGTTACAAATGCCATATCATATATCATTCCACACGCATGTAGACTAACTGTCGTTTCTCATTGTGTGTTGGCCTCGATTTATTTAGTTACTTTTCGCATTGATTTTAGAGCCGAACATACTCCATTGAACTATCCTTGCAAGCAAATAGTTTCTGATCGGCCGTAATAAATAAAATGAGTAATATTAATGAAGATCGGCTGGCTAGACTAATTATAATTTTTTTGTTTTCATGACAGGTATTTGCTCCCCTTCTGCTACTGTCATCGGTTTGAGACAACGGCAGACAGTTTTTTCGTCAGACACCTGCAGCTTCGTGTGAACAACTGGAGCACACTGACAATTTTATGGGACGAACGCCAAGGGCCCACATGCCCTTACGCTGTACTAGTGGCTAGAAGCAACATATTAACCTTTACGATGGACTAGTGCCTAGTTGATGGAACAGCCTTGTGGTTCACCGTGCTTGCAAAGTGCTTATTTTAACGAAAAGCAACACCCTGTGTACCATTGCGGATACAGATAAAAGAAAATAAATGGCTTTCGGAGTTCATATGGCAATTGCTGAATATTCTCTAAACATTTACTGTCAAATAAATGTACTTTACCAAATGTACCGTGTTGCTGTTTGATTTTAAAGTACAGTTTCATATTACGAATTGTGGCACGCTGTGTTGTGAGATAGTCTGTGTTGGTTTCCGGGTTCTGTGTGGAGTCGCGTAGAAGACGACTGGGCGCGTTTGCCTACGCAGCACAGTAACGTCACGGAGAGAGGCGGGGAATATGAATGTTTTGATAATGTCAGGCTCAGGGGCGGGGAAATTGATTTAGTGCCGCAGAAGCAGGTCAGCCAGGGCGATGCACAAGTGATAGGATTATCACAAAATGGCGGGTTCCTGGTGCCTGTTTTTGCGTGCATTTAATGGACGATAGGAAAGTTTTCTAAAATCGAGCCACTTAGGCTTAAAAAAACATGGGCGACCCGTAGGGACAATAAAAATGTTTACTGGACCATGCCTTTAATCCTTTCCCGAAGGGGCAACCAGTGTGCAGCTCTCCTGGCTGGTCAGATTTGGAGAGACCAATGGCTGCTCGGAGAGCATTGTTATGAATCGTCTGGAGTTTTTTCAGGCTGCGTTCAGAAGTGCAGCTAAATAGGCGTTACAGTAGTCAAGCTTCGCTCCTGTGATAGCTCTTGCAATTGTTAGGTGGTTAGGAGTGGAGAGGAAGGGCCTGCTGGCATGAAGTAGGTTGGCTGTGTAAGCCGCCGCTGAGGCGATCGAGTTCACTTGACGTGAGAGGTTGAGGTTGGCATCCAGGAAGACGCAAAGAGTTTTGACAGTGGCAGAGGTGGTGATACGGTTACCATCGATGATATACTCCTTGTATGCTGGGTCAATGTTGCAAAGTGTGGAGGTAGAGCCGACAATGAGGATTTCTGTTTTTTCGTCGTTGAGGCAGGGTAGGTGAGAAGCCATCCAATTTTATATGACCTCGTATGCTGAGTTTATAGTGGTAGTTCGTGCATGATATGCCTAGTAGGTCAAGGTGGTCGAAGAGGGGTTTTGTATAAATGTTGTGGAGGGTGGGGGAGAGGCAGAAAACTTGGGGGACTCCACAGGTGACAGGAGTAGGTTCAGCAGAAAAGTCATCCATGAAGACATGCGAGCATCTGTCAGCTAGGAAGGTCCTAACCCAATTGGTGGCTGATGGAGAGAGGTTCGTTGTTGAGGCAAGTTCAGAGCAGAGGATTTGGTGGTCTACCAAAACGAATCCTGCAGAGAGGTCTAGCGTCAACATGAGGGCAGGTTTGCCAGTATCTTTGAGGGCATCAATTTGTATTTTCAGATCAAGTAGGGCAGTTTTGGTTCCGTATTTGGGGCGGAAACCTGATTGGCGAGTGCCCAAGATGATGTTTTCCTCAAGATACTGTTGAACCTGGATATAAGCAACACAATCCAGGATCTTCACTAGGTAGGGTACCGTAGTAATGGGGCGGTAGTATGTCCGAATGGAGGGGTTGAGGGAAGGGTTCTGAGGAGCAGTAGGACCCATGCTTCCTTCAAGGACGTTGGCACTGGAGAAGGATGTGTTGATGATGGCTGTGAAGAAGGAAATGAGTGACTCGGCACAGTCTTTGATGATTGGAGCTGGCCAAGTGTTACCTTTGCAGCATGACGGTTTGAGGCTCTTGATGATCTTGGTGAAGGGGTGGAAGTTGAACGGTTGCTGGTGTGGGTCGGTAAGGGGCTAGGTGCTGTGGGCGATGGTGGTTTGGTTAGCATAGCAAGTTTCTTGGAGAGGATTTTTCCTTTGAGAGAGTTGACCTTTGCAGTGAGGGTGTCTTGTATTTTTTCGCACCACGTGGGGGTCTTTAGCTCCCAGAGAATTGTGAAAAGTTCCCAGGAGTTGGATGAGGCGTTACGGATTCTGGAATTGTAGGTTTTGGCTGTGGCAGCGTGAATTTCCCTTCTGTAGTTTTTGGCGATGGAGGAAGAGAGGGCTTTGGAGACAGCAGATGTTTTTTCTTTCCAAGGTAGTTCTGCGGCATGCTTACTGGCAAAGACTTCAAGGAGTTCAGGACTAAACCAGGTGCTTTTTTAGCGAGGGTTTGGCTTTCCTGCGTTTGAGAGGGGCAAGCCTGTTGACTGCTTGTGCAACAGATTGCTTGGCTTGTAGAGGTCGACCAGTGCTGCCGGGTCTGCTACTGAGGGCGGGGGGGTGTGCTAGGGTGGAAAGTAGCGGTGGGAGGTTGGTAGGGTTGAGGTTTTTTGTGCACTGGGCCATACACTCAGGTTTGGCAGGGTGAGCTGGTCTGGGGCGTTCTGAATGAGGGATTTTGAAGGCAATGGTGTGATGGTTCGACCATGGGCAGGGGGAAGTGACGGGCGGGAATGTTAAAATTGAAGTCGCTTAACCAGTCTAGGGTGCGGTCTTGATCATGGGTGGACTCAAGAGAGCATTGTGTAAAGCCAGCATGGTTAGGTTTCGTGGCTACACTGGTGGCCAATGAGTCTGCTAGGTCGTTGAGGCCTAGGTTGAGGTCCCCAAGGATTAAAACCTTTCAGTTGGCTTCGATGGTATGCGATGATGCTTTGCATTAAGTTATCTTCGAAGGCAAGGCTGGGGCCAGGTGGTCGGTAGGTAAGGACGGTAATAGAATCGGTTGGAGACAAGTAGATCTTGGCGAGTAGGGATCCGCAGTTGGGGATGACATTAGTTTACGTGACTAATAGTGAGGGTGTTTTTAAAGATGAGGGCGACGCTGCCTCCTGTTTTAGAGGATCTGTCACATTTTAGGATAGCAAAAAAGTCAGGGGGGATGGGAATGGAGAGGGCTGGGCCTGCAGCGGGATGGAGCCAGGTTTCAGTGATGGCAAGCAGGTCGAGGTCGTTGGAGGTTACAAGATCAAGGATTTGAGCTGCATGTGCCGGGACTATCTTGTGTTGATTAGCGTACACTTGATGGCTTTGCGGATGGGTCTGGCGGGCATGCCTGTTTGCAGAATTCGCAATGGCTCGGGAGTGTAGCGAGGGAAGTATGGGATGAACTGGGTGAAGAATTTGAGGAACCTATTCCTCGTGAGAATCCGAGAGGGCGAGGCGATGGCCGAATTGGGGATTTCGGGTTGCATGGGGCCTGGACTGTGGGTCTGCGGGAGGCTGAGTGATTGTGGAGCATGGTGTTGGAGGCCCGCAGTGAGCAGAGGGTTCAGCCTGAGGAAGTTGTTCCTCGTAGGGATTGGCGGGAGCGTATCGATGGTAGAGTCAAGGATTTCAGGTTGCGTGTAGCCTGGTCTGTGGGTGTGCGGTGGGCGGGGTGATTGAGAAGCATGGTGTGGGATGCACGCAGTGAGCCGAGTGCGCAGCCTGAGGAGGCTATTCCTCATAAGGATCGAGGAGGACATAGCGATGGCAGAGCCAAGAGTGTCAAGCTGATAGGGGAGTAGGTGGGGTAGCCTTGGGGTGCATTGGAGGAACAGCGAGTGGCTGAAGGGTGAGGCACGAGGGCGCTTACCTGTGGCCCATGTGGAGAGGGTGTCCTTGGAGCTGACTGGGCTTGCATTGAGGGCGTTTGTTGTGGTTCTTGGGTGGCCAGCTGAGGCCTCGGGTCTGGTAAGGGTAGTTACAATTCCAGGGTGATGGGGTTCGGCCGAGAATGTGAAACGAGGTGCGTAGCGGATGAGTTCAGCTAGCCATTGTGCAGCACCAATCACCTGCAGCGCTCAACGCTGCACCCTTGGCCTGCACGGGCTTTGCCGCAGAGGGTTTGGCACACAGGTTTTAACGTTATGTTATGTTGATTTATACCGCGCACTGCTACCCCCCAAGGTCAGTCTCCAGGTGCCCACGTGGCTCTGCAAGAGAAGAGGGGTGGGTGTGAGCGTGGACTTGCATGTGGGAGTTGGTTCTGGAGGACTCAGTGCCTCGGATGTGTGCTAGTGTTTGTGTTGGGTGCATGTGTGTTGTGTGAAGTTCGGGTGGGGTTTGTGGTTGTGCGCACTGCATAGTACCCATAAGCGGTGCAGAGTCGCGGATGACTGATTAGGTGTTTAAATGTATTGTGTTGGTGTGCATTTGTGTAGTGTGGATGGATTTATGGACTATGTGCAAGTGGGTTCCCTCTAATGTTGTTTCTCTGGTCTTTCAGAGTTGATTGGGTGAGAGCATTAGATTAGTTCTTGGTGTGTCTATGTGTAGTGTGGCTAGCCCCTAGTCATGTATAGTGGCGTTGGTTATGTTGGAGAAGGGGGGAAGTGGGTTTGTAAATTGTTTAGTTTGACTATGTCTCTGGCGTGAGTATTCAGTAGCTGCTAAATAGTATCTTCCAATGTTCTTGGTTGTGGTCGGTTGGGCAATCTCGCCTCCTCTCCAAGCATGGAGGCTGACTTCCTCTATGGTTTTAGGGCAGAGGGTTGGTTGTACCTAGTGTGTTCCTGGTTACTCAGCTGGGTTTAGTAGTAGGCGTTGGGTATGGACCTATGGTGCGGTCGGCTGCTGAATGGGTGCACAGCTCGTGTTATAATACCATAGAGAAATCTCTAACAATTTGTGCCTTCATCCAGTTGAATTATAAGCAATATATGTCTCCTGGCAACTGTTACTTGCACTGGAGCCCTATCTAAAACAGGCAATCACAAAGCCAACCGTTTTGGCTGGTGTATTAGTATTAGACATCAGATGCCAGACAATGCCTAGGTACTAGCTGTGGACTTTGCTAATCAAGGCATAAATCAGTTTTCAAAAATTGATTAGCTGAGTTTGCTAATTAAAATTGTCTTGATTAGCAAACCAACCTATTTGATTAGCAATGTTGTACTAATATTTTCAATTTCGCCAGAGTTGTGTCCCCAAGACATAAAATGAGCAACAATACAGCAGTTTTGTGTACCACTGAAGTAAGAAATTAGTGATAGGAGTCAGGCCTTGCACATTCTTTAAAATTCTGTGAAACCTGCAGGTCAAGTAACTTAGTTTAACTACTTGAGGTAAGAAATCTACTCAACAGCTGACAACACATTTAAATTTGCTTTATGGAATATGGTGCATGCCACCACCAACCCACTTGATGTTTGGCACACTGCTGCCACCGAGAGGCCAGACATGCACAGTGGAACCTGTATTTGACATTTGCTGCAAACAAAGTAAATGTTAAATAAAAGTTTCAAAAGTTTACCCTGCAAATGGTACTGGCCCATTATAAAATCTACTCTACTATGCGAATGGTCGAAAAAACATTGTGAGTTCTAGATGAGTGTCTGTAAAACGTAAAAGGTAAGCTACATGGACACAAATAAATAGACATGATAAGTCTCTGAAAACAGTTTAACCACCTCTCTACTGCAGGTGCTAATATATAATGCAGGCATAATCGTATAGCAAAGAGAGCGCTGGAGGCTAACTACAGTTTATGGTAGTGCAGTTGGTCTCTAGACGTACACGCCGGATGAAAGTACTGATCACTACTTTGCGTAATCATCTAGTTAGCTTTGTGCATTCAATATGTAAGAAAGTAAAATAATAAGAGTGGATGGCATAGCAGGCAGAGAACGGGCAAACTAGGGGGGAAGATTGTAGGTTGCAGCCATCTCACCTTCAGAGTAGCTGGTATAAAGCAACCCGGTGATATGATAGAATGCTAAGAAGTATAGGATGAGCTCATGGGTTGAGTAAGAATTGATGCAACCAGCAAGTTGTAGAACTGGGTTTGCCATCAAAAGCATTTGGCTGTGTGATCATGTACATATTCAAAACTATTCACTCGTCAATATGATGCATCTTCCCCAACAAAATGAAATATAGTTGACACTGAGATTTAGATACACTAACCTAAACTTGACTGAACATCATGGAGATGATGCAGTATTTTACAGTATCAATATTGTGCAATCACTAAATTTTAAAGGATAGTTCCGGGACTTTTTTTTTATTGTCCCTACGGGTCGGCCATGTGTTTGTAAGCATAAATCGGTAGATCGTAGGAAACTTTCCTATGGACCTTACCCGACTTTTCGCCCATTATCGCACTCGAAATCAGCCTCCATTTTGTGATAATCCTATCATTCCGCCGCATCGACCTGGCTCACCTGCCTTTGCGGCACTAAATCAAATCCCCCGCCCCTGAGCCTGACATCAGCAGACGCGTACTGCCCATTTCAAGCACGTCTCGTGTCAACAATCGCTGCGCCTCAGCTATTGACGTGTTGCCATGGAAATGGCAGGACGCCTCTTTCCCCAATAAGTATAAACAGACCGTTTCACAACATACAGCAGCAGATTTTCGATTCCATTCCTCTCTCTGTGTTACTTTGAGTATTCTGTGACTCGTTTCAGTGCTCTGGTCAGCTACCTTCGCCGCTTGTAGCCCGTGTGAACACCTGTACCATCTCTGTAAATTATTTTACTATCTTTACCGCACAATGGCCACAATAATGCCGTATATGTACGAGCCCGAGTACACCGAGGAGGAACTACTGGAAAGGCAAGCACGCGAAAACGATGGGGATTCGGAAGGCAGTTGGGAGGACCAGTCAACGGATGAAGAGCCTGGACCATGTCGCATGGACGGCGTCTCCACCTGGTGCGCGTGCAATCGGTGCGAGCTAATGCCAACTGAGGAGGAGAACTGCTGCTGCCGTGAAAATTCCGGGTGCTTGGCCTACATTTCGGAAAGCGAGCAAAGTCTGCAGGAAGGCGAGCAAAGTCCGCAATGCATCACCGAGCTGCCAGAGTTCAGGGAAGCCTGCCTCTCACGGACAGTGTTGAGGATGATGATGGTGCTTATGCACGAACTTCGTGGCACTGTTCGTCCGCGTAATCCGAGTAACGAGTAAGTATACTCTGTTTGTGATGTCAGTGATGCCACCACTATTTCATGGTCGTCTCCCACATATAAAATTACATTTACATATCATTCGAACGCATGTAAATTGGTTCCATATAGTGCATTTTCTAGATATAATTTTTTTCTAAGAAAAATGACATGTGTTACCTGAATCGACATTGATAAGAAAGTTTGGTCAGTTTAATACAGTTTGCATCTTTTTTTTTCACAGGTGGTACAGGCTGGTGGCCTATCGTTGCTTCACTTGGTGGCTTCACGGGAGGCTCGGACACCGCGTTCGGAGAGTAATACCTGCCTGTGCGGTACTTGCCATTAGACAACATTTCCCCAGTGACAGTGGACAATACCGCGGATTTTCCCTCGATGTGCTGCAACCTCAACTTTACAATGTGTAATGTTTATTATTTATGTTTAACTAAAATCTAAAATAAAGCCCAACATATATTTTAGCAATGGTTGTTTTGATTTTTTAAATGAATCTAGTGTGTCTCCGTTGAATAGCCTTCCAGTGCCTTGTCTTGTCACACCACATGTCTCCGGCCAGCATCCTCCCTCACGCTGGCCGCACACCTTCAATCCACATAACCGTTGAACCCATATATGCAGCAGTCATACATATATTATTTTGTGGGTTGGCATCAAGCGTTGGCAATAAAAAGCTGTTGGATTTTATTGATACAAAACATGGTTATAGGTAAATAATAAATATGGTTGATCATAATAAATCCTCTTTTTGGGCACCGGGTACAGAGATGACCCCCATATATTCTCCTGGGAGGGTGAGGTATTTATAAACTCACCCCCCTGCCTTCCATGTAGTAGATCCTGCAGCCATCCTCTTACATTCAGTTAGATGGCCTCTCCTTGGTGAGGCCCTGCGGCAAACGGGTCTTGTCTGCACGACCACCGCCCGATCCACCCCCCCGCCCTATCAAAGGCAGTTCGCACCGGGGTACTTGTGCTGGCAAGTGGAGCTGTCAGGGAGCGATAAAGGCCAAGAGGTGCCAAAGACCATGTACACTTCAAAGTGGTCTATAGAGCATGGGTTGTTGTTCCCATGTCTACCTCCAGACCCCGTGTCTCCTGCCAAGCATCCCCCCTCACGCTGGACGGCCCCCTGCAATCCACATAAGTGTGTCTCCATTCACGAGTCTTCCTGTGTCTTGTCTGCACGACCACCGCCCCGATCCACCCCCCCGCCCTATCAAAGGCAGTTCGCACCGGGGTACTTGTGCTGGCAAGTGGAGCTGTCAGGGAGCGATAAAGGCCAAGAGGTGCCAAAGACCATGTACACTTCAAAGTGGTCTATAGAGCATGGGTTGTTGTTCCCATGTCTACCTCCAGACCCCGTGTCTCCTGCCAAGCATCCCCCCTCACGCTGGACGGCCCCCTGCAATCCACATAAGTGTGTCTCCATTCACGAGTCTTCCTGTGTCTTGTCTGCACGACCACCGCCCCGATCCACCCCCCCGCCCTATCAAAGGCAGTTCGCACCGGGGTACTTGTGCTGGCAAGTGGAGCTGTCAGGGAGCGATAAAGGCCAAGAGGTGCCAAAGACCATGTACACTTCAAAGTGGTCTAT